>NW_012136080.1:15702921-15764393 GCF_000956105.1 Propithecus coquereli
GTTAAACAAATTTGTTATAGTCACACAATGGAATATTACCCAACAGTAAAAAGGAACACTCTCCTGATGATATATGCAACAACATAGATGAATCTCATAAACATTATGCTGAGGTAAAGAAGCTTGACACAAAAGAGAATATGATTTTACATAAATAAAGCTCTAGAGAAGAACAAATTTAATCTATACTGATATAAAACAGATCAGTGCTTGGTAGGTATGGGGAGAGCAGGTGGAGGTGTATCAGGAAAGAGCACGAGGAAAATTTATTGAGTGGGGGTGGAAATGTTCTATAGTTTGATTGGGGTGGTAATTATATGACAATTGACAAAATCCAAACTCTACACTTGTAAGCCTTCAACAGAACACAGCTTTAGATGCTTTCCATCCCAGACCTGGGGGCTGGGGAGAAGGGAGGGATACTGGATGAGAAAAAACAATTTCCACTCAACAACTCAGCTAGTATTGTCCCCTACACCTTGCATCTAAGGAAGACCATTATCCTAGAATTGGTAGCAGATCCCCAATTTCAAATTTACATATAATAAATTCAGAATGTATTATATGTAAATTTACCTTAATGAAATTGAATAAAATAAGTGCTAATTGTTTATCTGAAAAAGATTTAATAACAATTTGAACTAAAATCCTGTATGATACGCACAAGAGAAGTTAGCTGAATGATGTGAAGTAAATCTGTGCTAAGGAGGCTGTAATTACTGATCCACTGGATGTTTGTGAGAAATATAAGTTTTCGTATTTTTTAAAAAATTAAGAGTAACCTCTAGAGCAGAGATTCTCAAACTCTAGCAAGCATTAGAATCATCCGAAGGGCTTATTAGAACACGGATTGCTGGGCTCCACCTCTGGAGTTTCTAATTTAATGGGTCTGGGGTCTGGCCCAAGAATTTACATTTCTAACAAATTTCTAGATGCTGTTGCTGCTGCTGCTCCAGGCCCACAATTTGAGAACTACTGTTTTAGAATATCAGAAACGGAAGAGGAAATGAATAGGGAGGAAAAATAAAATCTTAAAACTTTGGAGTCAGCCATGCTAAGTTTTGAATCTAGGTTTCACCACTTCCTAACAGTGGGACCCCGGCATGCTTTCCATCCCAGATCTGGGGGCTGGGGAGAAGGGAGGGATACTGGATGAGAAAAAGTAATTTCCACTCAACAACTCAGCTAGTATTGTCCCCTACAACTTGCATTTAAGGAAGATCACTATCTTAGAATTGGCAGCAAAGTCCCAGTTTCAAAAGTTCTGTCCTAGGGCCGCCCAACTCTGTCCACCCATGCTAACAAACCACATGCCTGGATGTTCCAGTTTTTCAGTTGCCTGGGCAACTCCACTTCTGAACTTACTTACATAAGTCTTTGTGGAATACCTCAGGTGACTCTTAAGACTGGGAAAAATCATTAGCCAAGACCAATCTTTCTAGGTTGTAAGAACCTTTCCGGAGACCACATGAACAAGTGCAGTTATGGGTCTCCTTAGAAGCCTGGGTCTGAGACAAATCAGTCAGCTAAGAGTGAGCACAGCACAGCCCCCCAGGAATTTACCTGCAGTCCTCAGGAGCATCTGACTCCCAGCAGCTGGACTCCGGGGCTGGCTCCCTATAACCAGGCAGCTTCTCCTGGCCCACACCTGTCCAGGCTCGCCCAGCTCTGTCTCGCTTTCTTCTTCCTCTTAGAGTGAGTAAGAGTTTCCTCAGCAGGCAAAGGGCCAGCTGGATGATTGCTTAGTTTGTAAGCAGGGTTTCTTTTCTTCTCCTCGCCTTAGACAATGCCTCTGCGACACGCACAATTAGCCAAACTGGATGTGCTCGGTAGAGCTAGAACTAGATGCTCTATCAGATTTGTCTTCACCTGGAGGCCTAAGGGTTTCTTCAGCCACCAGGTAGTGCTGGGCCTAATCTTAGTTTTTCATGTAAATTGTGCTCCTTCTTCACTTTGCAGGGAAGGAGAACATGGAGGTCACAGATCCTCATCCCTCTGAGAGCCACGGAGATCAAATTGCTCTGGCCCAAGTGGGGGCCCTTTGCAATCCCCTTGTCCTCCCCACCTTCCCCCAACCCTCTTACAACAGGAGTAGGTAATGAGCAGCAGGGGTCAATCCAAACCACCTCTTCCCAAGGGGGCTGTCCCTGACTCTCCTCCAAGGATCCTTGGAATGCCCATGGCAATCCCACCCAGTGGAAACTGTGATTCCCTGAGCCTTCCTTCCACCAGACCCAAGGAATGTCTGACATTTTCCAGATTAGACAAAGTCTATATATTTACTCTCTCTCTCCTTGAGATTAGGGACCATTTTCTGTTTTGTTTATCCCATACCCCCGGTGCCTAACAAAGTATGGATGAGGAATACATGAATGTTTGTGGAATGAAGACTGCCTGTCTTGAGTGTGAGTGGGGGAGGGTCTTTCCTCCACCGAAAGTCCCAATTTTCTGCATATGCCAGGGGTGAGAAGGCAGAGGACTATGACCTACTAGCAGTGCTTCTTTTCAAGACTTCATATTAAATGAAAACATTGGTGAGTTAATCAATAAGATATTGGTCCATAGACTCTCCCACCATTTATCAAATGCATTAAAATCAATATAGATGTGCTCATTCAAAGGCTTTTATTATATAGTATTTTGTTTCCAATAAATGTTTTGACCCATGATTAGAATAAGAATCATGACCTCTATCAGAGCACTTGTCCTGGCTTGTTTCATTTAACTTTCTTAGTAACCCTTCAAGGGAGGGGTGTCACCGAATTCCCACACTGAGGATGATGAGGACAAGGTTCAGAGGGGTTAGGAGCCTTCCCAAAGGTCACACAGCTAGTAAAAGGATGGTGGATTTGAACCCAGAAGTTCTTCTATATGGCCTATTAGGCCTTGTTTTCTCATGGAGGAAAATAATATTTATCTTTTAAGGCAGTGCTGAGGATTAATTTAGATAATGTCTGAAAAGAGTTTATTGCAATGGTTCTCCAACTTTGGTCCTGTCAGAATCACCTGGTGAACTTGGAAAAAGCACAAAGGCCAGGGCCTGTGCTACTTCAAGGGTCCTGGGGCTCTGTGACTTCAAGGGTCCTGGGGCTGTGTGCCTTTTATCTCCCCAGGTGACTCTGATACCCACTGCAGTGGGAGAACCATTGATGCAATACCTTATATACACTAAAACATGGGGGAGCTAGAAAACAAACAAGCCGATACAAAATTCCCACGGGTCTCAGGGGTGAAGAGGGAGCAGCGGTGGCCAAAGACAAGGGGCCAGAGAAAGTGCCAGTATCGTACCATCCCCTCAGTGCCCCACATTCTGCAGGTGCTGCCCCCTGGACTTGGGAGAGCCAGGCCTCTGGAACAAGTATTAGTGACAGCCATAGCCATGACTGCCCTCGTGCCCACAGCAGCCTCAGGGCAGCCACTGGGGAGCGTGTCCCTGTGTTTGGGCCGACATGGGCCTGCTGGTGAGAAGCACCTGGTCATGCTGCCCTTCGCCAGGCAGGTTGCACGCCCTTGCCATGGACGTAAGACTGAGTGTTTCCCAACCCAACACCCCCATGAGGTTTTTGGAGTCAGGCAAATCTGTCCCTACTGCTGACAAGAGGTGGGACCCTGAGTAAATCTTCAGAGCTAGTCAGGCTGGGTATGAGTCATCAGATTTATCTTCACCTGGAGGCCCCAGGAGGAAAGGGTCTAGGAGTTCCTTCAGGTCACATTGATGCTGTCGGGCGGCACTGGCCCTCATCTTCGTTTTTCATGTAAATTGTGCCCCGTCTTTACTTTTGCTCCCAGAGGTCAGGGCAGGAGAGCAGAGAGGTCACAAACCCTCGTCTCTCCCAGAGCCACAGGGATCAACTTGCTCCGGCCCAAGAAGGGGCCCTTTGCAATCCCCTTGTCTTCCCCACCCTCACGCTACCCTCTTACAACAGTCAGGAGTAGGTCGTGAGCAGAAGTGGACGATCCAAACCACCTCTTCCTAAGGGGGCTGTTCCTGCTTCTCCTCCAAGGATTCTCAGAATGCCCTTGGCAATCCCACCCAGTGCAAACTGATTCCCTGACTTCTAGTGGAAGAACCTTCCTTCCACTAGACCTAAGGAATGTCTGACATTTTCATTTGACATATCGTGGAAATCTTTCCAAATCAGCACACATGATCTATTTCATTCTTGTTCATATTTTATTGATGTTTTGAATAGGTAGCACTCACATGGTTCAAAATGCAAGCAATATGAAAGATATACAATGAAAAGTCTGGGTCACCTATGTGAATTGATTCCCACCACTGTTATTGCCAAACAGGAAACTATTTGTATTAATTTTTTATGTATCTTTCTAGAATTTCTTTATACACATAAAATCAAATATGAAGATATATTGTCCTTCTTGCCTTTTTATCCAAAAAGTAGAATACAACAAACTTGTGTCCACATTTTTTATTTACTTAATAAATCTTGGCTAACTTTCCATGTCCATGCAGAGACAGCGTCCTCATTCTAACTACTGCATAATACCCCACTGTTTACAAGCACCATACTTCACTTAGCCGCCCAGTTCCTGGTCATAGGTCATTTGGGCTGTTTTTCTATTACTTGTAATAACAAACAGTGTTACTCTGATTTGTCTTGACCATATATTTTTGTGCATATTACATGGATGTCAAAGAGGTTTTCATGTAGGTTGTCCCAGTATCTGAGAGTTCTTATTTTTTTCACATTCTTGGCAACCACGAGTATTATTAAAATGATTTAAATCTATCTGCCAATCAGATAGGTTTGTAAAAATGTATTTTGTTTTAATGTGAATTTCTTTGATTTATATGTATGATTGAGTATATTTTCAAATAGTTGTGAACTATCTTTCTTTTTTGTGAGCTGCTTTTTCATGTCCTTTGTTGATTTTAATGGGGATGTTAGTCTTTTTTAAATTGATTAAATGAGCTTTTTTTATATATTAAAGCTTTTTATATATTAGCTGATTTAAAGAGCTTTTCATATATAATAGATATTATATGTTAGTTAAAAATATTTTCCCCAGTTTCTTGTTTGCTTTTTAGCTTTCTTTATTACATTTTAAAAATATTTTCTATTTTCCCCCCAAATTACGCATGTGGTTATTACAAAAGTAAAAGTACTATAAGGCTTATAATAAAGTAGTAGTCTCTTGTCCCACCCCTACTCACTAAGTTGCTGATTCCCAGAAGCAACTGTTCTCACCTCTTTTAGTGGTTTCTCTGGCACTTAGCTTCAACTTCTAAATAATAATAAACTTGTACCACATTTCTTTATTATATCAATTTTAGACATTTTCTATTGACTTTTGTCAATGGATTTTGAAAACTTATCACTTTTATACTGGCTTCTCTTTCCCCTCCCACATATACATCCATACCCTCTGTTGGCTCTCTCTATATATGTACCATTTAATTTTCAGTTAGGTCAATATACAGTGCTTATATTATTTTGACTATTTAAATATTATTTGTATTCAAACTAAATAATTTACTGTGATTACATTTCCATTCCTATCAACTCTTTGTTTTTCTTGGAATTGGCAATAGCCTCAGATTTTTGTTTATTCACTTGAAATTGTTGGTTTTTGTAGGTCCAACATAGTTGAATATTTTCAATTTCATATATTCCAATCTAATACACATCTTTCACTAATTCTTTCCAAGTGCTCAAACATATCATAAAATCATTCTCACTAGAATCAAGCACATTGAATAAGATATTTTTTCTTGAAGATACCATCCTGGAGCCCTTCATTCTCTTACAGTAGTCCTCGTGCTTAGGTTGCAAGATACAACCTAAGAAGGAGGGTTGCTGTGTCTGGTGTGCTATGCCTTGTGTCCTTGAGTCCAGAAGCCCACTGGGATAATTTCTTAGACAGTAAATCTGCTGTTTAGGGTTAGGTAGGCATAGGCAATTTTTTTGGATGGGATAGAGGTAAAAATATGAGATCCCAGTTTTTTTTCTTATAAACATTTAATTGATCCTTCTGCTTTCAGTCTTCATCCCCGCCTTCTGGGACATTTGGTGCTTCTGGCTTCTGAGCCCCTCAGGGGTTCTGTGGATAAATTGGATTGCTTCTCATTGGCTTTTGCCTTTGTGACTCTTGGGTTTCCATTTTCTTGCTCAGCTAAGTCAGTTACTACTCATCTAACCACTTTTATAATTTTTCCCATCACTCATCTGCTTTCACCTCTTTCACTTTCTTTGCTTTTGTGAATTTATACCATCTTTATTGTTTTATGAAAAACTGCCAAAAATTTTGAAATAGGTAAAAAAATATTAGTTAATGTTCTGTCTAGCCCACCCATTCAGGTTATCTCTGCCTCTGGCTATTTTACAACTAAAGAAAAGTTAACTTGTAGAACTGAACATACTGCAAGTATTTCTAGTCTATACCTATGTAGGTTATTCCTGACCACAGCAGTGCAAATAGGTTTTGTCCAGTAGGAAATGTAAATCTCTGTAAGTCAAATCCTCATTTGAATCAGTAGTAACATCTTTCTGTTTCCCTCATTAATTAATAAGTTAATTTAAAATCTTTGCCAAGTGTTTATTTTATATTTATGTGAGTTGTGATATTATCTTTTGAAAAAAATGGTCTTTTAACAATTTTGGAGTTCCTGCTAAGATACACAATAAATTCACCTGGCAGAGCCAGGTAAACTATGTTCCTCGAGAAGTGCACTTCATGGGCAGCTTAAGCCAAGACACATTTTATTCCTGGCTTCTGAAGGTAAATACCAAGTGGCAATAGAACTTTAATATTGCCAACTCTATATTATTGGGATTTTTTTCCCCCTCTCAATTAATTTTGTGTTTTGTTTTTGTTTTAGATTCATTTATGGCCAATAGGTTATACTTCATTGGTAGTAGCAATGACTGGGAATTTGGCTTTAAGGTCTGACCATTTGGTGATCTCTGTATATAGGTGATAGGTATCTATTCTCTGTTAGGTAAGAGATGACGGGGAATCTGGTTTGTTTGCTTCCATGTTTGTCTATTTTGAATGCAAATCAATTAAGAATTTCATGCCTACTAAAAAGGATATTTCTTTGCTGTCTGGAATAGTGAGATTTTTTTGTTTAATTTCTGTGTCTCTTGTGTCACTTGACTTGTGGCTCAAATTGTAGAATTGAAGCTATAAACACTCTAACGGCCTGTAATTTGGAAAAGCCTTCACCTCTCAATGTGTGTGTATATTTTCCTATTTCTGGAGGGTGTAAATAAATTAGATTACAAAGTCTTTTAAATTAAAGAAGCTTTGCTCTTATTGGTTTATAGAATAAATAAGTGCCTACATAAAATCCCTAAAACATAAGGTAATTAAATTTCTACTACTTTAATATGCTATAAAAATGTACTAAAAATGGTTCTTCCTAAAGCTAACTCAAAAACCTTTTCAGAATCTGAATTCACATAACTAAAATAAATGTTTGGCAAACAAGACTAGTTTACCAATGTAGGTTCATAAAAACATCTTTGTTTTCTCTGATTTATCACTATTAAGTATAATACAAGAAAATAGTTTATTCTACTTGGGTACGCTTTTCCTAAGTACTTTTTTACTGATCAAATAAGCTAACATTACTTCTACATAATGTTTAAGATTATGAAAAATGTAAATTTATGTTCAACTACATTGAATCATTATTCTGACAAACTTTTTATTTCAATAGTAATTATGTTTTGTAGTATGTCATATTGAAAATAATTTCCAAGATCTATAGGTAACTTAAAACCTTGAACTGATATCAAAATAAATTAATTGGTATGTAATCAATAGATATCTAGGTACTTTCTAAGTAGGATAGAACACTGACACATTGATTACTAAGCATAATTTTGCCTGTTTTTATGATATCAGGGAAGCTATAGCCACGGGTTCATGTTAATGGATGTGCTCATTTGTGCCACACAGGGATGCATGTGACTGTAAAAACTTGTGCGATGAGCTTTGTTAATCTGCTAAAATGCTTCAGTATGACAGAGAGTTCTTAATTATCCAGTCTCTAGTTTTCTCTGTGAAATAGAAGCTAATTACTTCAATTAAAAGTTATAATTAATGTGAGTGGTTTCAACTGCACCTGGAACAATAGTGACAGAGAAATGCAACTGAGATATGCTTTTGCTTCTCCTTAAAAGCAGCAGTTCTTGAGATTTTTTTATTTCCATACCACTTCACCTTACTGAGGACCTCAAAGAGCTTTTGTTGATGTGGTTACAACTATTTGTGTTTACTATATTAAAATCAAAACTGAGAAATATTTAAAATACTCATTTATTCATTTATGTGAAGATGGCAATGATAAATGTATAGCATGCTATCGTAACACCTTAATATTATTATAAAATTAGTTTTGAACTTGTGAATCCCCTGAGATTTGTATTAGGATAAAAGTATCACCAGAGTATTAAAGACCATAATAAATGAATTTTACTTGCCTGATTTATCATATTAAGTCTGAAAAGCTTAGTATTTAAGCTAGCAAATGTGTTAAAAATTTTTGCAACATTCACTCAATTTTGATGGGCTTGCTTCCTTGATTTACTGATTAATGTCTTCACCTACAATGTGGATGGCTATTCTTTCTAGGGTAAACAACCTTCCTGATTTGCCAGGGACTGGAGGGTTTCCTGGATGTAGAACTTTCTGTGCTGGAAGCAGGACAGTCCTGGAGAAAACAGGATAGCTGGTTGCCCTACTTACTTGCTGTGTAATCTGCCTAGAAAGCAAAGATTCTGTGACTTACCTGAAGAATTTTACGTCCTGTATATATGTTGACTTTGTGCCCTTAGTTATGAAAAAGAAGAAGAAAAAGAAAGAGAAGGAGGAGGAGGAGGATGAAAAAGACAAGGACAAATGTTCCTCACTTATGAAAGTGCTAAGGTTATTTACAATCCAGTTACCCTCTATATTTATTTTTAAATGTTTTATTGTCACTTTGATTCAGTAGGAAACTGAGTACTGTTTCTCAGGCACCCACAATCCTATCTTAATCAAGTGTCCAAATCTTCTCTAAACCGTTTTTTGATTTTTGCCTTTCAAAAATAAGATCTGAAATATAAAATAAAAATAAAATATTAAAATAAAAATAAAAATAAAATAAAATATACGAAAATAAAATAAAACTTGCAGGACATCTTTTACAGCTAAAACGGTCTTTGAGATTTCTCAGAAGCTTCCTGGAAAATCATAAAGATTTGTTCTTTTACCTTATAAAAAGAGGTACTAGGAGTAATTAGGTTTGGTGGGTTGCATGGGAAGAGTTGTCAAATCAGGAGAGAAATTCAGTCATTCCTAGGTTAAATTTGTATAGGTAAGATGCTATTAATATAAATATTTCAGAAACTTTATGCCTTATGAGATGTTTGTCAATGCTTTGATTTCTGTATATGTTTTAATTTTAAGGAAAACACTGATCAAAAGTCTTATAAAATAGTTTTTCTTTTTTTTTAATGGCTCAAGTGCAACGGTTTATTTCTCACGTAACAGTTCAGAGCAGATGTTCCTGTTCAGCCAAGAGCTTTCCTCTGTCAGTGAGTGATTCGGGGATCCTGGCTTTCTTCGTCCTGGGTTTTGCCATCATTTCCTGCAATCAGCCCCTGGGAAAGGAAAGAGTGCCTGGAGTGGGCACATCTGCTTCTTAAATGCTTTGACCTGGAAGTATGCCATATCGCTTCTGCTCACAGTTCACCCGCGAGAACCAGTCACATGGGCACATTACAGGCAAAGGGGGCTGGGAATGGTAATCCCTGGTTGGAAGGCTCTTTCTGAGAGACATGGGAAGGGGTAGGAGAGCACAAATTTTAATGGACAACTACCTACAACCACCACATCACCTAGTACCAATGGATGAAGAGAAGGCTCCAGGAGAATCACTTGCAGAGATCAGAGGTGCCCACAAGAGGGAAAGCTACCATCTCACCCCTTGGACGGAGGCTTACTGAGCTGCACAATCTCAGTCTTGCTCTGGTATTGCTTTCCAGAGAGGAGTAGAGTTCTTAGGACATCTTAATGCACATCCTCTGATGGGGGAGAAGAGATGCTTCTGAGTCCAAAGACTAGAGCTTGCTTTTTGTCTGGGTATTTCTTTTTAAAAATTAATTGATTAATTTTAAATTTCAGAATATTACGAGGGTACAAACATTGTGGTTACATATATTGCCTTTGCATCGCCCAAGCCAGAGCTACAATGTGCCCATCCCCCAGACAGTGTGCTCCACACCCACTAGCTATGAATTTAAAAATATGGAACCCTTCACGAATTTGCGTGTCGTCCTTGTGCAGGGGCCCTGCTGATCTCCGTATCGTTCCAACTTTAGTATATATGCTGCTGAAGTGAGCACCTCATACAATAGTTCTGTTGAATTTTCCTGTATTTATCTGAATCTTAGTGTTTTACCTGATGATATTGAGCAACAATATATTTCAATTGTTCTTTAAGATGTTGATTGGCCAACAGGATTTTTCTTTTTTAAAAAAGCTCGAATCAAGTAATTTTTAGGTCAGTGGTTCTCAACACATGTCAGACCTACTCATGAGGTTTTGTACAAATACAGATGTCTAAGTCTTACTCTCCAGACTTACTGAACCTCTTTACTTGATATTCTTGATATATTATATTAACATAAATGCTGTATCTAAGGATTATTAGATATTTTATATCTTAAGAATTTTTTCTCTGTGAAAATATATTCATATAGTTTATAAAATAAACATTCACTGACTTCTTAGAAAGTAGACTCAATCATTACCCTAGGAAATGTTTAACTTTTTTTGGTGGATGGGTTTATTATCTTTGTTTTGCATGCCACCAACCAACCAACATTCCTTGTGTTATTCTTGAATTATTCTTATTATGGATTCTCGTCAGTCCTTTTACATTTGGAAATTTTAATTAATAAAATAACCACAGGTCTGTCATTTATAAGTAGTTTTTGTTTTACTCTAATGTTTGGTGAAGTCTCTCCTATTAGCTATAGGCCAGAGTTTGTGTCTTCAACAAAGAAAGACAGGCTCAGAACCTTATAGAAAAAGATAATTCAAATACTGACCTTTCCAAGAACTGACTCTTAGGTAGAGGTATCTGAGCTGGAATCACTTAGGCAACTTTCAGATCATATCAGTAAATGGAGCCAGGATTTCTAGAACTCTTTTTTAGTTGAGAAACAGGTGGCCTCACGAGACTACTATCCATGTATATATTTGTATCATCTATAAATAATGATAGTTTTGCCTCCTTATTTTCAATTTTTATACTTTATTGCTTTCAATTGTCTAACTACAGTGGCTAATCCTTCCAGAAAAATATTAAATAACAGTGATGATAGTGGATGTCCTTTTTTTATTCTTGATTTTAGTGAAAATGCTTTTAATGTTTTGCCAATAATACCAATTAGTTTTTAGTCTAATATAGCTTGTTAAGAAGTTAGCCATTCATATCTATTTTATTAAGCTTTTATTTTTAAGTTAGTATCAGTAGTAGATGTTCAGCATCATATGACATTCTCCTTTGACATATTAATATAAGAAATCACATTGAATCTTTCTTATATTCTAGGAATTAACACCATTGTTTATGGTATATTTCTTAATGTGCTTCCTGATTATATTTGACTATATTTATTTAGAATATTTACATGTATATTTATGAATAAGATTAATACATCTTTTTATTTATTTGGAATATCTTGTCTGATTTGAGTATAAATACTGCACTGGTTTGTAAAATGAATTTGGAAGCTTTTCTTCTTTTTCTCTTTGTTCTAGATTGTTTTATATAAGAGGTGTAAGGATTGGAAGTGAAGACTTAAAACTGTCCTTATTTGAGGTTATAAAATCATTTACCTAGGAAAAAATCAGAAAAAACACCCAATCTGTTAGAACTGTTAAGAGTTTGCCACATATAAGAGCAACCTACAAAAATCAATAGCATTGCCCTATGCCAATCATAACTTACTGAAAAAATATAATAAAAAAAGAAGAAATTGTTCACAAGGGCAAGAAATCTACAAAGAACCCAGGAATTAACAGAAGCAAAAACACACAAGATCTCTAAGGAGAAATCTCAAAACCTCGTTAAAGGACACAGAAGATGATTGAATAAAAGGGGAGACATTCCATGCTCTTGGATTGGGTAATTTAACGTTGTAAAGGTTTCTATTCCCCATAAATTTACCTATAAATTCAATATACTCGCAAATAAAATTCCAGGTAGATTTTTCGAATATGATAAAATTGCTCTAAAATTTATGTTGAAGGATAAAGGCCCATGAATAGCTAAGTTTTTATAAAGAAGAGTGACAGATGGGGATTTGTCTTCCCAGATATTAAGATACACTACAAAGTCAAAGTAATAAATACACAGTGATATTAACACAAGTTCAGACAAATAGACCAATGGAGCAGAACAGAGAGCTCAGAGACAGACACCTGTGTATATGGAAAATTAATGTACAATGGAAGTGGCACCACAAATCAATGGGAAAAGGATGGAGAATGAGCAAACCAGTTTATTAAACAGAGAAAAATAAAACAAGATATCTCCCGAACACCCCATACAAAGGTGCATTCTAGGTAAACTAAAGATCTAAGTGTTACTGGTAAAAATATATAATTTTGGATGAAATTGTGGGAGACATTTTTGGACCTAAGAAAGGAAGACTTCTTAAACAAAACTTCAGAAGCTCAAACCATAAGGCAAAAAAATTATTACATTTATTACATATAAATTAAAAGTTTTGGAAAATAATAGAGAAATTTCTAACATTTAAAAAAATAAATTTCTAACATTCCTCCCCCCAAATTAAGGATTTCTGTTCAACAAAGGATATCATTGACAAGATTAATTTATAACAGAAAGGGAGAAGACAGTTGCAATATCTAAAATCAAGTGAATAATATCTAGAATATACAAGAAATCCCTGCAAATAAATGAGAAAGAGATAACAATCCTAATTTTAAAAATGGGCAAAGGACACATACTAGCACTAGTACTAGCACAGAAAAGAAAGCTCAAAATTATATAATAACAAAAAAATAAATTGGTGTGCAAACTCATCAGGACTCAGAGAAATGTAAGTTAGACAGTAATGAGATATCACTTTATAGCCGTTAAACCAGCCAGAGGTAGACAGCTGGGTGATGCCACCTGTGGTGGGAATTAGGGCACACAGGGATATGGCAGCTTGAGGATGTGTAGATGATGCAGCCATCCTTGAGCACAATCTGGCCCTACTCAGTGAAACACATTAAGTCTACACATTGCCTACGTCTTTCCATTTCTGTTCCTGAGTGTACACGCTGAGGCAATTCTCACATAGATCCTTGTGGGGATTGGCTAGGGACATGGTAGGAAACCTGTGTATCCATTACTGGGAAGGTGGAGTGGTGAAATGTGATGGATGTACATCACAGAATATTATGAAGCAATTAGAAGCAATTTATTAAATGTATACAGAGCAACATGAAGAACCCCCCCACGAATGGAGCAAAAAAATAAAAAAGTAAGAAACACAGTGAAATATATAACACAATGCCATTTACATAGATTAAAGCTACAGTACCACAAAACAATGCGTATCTTGTAAAAATATGTTGACACTAAACCTATTTATATGGTTCCTCATGGAGAAGGAGGGAATGAGAGAACAACAGAAAAAAGAAAGTTATTGACATCAAAAAAAAAAAGAGGAAACCTTGAAAGAAAAAATGCAATGATATTATTTGTTCCTTAAAGATTTTATAAAAATTTGCCTATGAAACCATCTGGGCCTATTGCTTTTGTGAAAAAGGGTAATTCTTTGACAACTTTCTCAATTTCATCTAAAGTATTTGATCTCTTTAGATTTTCTGTCTATTCTGGGATCTAGTTTGGTCTTATTTTATTTTATTAATTTTTTTTATTTCAGCATATTACAGGGTATGAATGTTTAGTTTACATATATTGTCTTTGTCCCACCCAAGTCAGAGCTTCAAGCGTGTCCATCCCCCAGATGGCGCACACCACACCCATTAGGGTGAACATACCCATCCCCTCCTCCCCCCTCCCATCTGCCCAACACTCAATGAATGTTACTAGTAAATGTGCACTTCAGTGTTGATCAGTTAATACCAATTTGATGGTGAGTACATGTGGTGCTTGTTTTTCCATTCTTGTGATACTTGAGACAGGGTCTCACTCTCTTGCTCAGGCTGGGATACAGTGGTATGATCACAGCTCACTGCAACCTCAAACTCCTGGGCTCAAGTGATTCTCCTGCCTTGGCCTCCCAAAGTGCTAGAATTACAGGTGTGAGCCACCATGCCTGGCCTGGTCTTTCTTATTTTACTTGATAATCTTCTATTTCTTGAAGAAATAGTATCAGTGGTTATTTCCGCATTCTATCTTTAATTTTGTTTATTTATGATTTACTTTTTCTTAATTTGGTTAGCTAGTGGTCCCCTATTTTTAAAGATATAACCCTTGAGTTTGCTCTATTTTTCTATTTTCAGTGTCATTAATTTCTGCTTTTTGCCTTAGCAATTTCTTCTTCCTATTATCCTTGTGCTTATTTTGTTATTCTTTTTCTAACTTTTAAGTTCTTAATTTAATTATGTCCATACTTTCTTTGTTGAGTAATATTAAGTATTTAAGGGCATGAATATTTCCTCTGAGCCTTGTTTTAACTATACTCCTTAAGATTTTATATGTAGTATTATTTTAAAAGCCTTTTATTTTGAAATAGTTATAGATTCACAAGAGTTGCAAAAATAGTCCAGATTTTACTCAGATTTTGGAAGTTTTTGTATGTTTTAATTCTTGTATAACTTTGTGTACAATTTTATGATATTTAGTCGCATGTGTAGACTTGTATAACCATCAACACTGTCCTGATACAGAACTTCTCTGTCCCCACAAAGGAGCTTTCTCATGCTGCCCCTGTAACTGCCCCTTAGGCTCACCTCCTTCCACCTCTTCCCTAACCCCTGGTACACACTGATATGTTCGTTCTCCATCTCTATAATTTTGTCATTTAGATAATGTCATATAAATGGAATTGTACATTATGTAACTTTTGAGATTGGCTTTTTTCACTTTGCATTATGCCTTAAGATCCATTCAAATTGTAAATATCAACAGTTTGTTCCTTTTGCATTGCATCCATATAGTGCATGGATGTACCACAGTTTTTTTAACCTTTCACCTGCTAAAGAACCTTTGGAATTGTCTTTACTTTTTGGCTATTACAAATAAAATGGCTATTAACATTCATGCACAGGTTTTTGTGTGAATATAAAGTTTCATTTATCTGGGAAAAATACTCAAGAGTGTGATTGCTGGATTGTATGGTAAGTGTATGTTTTATTTTTTAAGTAACTGACAGACTCATCTTCAGAGTTGCCCTACCATTTCATATTCCCATCAGCAACGCATGAGTGATCCAGTACTTCTGCATCTTTGCTAGCATTCAGTATCATCAGTATTATCAGTATTTTAAAGTTTAGCCATTCTAACAAGTATTTGACAGTATATCATTGTGGTTTAATTTGCATTTTCTTAATGTCTAATGATGTTGAACATCTTTCAGTGTGTTTATTTGCTATCTTAGTATCTTCATTGGTGAAGTGTTTGCTCAAGTTTTTTGCCCATTTTCTAATTTCATTTGTTTTCTTACTGTTGAGTTTAGAGAGTCCTTCATTTATTTTGGATATGAATCCTTTGTTGAATATGTGATTTGTAAATATTTTCTCCCATATAGTTTTAAAAATTATCATCAATTTCTAACCATTTTGCCATTTAAGTTTGATTTATAGTTTGATCCAAAAGTTTTTTTAAAGAGCGTCAATGGACCACAAAAAGAACAGAATTTATTAATGACACAGTGTCAGTCAGGAGAGGTTATCCAGGTCTGATGGAAAGGCATCTTGCTTAGGTGGGGATTTTAGCTGAATCTTGAAGAATAGGTAGGGCTTGGGGGAAAAAATCTGTGGTTGATTACAGCAACCTTGAGGGTTATAAATCAGGGGCTATAAAATGGTGAGAGTCCCAAAGTACAAAATAGCAGAGATTTCCTTAAGAAATTGCCAGGCATTATCTTAATACCCTAGATTAGGTGATACAATGCCAACGTTATCTAGAGAAGAGACCCTCTCAGAGGTGATCTCTTCTGCGGGACAAAGGTCCCCACCTATGTCTACGTGGCAGGAAGATTTCTTAACATGGTCTGGAGGTCTTCATAGAAGGGCCACAAATGAAAGCATGGTCAAGGTTGGGCTGATAATCACAGTGTGTGAAGTTTGGGCTATTAATTAACTTATTTGTGCAGTCTAGTACCCAGTAACTCAGAAAGCACAGGAAGGGGTGGGGAGGGAGAGGAGAACAGCATGAGACCAGGTCCTACCTGGCTGGAGGAAGTCTGATGGAGGCCCTGTGGTGATCAAATGGGTCAATAAGAAGGAGCTCCTTGGCATGCGACCTGCCTTGGCCCTTGTGCCAAGATTACAGCAGCACCAAACCAATTGCAATTGAGTGAAATTAGTTAGGAAAGCATGGGTCAAGGAAAGCTTCCTGGAGGAGGGACTTCTTGAGGAAGTTCATAAGAATTTGCTAGAAAGGGAAGGACCAGGCATTTTTCAGGGGAAAATGGGAAGAAAAATAGTGTAGTTCAGAAACCATCACATTCACTTTAGTAGACAAGTCTGGCTCAAACAGAAAGGGCGTGTCCAGGATCTTCAGAGAAGGGACTTAGGGACCTTAAACACCCAAATGAGGAGGGCACATGCTATATGACAGGAGTTAAAGTGCCACCATGGGCACAGGCACTTCCCTAAACTCTCTCCCCAACCACTTGTCATGGTGTCTGAGATGTCATGCAACATCTAAGAGCATTTCTTTGCGTTAAGGCTCATTGGTCCCTTCAGGTTCCTCTTCTATAAGCAAAAAGTCTGAAGATATTTCTTTCCCCTGATAATCTCCCCACACAGTGGACCAGCCCAATGTACTCCGCCTGGGACTGCATATCTGTGCTTGCTAGAAATTTCCCCCTTTACCTTTCCAAATATCCAGCCAACTTTCGAGGGGTCTTTCTAGACTGCTGCATCCCACACTGCCCTCTATATGCCAGTGAGCTCCTGGGGCACTGTCTAGGGTAATCATTTGGCCCCTGGCCTTGATGTAACATTTCCTTTGTGAATGGCCCAGCCACGGCCCCAGAGATGAGCAGTGACCAATACACACTTACGGAGGAACAAAAGACACCAGGGGGACATCTCAATCCCTTAAGGCCATTTTGAAATTGTTATCTGACATTGCTCCCATCTATTTATTTTATTTCATTGGGGTTTTTTTTGTTGCTGTTGTTCTTGTTTGTCTTGGTGCTTTTTGTATTTTGGCTTATAACAACAGAAATTTATTCTTTCAGTTCAAGAGGCCAGAAGTCAAAAAATTCAGGTGAAGACAGGGTTGGTTCCTTCTGGAGTTCTGAGGGAGGATTTGTTCAGTGCCTGTCTCCTAGTTTTTAGTGGTTGCCAGCAATCTCTGGCATTCTTTGTCTTGTAAACATGTCACTCTAATTTTTGCCTCCATATTTAAATAGCCACCTTCTGTGTGTGTCTCTTTCTGTCTTTTATAAGGATAATCTTATTGGATTCAGGGCTCACCTTAATCCAGTACGATCCCATCTCAAGCCCTACTTTAATCGCATCTTCACTGGGTTTTAAGTAATTAGATTTCTAAGAGAACCATCATTTTATTGTATTTTCTAATTCCTGGCTTCTCTAGGATTCAGAATAGGCTGAGGTTTGTTAGCTCTTCCCCCCACCTCTGCTACAGTGCCCCCTTTTTCTAGCTTTTTGGCATTCAGGCTGTGAAATGTGGCCTCATGGGAAGGGCATAATCTTTGGCATCATTAAGACCCAGGTGCCAATTCCAATGCTGCTACCTCTTGGTTCTGCCTGTAAATCCCTACGGAGTGGAAAGGAAGTCTTGCAATCCGAGCAGATATGCCAGCCACATGGAGTCCAGAAGACTGGGCACAGTGGTCTTTCCTGGTTCCCATCAAGACCCTGTCAGTCCACACGGAGGCCATCCTGATTGTGTATCTGAGAGTTCCTGTATTAGTTATCCATTGCTGTGGGATAAATTACCCCCAAACTTAGTAGCTTGAAATAACACAAACATTTACTATATCACAGTTCTATGGGTCAAGAATTTGAGAGTAGCTTAGCTGGACTAGAGAATCTTCTTTAAATGGTGGCTCACAGGCTGTTGGTGAGAGGCCTCAGTTGCTCTCCACATGGGCCTCTCCACAGGGCTGCTCAGGTGTCCTCATGACCTAGTGGCTGGCTTCCCTCAGATCAAGTGGTCCAGGAGAGAGAGCAAAGAGGAAGCTGTATCCTTTCATGACCTACCCTTCGAAGTCACATGCCATCACTTTGGCCACCAGTCCACATTCAAGAGGAAGGGAATTAGTTTCTACCTTTTGAAGTAAGGTGTGTCAAAGAATTTGCCAAAATATTTTAAAACCACCCCAGCTCCCTTCTCCACCAGGTCTCCACTGGCTTCACCTACTTGGTCTTATTAATACTCTGCTCCCCTCACCTCTTAACCCTCATCCCTAGGGTCCAGGATCTACATCAAAGTGGTGAGTTTGTGTGTGGCAGTGGGTGTGGTGGGTGTCAGATTCAATCCTACAAGCCTTTGGCATGACTGGAGGGGGCTTTAGTTCCTTTCAATTTTAAAACTTAAGTGTCCTCAAGAAAACTCTTTCTCTGGTTAATACTGAGCCTGCATCTTTTTATATAACCTCAGTGCTCTCAAAAATCTCTTCTTATTCAGTATTCCAAAGAACCTCTTGCAATAAGAGATGAGTGAGGTAAGAAAGAAAGGAGTTAGGAAGAAAGAATATCCTATTTTGACATATGTAAGTGCATAATTTTAAGCAATTTCGCTAAATACTCAGAGATTCAATTTATCAGGACCTTGAGGGTAATAATATTTATCTCATAATATTGTTATATTAGGACTATTTTAGTTGCAAGTAATAGAACCCCAACTCATGCTAGTTAAGGAAAAACAAAGAATCAAGTTGGCTCACAAGTAAAAGGTCCAGGGTTAGGGTGGCTTCAGGAAGGGCTGGATCCTGATGCTCAAATGATGAAGCACTTCTTCATCTCTTGCCTCTGCTTTCCTCCATGGAGGCATCATTTCAGCCAGGCCCCATCCATGTGATGGCTCTCAGCAGCTCCAGGCTGACACTCTACCCCTTTGGTATTCCCAAATGATAAAGAATATCTCTTTCCCAGTAGTTAAACTAAAACCCCAAGATTATATACTTGTCCCAGTCCAGGGACCTTAAATTGGATTGGCCAGGTCTGTGCTGTGTGCTGTGTGGAAATGGCTGGAAGCAAGGGAAGTCGATCCTATCTGAACTTCATGGACCAAGTGTTAATACTAGAAGGGGAACAGATGTGCGACAAGCAAATTGGCAGTGGTCCGCTGCACTGATGGTGAAGACAGAAGGAGATTAAGGATATACACTGGCTGGTACTTGATGAGAAATTTTTTTCTGGATTCTTCTCCTTTCCTCTCCCTCCATATTTGATCATTCGGTAAGTCCTTTGCATTCTCCCTTAGCATTGCTGTTTGCAACTGCTCCTCCTCTCCATCATGCTGCCTTGCTATGGCCCCTCACTGCTGCTGCTGGACTATTGGAGAGCCACGCCATTGACTTCACTCTCATTTTCTCAGAGTACCTGAATCTGAAGTTGGCTCTGGATGATCCATCATCTCCATACTCTTTCCAACATCCCCTTGTCTATAGAGGTCCACGTGGATGGTTTATGCCAGAGAAAGCTGGCTGCAGGTGGGTAGTAGAGCAAGCTGGCTGGGATGGAGTGGAGATGTATGGTAGCCATGATGCTGGCTCCATGGTTCCCAGTGCAGCCCTGGAGACCAAAGCATCCGTGAGCTGAGGGAGACCAGATGACTAGAGCGCACTAGAGCTTCTCAGCCTCCACGTCCAAGTAGCTCCACCTTCCATCTCCCCCAGAGGAGAAGCAGCACTTTCTGTGGTTTGATCTACAATAAAAAGTGCCTGGCTAACCCTGCTGGCCAGCTCTGCAAGGATATTCATAGTGAAGCCAGATGGAGTTTGATTTTGTGCAGGCTCATTTATTTATTTTAAATTTTATTTATTTTAACTAGCTTAAAAAGTCTTTATTATCGAATATTTCAAACATCTACACAAGCAGACAGGATAGTTGAATGAATGCCATATACCCATCACTCAGCTTCAACATTTATCAACTTGCGGCCAGTCTTATTTTATCTCCATTCCTGCTACTTCTTCCCTCCCCAATTATATTGAAACAAATCTCAGACATTATACCCTTTTATCCATAAATATTTTAGAGTATATCTCTAAAAGATAAGAACTCCTAAAATACATGACCATAATGCCATTATCACACTAAAAATTTAGCAGTACAGTATTTCCAGTAATATAAAATATTGGTCATTTAACAAATTTCCCTAATTATCTCATACTTTTGTTTGTTTTAGTTTATTTTGTTTTTACCATTCATTTGTTTGAACTGGGATTTAAATAAAAGCTATGCAGTAAAATAGTCGATATGTCTCCTGAGCCTCCCTTAAGACAGTAGGTTCCCTCTCAGTACCTTTTTTTTGTTCCTTGAAATTTATTTTTTGAAGAAAAATATTGTTTTGTTTGTCTTGTAGGGGTTCTCAGTCAACATTTTACTGATTGCATCCCCATAACATCCTTTAACATGTCCCTCTGTCCTTGTATTTTCTGTAAATTTGTAGCTGGATCCAAAGACTGGATGAGGCTCGGAGTTGATCTCTTGGCAGGACCACTTCACAGGTGGCGTTGTATAGGAGGCACAAACACCATCTGGTTGATTCTCTATTTTGTGAAACTAACGCCATTGAGGATCATTGCCTCAGCCCATTAATTCATTAGGAGTTAACTTTTCTTAATTATGAAAAGGATATATTCTCATTTTAAATGACTTAAATGATATAACATGATATAAGGTGAAAAGTAAATTCACATGCCATGCTTTTTTTCTAGCCCTCTAAGTGTCACTCTTTAGAGGTAACCGTGTTTACAAGTTACCATGCGTTTGCAGTAATTAAAAAAAATTTGATATAATTACTTCAGGAAAATGAGTGGGTATGTATTGTGGAGGTATGGTAAGTGTGGTACTCACACACGACCCCAAATGACTGTGTATAAAACATCTATTATATGTATAAAATAAAAAAGTATATAAATATATATTATATATGGTGTTATATTTATGTAAACATTATAGAAGACAATAGCAATACAAGACAACCACCTAAGGAAATCTCAAGAAGCACAGAATGAGTGACTATTTTAGAAAAGATTCCTTTTTAGTTTAAAGTAACAAAACCCTGCTGGCTTAAGCCTGAAAGAGAAATGTGATGTGAGGTTACAGGAATAACTCTTGGGAAGTGTCACTCGGTCTGACAAAGGATTGTCACATTCAAGATCCGAAAAGCCACCGGGAACATAGCAGCTGACTTCCCAGGCTCTCTCTGCTCATTTGCTTTGTTTTTCTCTTTGCAGAAATGCTGTCTCTGCCTTTCCATACACAGGACACAAAAATCGCTCCTCTCACTGTCCTCGCCCCAGGCTCTGGGTCCTCAATTTGAGCAACAGCAGAGACTGACCGGCATCCCTGAATTTCAGATCCGATTCCCAGGACAGATCTGATTGGCCCTGATGAGTCAGGTGTCCATCTACCCTTGGTCCAATCAGCTATGGCTGCGGCTGGGCTGGGAAGCACAGCTGTGCAGCCTGTCAGTCTCCTCCTTCAGCACCTGCGTGAGGGACTGGTCTCAGAGAACAGGGGAGGGTTATGAGATGGGCAGATACACGCCAAATGGTGTGGCAGTCATTGTTCTTTATTACAAACAGAACCTACTCCAGTTTAAGTGGAAAAAGAATAGGTATCCCACAATCTCTAGAATCGAGCTTGGAAGTGATGCACCATGAAGCAATGTACAATCTACCCTGCAGTGCCACTTACTGTCCTCTGCCAGTGTAGATAGTGTCCATGAAACTGGACACCAGGAGCCAGAAGCTTCACCACTGCTGCCATTCCAGAGCCAATCCCTCTGCTGCCACCATTTCCAAAGGATCAAATCTGCACAATCCACCTTCTTCACAGAGTTCTCTTTCTAAATCTCTTCACTGGGCTGCATCTAACTGAGGGGAGCTCGGCCTCATGCCTGGAGTGTGGTTGCGAGGTAGGCTGGGAAAGCGAGTTCTTTCTCCTACTGATGCCCGGGAGGGATGGAATTCCTAATGAAGGAAATTCCCGAGACGTGGGAAGGTTGTTCACAAGACGGTGGGCAGCCACAGATGTGACTGATGTCCACGAGGGGTGTCTAAGACAGTGGTAAGAATTAGAGTTAAGTGTTAGGATTTCAAACAGGGCCTCCAATGGGGGCGTGCAGTGCTGGGGAAGAAGAACCATTTGGCCCAGACATCACATTCGTGAAGGGTTTTTCAACCCTTGACATTATCTCCAAATGGACTTACACATGAAGGTTGCAAAGAGACAGTGATGAGACAGTATTAAGTTCATTCTCCACCTTTAAACTTGTGCACCATAATTGGACCAGACTGCATCAGATACACTAGGAATTCATAAATTTTATAAACCTTATAAGTATCTTGGAACTAGCACCGCCTAATTATAATACGTTATATTTTTGTGTGCTAAAGTATTTAACTTGTTATATGTAGCCATTTAAATAATCCACAACGTTTGTAATTCTGAACTATCTGAACTAGAATTTCTTTATTGGGGAGTCTGTCTCAAAAAGGGGAGATGGCCAGGATCACTCTTGAGAGGCTTGGAGTTCAAAGAAGAGGGGATCTTTTATTTTTTAGTCTTCTTAAAAAATGCTTTATTGAGGTAAAATATGCATATATGATTTACCATCTTTATCATTTTTAAGTATACAGATTAGTGATAATAAATACATTTATATTCCCTTTTTTTTTTCAGAAGGGAGGATCTTGCGGGCTATTGGCGAGGGGAAAGGAGGACCCCAAACATGTCTCTGAAGGACTGGTGGGTTTGTTTTGATAATTGGAGGGAGGATGGGGAATGTCATCATTGTTAAGTGTCCCTCTCAGAGCCAACCAATCCCTTTTTTTACAAAGGGACAGCCATCCCAATCCTTGTCCCAACTCCCTCTGAGCAGAAAGCCCATTCCTGCGATGTGGATAATTCGCAGGTCCCCACCACCTATGTTGCCTCAGCTCTGCAAGTCCCCAGTTCAGTGTGGGATGTGGGGCTGGGCTGAGGAGGTGGAGAAGCCCCTGGGAACTCAGGGTTCTGAGAGCTCCAGATCTGCAGGTGGGGGTGAGGTGGCATGGGGGCATTGCTCCCATCAGTATTGGTGTGGATAAGGGACACCTAGCAGAGTTAAGCAGAATTTAACTGCCGCGCAGTGTTGAGCTGTTTAATTTGCTCCTGAAAGTAATAGTAGAAGTGTCCTAGTTAATTGAAACAGAGATTATAAATTAGGGCTTCCAGAGAGGTTCTTGGGGTTCACCTTGCTAGGATTTTCTTGTGGGATGGTTTTGGAGGCTGCCCAGAGAATGACATTTGAAGGACCTTGGGGTCCCAGTGCTTCCTGCCCGAGTTGCTCCACATGGCAGTCCTGTTTTTTGAAAATTTGAAATTATGTGATGTAAATATATTAATAAGTTCTCTCTTAGAGCATATTGTGAAATATTGTGAGCTTCAGTTCAAAATGTCAAAAATCCCATACTTTCCAAGTTGGCAGACCCAGGGAGTTGTGAGATATGGTAACGATTTCCACAGCCTAGCAGTGATAGGTGAGCTGATAAATACGCAACCTTATCCTCTGTCAGCTGCTGTGGGCATCACGGTATTGTTGCCGTGCTTTGGAAGGTCAGTGAGTGATTCCATTAGTAGTGCCTGGTTATGTTATCAGGCACTGTTAGAATTGAAACTCTTTTTTTATATCTCATAACAATGGCATCCAAGTGTTGGTTAAGTGGTGGAGCTCGCAGTAGTGCTCCAAAAATGGAGCTACCACCAGCAGCTTTGGACCGGAGGTTGAGAGGCGTGAAAATGCCACCAAGAAGGCCAAACAACCACCACGATGCTGCCAATTCAGGAGCAAGCCCTCTGCAAAATTTTGGGTAGCAATGAGAAAATGAAAAGCAGCATTAAAGCCAAAGCATGTTTCTGTGATTATAGATTTATGGAAAATAAGAAATGCTACTCTCACTTTATATGTATTTCTTTGGGAAGATTAGTTTCATATGAAGTGAAGTTTGAATTAAATACGACTATCTTAATGATAATTGGTATTCCTAACTGGTATTTCTCACTGTTTCTGTTTTCAGAAAGAGAGAGAATGGCTGCCAGATTAATTCTCCTCAAAGGCTGATCATGTCACTCTCCTGCTCAAAAACCTCCTGTGGCTCCCACTGCCCACTAAGATTGATCCCAATTTTCAAGCTATTCAATCACAGTGGTGCTGAATCTTCCTTTGGGACCAGAGGCTCCTGAGGGTGGGGCCACAATTGCTCCTTCCATGCACACTCATGCTAACAGCACCATAACTCTGAACCTGCACCAGGGTCTAACTGTTGGGGGAGGCATTTATGTATTGTGGGTGGAGGTCTGATGGGGGAGTCTCAATACTTGGCATGGATGGGAACTCTTGGTGTTCCAAACATTTCCAGATGCCCAAAATGTATGGCACTAGATCAGTGCCTGGCACATAATAGGCCTTCATTAAATATTTGTGTGATGAATGAATGGTCTTTACAGAGTTTTCTAACCTCAGGGACAGAGACCAGGCCACAAAGGTGCAGGGGTCTCCAAGATCTCAGGCAATTCTGGGTTTTCATTTCCTTGGTCTAGGCTAGGGAAATGATCTCTATAATAACAAACAAACAAACATGTCTTACGTTGTGTAAGGCAGGGTTTCTCAACCTTGTGACTACTGACATTTTGGGCCAGATATTTGTTGTGGGTAGCTGTCTGTCCTGTGCAACACAGGATGTTCAGCAGCATCGCTGGCCTCTAACCAGTAGATGCCTTGTGTCCTGCACCCAAGTTGTGAAGTCAAATATGTCTCCAGACACTGCCAAATGCCCCTGGAGCTGAGGGTGGGGAGCGCACCGAATGACCCCCAGTTGAGAACCACTGGTCCAGGGCAATAGCTCTCAACTCCAGTTGCATATTTGAATCACCTGGGGAGACAAACAGTAATGCCTGGTATTTTGAGACGTTCAGATGTAACTGGTTCTGGGGAGTGGGCCATGTATAGGGAATTTTGAAAGCTTCCCAGGTGGTCCTAACATTTAGTCAGGTCTGAGAACCACTGGTCTAGTGCTTCACAGTCTATAAGCTTCGTATGTTTTCAAGCTACACAACCCATCTGTGCTGGAGGTGAAGTGGGTTATTATTGTGGTTTTCTGGCTGGGGAAGCAAAGTCCAGAGAGGTGTGGAGTTGCCCTATGAGGGGTGAAGTTGGGCTTTCTACTCAGCTCATCTGACTCCTAACTCCGTGCTCTGTTCAAGGAGTAGAGCACAGCCTGGGCAGGTTGTCAGGTTGACCAAGGGGGTCTTCGCTGTGAGTCTCCCTTTTCTGATTGTTTTCCCTATCCATGACCTCCCACTCCTCATTCCCCCTTTGGTTTCCCTGTGTTTCTCTATGCAAAGGCACAGCTAGCAACCATCTACACTCTGGTGTGAACAGGAGGCTGTTCTCTATCTTCTAGGGGGATTTGCAAGTCATGCCTCATCTGTAACAGCGAAAAGAAAGGCTTTACATCAGCCCATTGACAGGGTGGGGATGGTCTTGGGGTGGTAAACTGTGTGTTCGTGGTATCTCTGAAATCAAATCCAGCAGGTAATTACCTTTGATTAAGGTTTACCTCATTCTAGATTTGGGCTTAAAGTTCAATTCCATTTCATTGCAATTCCATTTCATTCACAAATAATTATAGAGCATCTCTTTTATGTACAGTGCAATTACGAAGCTATTCTCTGTTGTTTGGATCTCCCTAACTAGGTCTAAGTTCCCAGGGTGGAAGGTATCTTCTCCTGCTTCTGTGTCACTAACTATACTTCAGCCCCAATTAGACATATTACATGGTAGGTTTTTAATACGCAGGTGATTGAATGTCAGGTCACACTCACCCCACAGACCCAAACCTGTACCCCTGGAGAAAAACATGCACGGGTGCAACCTTAGGACTAAATTTGCAGATGTGTGGCTAAATTTCTCCCTTCTGCTCATGTGTGGCATCAGGAGCTGGCCTCCAAAGCCCTGGGGAAAAGTGAGCATGGTGGGGTGTGAAACTTCCCTAAAACAAACATCTTGAACAGAGATCACTTTATTGGTATGGCTTTATTTTAAGCAAAGGAAAAAAGACAAAGCCAAGAGACAGACTCTTCTAACAGATGCCTGGGGGTGGCTGGACATTTCTGCCCCCTGCTGTGCAAAGGGGGGATCCGGGCCCACACACCCACACCACTCATGCCTTGACACCAGTGGTCTGCCTGGGTCTCAGTGCACCTTCTTGAATACTTGCTTGCAGACAACACCCTGCACTCGCATCTCCTGAAACAAAAGCAGATGCTGGTCATTGGCCAGAGCAAAGTCATACACGGGGCTCACTGCATCTAGGGACAGGAACTTTGAAAATACTCACTGGTTGCTGTCTTCCCTCAAGAGTTGGTTTAACTAACCAATTCTTTGGAAAGTTAGCTAAACTGGATAGTGGAGATCTGCCTCTGCAGCACCCTGGAGACAGAGCTGGCTGGGAGGAACAGA
The DNA here is from genome assembly GCF_000956105.1 of Propithecus coquereli. Taxonomy (NCBI): domain Eukaryota; kingdom Metazoa; phylum Chordata; class Mammalia; order Primates; family Indriidae; genus Propithecus; species Propithecus coquereli. Next base: position 15,729,797 of record NW_012136080.1, read on the forward strand.
TGTGGCTCACAGCTGACCAGCAGGACCCCTGTGCCCCCCGGCCCCCGACCTAGACTGAGATCATGGGTCAGGGAAGCTTAGAGAATTCTCGTCTCTGGCCTGCACAATTTGGCATGGTGAGTATACACTTTGGCATGGTGAGTATATACATCGTTTGGGAGTAAATTTGCTTCTGCCACTTTCTAGATGTGCAATTTGGACATGTAATCTAAGCTTTCTGAGCCCCCACATCTGCATCTCTAAAATAGGAACCATATTCCTGTTTTGAGAGACTAGAAAGAGATATGGGATGCAAAGGGCTTAGCTCCTCACTGATGCTTAGTAGATGTACCTCTTCCCCCCATCCCTTGGATTAGACCACTGGGTCAGCCTAGACCTTCAAAACACATTGCTTGGTTTTTAAAGTCACTCAAGCCATCTTCTCCAGGCCTTTGGACCTTAACAGTAGTGAGGGCCTCTTGAGGCCCAGCCTGGCCCAGCCCAGAAACCTACCAGGTGCAGCTCATCACCCTCGATCCACTGGGTCCAGCCACGCCCCTCCTTCTCACCCTTCTGCACACACTGGAGCTTGTCCCCGTCCCAGCTCACCGTGGTCTGCCAAGCAAGAAGCACAGTTGTCAGCCCTGAGCAAGCAGGCAGCCCCTGGGGGCTGGGGAGGGGACAGCTCCCAACCTTGATAATCCAGCATGTGCCCATATCAATTTCATTACAGAAAATTTGCAGCCTGAAACTCCGTCCACCACATGCCTTTACTAAAGTGTGTAAATCAGTTTTAAAATTTATGAAAACCTTTATAAATTTTGTTTAAAAGCATAATTAGGAGGGAAAAAGTCACTGGGGTGGGGCTGTCATTGCGAGAGCTGAGAAGGGGGCTGGACGGGGGTGGGAGAGGCTTCTGAGGGCCCAGCGCAGCCCAGGTGTGGGCAGGGTGTGGGCTCTGTTCCTGCATCTTGCCGCTGAGGGGCAGACTTCTCAGAGTACCCTGCCCATCCCCAGACATGTCATCCATTCGCTCATTGTTTCAACCTTTGCTGGGTCCTGGGCCCCACCCCTGCCCTCAAACTGCTCTTCATCTCATGGGAGCAATGACCTTAGACAGAAATAACCAGCTGTGGGTATGAATGGCAGCCATTAGCTGCCTGCCTCCTCTCCGTGTGCTGTCTCTAAATCCTCACGACTGTCCATCTGGAGCATGAGTGAGCATCTTTCTTTCACTGATCAGGTTAAGGGACTTGCCACGCTCACCCAGGTGGAAGAGCCAGGTCAGAGCACAGATCTGTGGGGCTCTGCAGTGTCCCTCCCCACCGTACCGCACTGCTTCTTTAAGTGCCCAGTGTCAGCAGAGTTACAGGTCAGGGGCTGTGGGAGCCCAGGTGAGAGTCCAGGAAGGGGAGGGTCTGGGAAGAGGAGGCACCAGGGCTGGCCCTGAGGCCCTGAGGAGGAGAATGGAACTGGAGGAGAGGAAAGGGGGTGCTGGGGGAGGGAGTTCTTGGTGACCATCATGAGATGAAGGCACAGAGGTAGGACAGCAGGAGCTCATCAGGCGGGCACCAGGGGACCGTGGTGGAAGGAGGAGGAAGGTCCCGCTGCCCTGCCCGGGCTCGGCAGAGCATAGGTGAGCTCTGCCAACACCTCCTCACCTTTGAGCACTTACATCCGCCCTGAGCACTGAGTGTCCTGCCAGGTGCTGGGCAGCTGAAGGGAGGACAGGCAGGAGGTGGAGGCCCAGCCCGTGTCCTTGGGAGGTTTCACTCTTGTTTGTTGGAACAGAAAGGGCTCCCCAGGAACACAGTGCTTAGTGTTAGCATTCAGAGGCAAGGCAGTCTTGTCTCCCCAGTGTAGCCATGAGTGTGGTCTAGATTGGGATGTATGTCCCAGAGCTGGGCACACAGAAGGCACAGCGGGCATCTCTCATATTTGTGGCTGTCCACCTCCTTTTGGATAGTTTTTCCATCTGGGCACTTCCATGTTATGAGCCCTGCCTCCCACGGTAGTGGTCAGAACTTTGTTTGCCCCATGCTCACTGTGTGGCTCTGAGCAAATCCATCCCCTCTCTGGGCCCCTGTGTTCCCATCTGCCACCTGAGGCCATGAACTCAGAGGCCTCGTCTTTAGAGAGCCAAGGTTCTAGGATTCTTATGTTCTTTGCCATGCTCAGCTGAGAGTCAGGACAGTCTGCGACAGCCTGATGAGGATTTGGGAGAGGAGAAATCTGGGAAATGGATGTGGCGTAAGTGGGGCCACCTCCCATAGAAGGGTTCCCCAACCCCCAAGGCCTCCCTTCTGGGCTTGCTGATCACTACTGCCCTCTGCTGTGGGGATGACACCTCCAGTGAGACAGCACAGGGAGGTAGAGCCCGGTTTGTTCCCCCAGCTTTGCAGAGGAGTAAGTCTGACCTTTGCCTCTGGACCCTGTTCCAGAGGGACATGGGGCACAAGCGGAGTTGGGGGGCAGATGGGGGGCAGATCTCCCCAACTGGTCCAGAGATTCACTCGGGGCACATGTGTAGCCCCAAGCTAGAGAGAAAGTCCCACCTCTAAGTCAGAACATCTGATGGTTTATGTCCGGTAAGACATGTCACGGGCAAAGACTGCTAACGATGTAGTGCCAGAAATAAGGCCAGAGGCCCCTTCACTTCATCCCTGCTTCATTTGCGCCAGGCCTGTAAAGGGAAGCGGGGACCGAGAAATCAGTCCTTGACATCAAGGAGCTAGCAAGAACACTTGCTGTCCTCATCAACTGATCTTCTCTTCCTGGGTTTATCCAGAAGTCTACCGCTCATGCGAAAGGCTCCTGGTTCAGTTAGAGGTGCAGGAGAGAACTGCTTGTTTTCAGCTATGACACACACACTTCTGCCTCTTCTGGAAACATTAGTCAGTGAGCATATTTCCACAGTTTGTATTGGAAAATGAAAAAAAATGCTCAAAGAAGAAAATAGTAATAAAAAGGATACATGTAATCTTGTTTCTTCCGAGATAATTGTTCTGACATTATGTATGTTACAATGTATGATGCATTCCATCCAGTCTTTTATCTATCTATATTTCTGTTTTTATAAAATTAGGATTGCATCATTTATGGTTTTGTTTCCTCATTTCTTCATTTAACAGAAGCAATTTTTCCTTTCAACAATATTCTCCATAGCATTATTTTAATTGTTATATAATATTCAGGAAATGGCTACATAATTTGTAGGGCACAGCACAAAATGAAAATGAGAAATCCCTTCTTCAAAAATGATTAAGAATTTTAAGGTAACGACAGCAGAGCGTTAAACCAAGTGAGGGTCCCTTCTGAGTGTGAGCCCCTGAGGGGACTACATTGGTCACAGGCCCATGACGCTGGCCCTGGTATTTCATTATACATACATATTATTATTTAGCTGATTACCTATTCATGTACATTTAAATCATTTATAATTCTGTACTACTGTAAATATGACTTTCTTGTATACATAGTTTTGAACACATTGTTTCCTTGGAATAAATTTCCAGAGGAGGAATGGTTGCATCAAAGACTATGCATATCTTTAAAGCTTTTGATAAGTATTGCCAACTTGATCTCTAGAAAGCTCATATGTGTTTAACACCAGTGTCACAGAAGGACCAGGACAGAAATGTTCGTTAATGGTAAAGCAGACTTGTGCTCCCGTGACACCGCGTCACCCTTCCCAGATCACTTGGCATTGTTTAACAAGGGCTAGCTGGATACCAATAACAATCATACCTTAGCCCAGAAAAAGACAGACGGCAGAATTTCAGGCAGATCTAGGGATACAGGGAGCAGAAGCCTATTTCAGTGCAGAGAAACCTTTCTTAGAGCCCTACAAATCCGATCTCTGAAAAAGAAGGATCCCTATCACATGAATACTATTAATACATGTTTCCAAGGAAGCACTTTTTAAACCCCAAGTTTACGTTGACTCTGATCCTGGGTGAGTTGGACAGAGCAGAGATTATTCTTGACTGTATTGGATGCAGAGGGGTGGCTGAGCTCAGAGAGGTTATGTGACTTTCTCAGTGTCATCCAGTTAATGAGAAAAAGAATTTGGGCTGAAATATGGGTCTCACATGACTTGGTGCCCGCTTGTTTCCCCGCCTGAAGCAGGGCACCCACCAGGCACCCAGCAGATGCCTGCTAAAGTCTTTGGGGGCTGCAGAAAAAACATGGGCATTGTGCTAAGACTCTGAGCAGCCTCCTGGAGGAACAGTCTCCAGTTCACTCCACCCACTGCGGGGTGTGTGTGCTGGGAGTCAGAAGCGGGTCTTAAAGGCTCTTGCCTGTAAAGAGATCGCCACAGAAAGTGCAGACAGAGTAGCACCTAGCTGTGACTGCCTGATGTGGTAGGTCCTGTGATCAGGGAAGCACAGGGGCTGGGGTGGCCACTGGGGGCTCCTGATTCTCAAAGGGGCTTTAAAAAGTGGGAGGGGCATTTGGGGCAGAGTGAATAAGGACGCATGTTGGCCGGGGGCGTGGCCGTGAGGAAGAAATGACAAGCCAGTGCTGCAGAAGCCTATCCTGGCCTTAAGGAGAGGGAGGAACGAGGCTGTTGGGGATGGTGGGTAGACAGGGCCACAATGCCAGACTGAGAAACTTGGACTATGGCCTGGAGCATGTTTTCAATGCCTGTCCTTGCTGCCTGTGCCACTCAGTTTGACCCGGTAATGGCAGCAAAGAACATGATCCTTGGCATCAGAGAGAGCTGGGTCCTCTGTTCTCGGCTACGTGGGATGACTTTGGGTAACTAGATTAACCTCTCTGAGCCTCAGTGCCCTCAGCTGCAAACGAGGGCTAAATGATAAACTGTGCTAGACAGTTTATCCATTGCTGGCCCCCGGTGGATCACGTGATATTCACACCCTTGAGAAGTCCCTTCCCACATTGGCTCGGCTTGGCTATGTGACTTGCTTTAGGCAGCGGGACATTAGCAAGCGTGATGTAAGCAGTGCCTTCGCAAGCACTTGTACACTGGGGGCTTGTCCTCTTGGAAGCCCCCCCTCTTGAAATCCAGCTGCCAAGCTTTAGGGCAGCCCAGGCCGTTCTGCTGAAAAGAAAGGCCCCGTGGAGAAGCCATGGAGGTTGAGAGGAGGGGCCCCTCAGAGAAGAGCTAAGGCACCCCAGCTGATCTCCCAGCTGGGCACTGCCACACGGAGCTGAGAACTGCCCAGTTAACCCCAGAATCATGAGCATATACAGTTGCTGCCTTAACATATTAAGATTTGGGGTGGTTTGTTACATGGCATTAGATAAAACACCCACTTTACCAGGTTGTTCTGAGGATTAGAGAAATTACACAGAAAACGCATGGGGCTGGCACATAGGAGGCACTAGGTAATGGTAACGCCCAGAGCTTGGATAAGGAAGGGGTTTGCTTGTTGAAGATGAATAATAACTAACGTCTTTTTTTTTTTTTTTTTAGAGAATTGGAGATTTTTAAAGCAGTGATGGACATGTTATTCATCATGGCTGAAGTTTTGGGAAGCTCCTTCTCCTTCTAGGAGACTTGGATCCAAGAGGCGGGCTTTCAGAGGCTGCCTGATGGACACGGCCACACCTGCCTCCCCTAAATCTTAACTAGTTTTTGTTTAAGCAGAAGATCTATTTGGAGACTCCCCACTGATAGCCGTGACGGCTGACAGTGTGATTTAGTTCTCCCACTCAGTATCCCATGTTTGCTTTTGGTAGGACTGGATTTTTCTTTTTAAGCTTTTTGTCTTGAGGGAATAAACCAGCCATTTCCCAGAGGATCGGATTTGTCATAGAACAGAAAAGAGGGGTGGGGGTGGGGGAGGAGGGCAGTCACTTAAAAGTTAATGAGAGGCAAAAGGAAACAAGTAATGTTGGAAGGGGGATGGGTAACAAACCATGGTGACTCATTTTCTTGTAACACAAGGTAACTTCTGGTAAGAGCCTTCCCCAGGACCCGAGCACTTACTCCATGCCCTCCCTCTGAAGTCAGCAGCCGGCCACCTTCAGTCTGGGACAAGGATCCGGCCATACCTGAATGCCAGATCTGAAAGGGTCTTTGAGAGGTCATTCAATCTAGTTTCCTAGATTAATCCAATTATTAATCAGGGTCTAGTGGGGGAATTTCAAGTAGGAGGACGTTCCTGATGCTTTTCAAGTCCCACAGATAAGGCAGGCGCCTGTGGGGATGGGGTGAACAGGGGCACCAACCAAAGGCGCTGGGCAGTGCTGCTGCCCCAACCCCACCATGGGCTCCGGGGCCCCACCTTAGAAATGAAGCCCAAACAAATCCCAAATCAGGGGAAGGAATGGCCATCTTCAACTCACCTTCTCACCAGTAATTCTCACCCCGCAGACCACCTGAAAGTCTGCAAATGGGCTGGAACCCAGGGAAGCTGGCTGTAAACTGAAGCAGTCTCACTTTTCTATTAAAAACTAATAATAACTCTCATCGCTTTGTCCTCGTCAGCAGTTTTCCCAGAGAGATATGTGTCAACAGATGAATGAAGACAGCTTTGCACCACAATGGCAAGGGACTGTCACTTCAAAAGCCATTATCCAGCTCCTCTGACCATTTAGAAACCCCAACTGACACTGCTGCATGGTACCAATGACACAGAAAGCCCACCTCCCACGGGCAGCATGAGCGAGCATATCCCAGGGATGCTGCAAGGCCCACTTGCCCTGCTCAGGTGACCAGTGCTGGGGTTGACAGGCAATTCCCACTAAATGGAACCATCCCTCTTGGCAGTGACCTGGCATGACCTACAAATGGTGGGACTCAACGTGGCTGTCAAGAAACCTGGGACATTTGTTAAAGCTCCCACATGCCCCAAAACACCCACTCCCAAGAGCAGAGGGATGGGTCACTCATATCCCTCTGTCTTCATCCCCCTGGCCCTAGCAGTCCCTCTGGTAATGGACCCACCCCTGGAGAGCTGCGACTCAATCCCAATGGCTCTGTGGTTCCAGAGCCAGGTTGTAAGAGGCGTGACTTTGCTCAGGGTGATGCTTACTGCTTGCAAAGGCCAGAGCCAGGACTCTCTAGATTTGAGGGTAAAATTTAAAAACTAGACAGTGAGTAGATACTTTCTACACATAATGCAAATTGCTAAAAGATGCAAATTGGCCTTTCCTCCTGGAGTCTGATTTTAAAGTGTGCTTCTCTCTTTGAGGGTATGTGTGTTCCTGGGGCAAACAGAAGGTTTTCAGCACCTGCTGCTTGCGTTAAATAAGCAATCGGGAGGGAAGGGCAGGGAAGGTAACAGAGAACCTGCCCAGCGCCGGGTACTGTGCTGGGAGCTTTCCAATGTTTCACGTAATCTTCAAGCTTTAGAGCTGATAAACATTAGGCTTTTGTAAGTAACCAGCCTATCACCTAGGGGTAGGGGTTGAGCCCTAACTTGAACCTGGAAGTCTGTGAGCTGCCTGCAAGGCCAGGCTGGGTGAGTGAGTGGGCAGTGGCTCCTCTTCTCTGGTGCATTCCTGGGGGGCTGGCATTATCTAAAATCAGCACATTCAAGAGGAAATGCCAGTTTCACTCTAAAAGCAGATTAAAGCTAAATTAATAAGGCCTTAAAATGTGAACGAGTAATTAGAGACATAAAAGCTGTTAAAACCAACTAATACGAACCAGTAAAGCCACAATAAGGCCTTTGTGGGTACAAAAGAATGCAATTCTAATACCATGAAGACACAAATTGCAAATGATAACACATTTCTTAGGACAAACAAAATGAGAAAATGTTAAGACTAATAATCTGGACATGTTACAGTTTTTCCCTTAAATATTAATATTAATATTTCAGACAGTGCCTAGCTTCAGTTTAAACAGTTGGTGTGCTCAAGGCCCCACAGAGGCCAAGGATCCAGATGGGGGGTGGGAAACGGATTTTGAGAAGGTGGCGGGGCTCTGTGGAACTGCACTCATTCATTCCAGGGCCTAGTACTGAGGGTGGCCCGAATGCTGGGCTGGACCCAAGTTCTGCCATGGGGCAGCCCAGCCTGGAGGGAAGGCAGGTGTGTATACTGGCAGTGCACCACCGTGCTCCGTGCTGGATGGGCGATGGCACTCACCCCAGTCTGGGGGTTCAAGGAAGGCTTCCTGGTAGGAGTGATAGCATTGCTGTCATTACCATTGTCACCATCGTAACCATAAGAACATGTACTGAGTACTCATTATGTGCCAGGCATGGCATTAAGCAAAGTGTGTGTCATATCAGTTTGATTCCTTATGACCTCGTGGAGCAAGTATATTTCTCCTCATTTCACAAATGTGGAGACTGAGGCCTAACGTCACCAGCTATGAAGTGGGGAGATGAGATTTGACTCTAGAGCTTGTGCTCTTGGCTACTGTGCTCTGCAGTTTCCTGACCCAAGCTGACTCTGGAATGAGCAGTAGGATTTTGCAAGGGAACAGCATTCAGCGACCGGGTGTGGGTTCCGCAGCTCCCGCACGTCGGCTGCGGGTGCTGGAGAGCGGGAGGTAAGGCAAGGACCCTGCTTTCAAGGGCTCACAGACTGCTAGAGAAGAAGACAAGAAGACAGAGAATTCTAGCAGAACACTAAGTGCTAGCAGACAGGTGCTGGAGGTTCTGGAAGTGGGAAGGCACCTTATCAGCTTCCAAGCTGGGGAGAGGTCCATCAGGGAAGGCTTTCTGGAGGAGGTAAGGCTACAAGTAATGCTGGAACTGATGCCAGAAAACACCCCAGGAGCTCGGTTAAAAAGCAGAAAGAGGAAGAGTAACAAGGGAATCCCAGGCAAGGGGAACATCATGGACAGTTGCAGAAAAGTCAGGAGCAGCAAGGGTTGCGTGAGGGAGGCTCCAAACGGTCTTTGCCCAGCTGGACTCTCCTGTTTGACCCTCCTCATGAAGCCTGGCAGGAACTGACTGCTCACAGCCTCGCTTCTTCCTCACATCATGTCTTCATGCTCTGGCTCTGGATTCTTGCTTATCTGCTGGGCAGAGCGGGCTCTGCTACCAGGGGCCAGGGCAAGGAATCAATCTGTTATCAGTTCCACCAGCACTGGTGGGGCGGGGGTCCAGGGGGAGTAGGGGAGAATGTAGGAATAAGGGAGGGGACGTCCTGCCAGAGAGTGCTAGAGGGTCACTGGAGACCTCTTCTCTTCCATGGGAGGCTCTGGCCTCTATTTTTTTTTTAAATATCTTTCAAGGCAAATAGAAATAAACAGCTCCCAGAAGATAAGAGGTACTAGTTTGGTAACCAAGGGAGAGTGAGAAGGTCAGGGTCTCTCGACTGAGAGCTCCCTGGGCTCTGGGGTGCTTTTATTCACTGCAGGGTAGCAGCCCTCATCTTGGAATCCATGGCAGAGAAAATATGCATTACCATTTGTTGAATGAATGAATGGCAGAAAACATTCTTAGTGGTACTTTTGTAATTTTTCAGGCAACGAACGCCCCCCTTTCTTTCTTTTTTTCCAAGCAATGTGGCTATTTATTCTTCCATAGATGAGCCTTATAGAAATGGTTTAGCCATTGGAGTGATCTGGCCCTGAATCTCTGAGGCTCGGAGAGCTTAGGCACCATACCCAGAGCCACACAGCTAGGAAGAGTATGAGACATGGTTTAAACTCCCTTATGCGCAACTCTGAGCCCATGGCCTGCACGCTGTTCCCACACAAACCTCCTGCTGCCACGGGTACTGTGGCCATTGACTAGCACCTGGCAGGCTATAGCCCAGCGGCTCACCTGCCCAAGCTGGGCACTGAGAAGGGACCCAATGGCAGCCTTGGATAGGCCTGAGCTCCAGCCCAGCCCCACCTCTTTCTCACTGGGTGACCCTGAGTAATATACTCCACCTCTGAGCTTCCATTTCTCCATCTGCAAAATGGGGTTAGTAAGCTCTGCCGCAGAGCACAGCCATCAGAATGAAATGAAACAAGGAGGTGCAAGGGCCTATTTCAGTGCAGGACATATATAATACACAGCAAACAGTAGTTTCTGTCTGCTCCTGGCCTTGCCCAGTCTGTTCTCTCTGGGTGTGGAGAGGCACGTGCCCTTGCAGGCCAGCCTCCGCTCTCATAACTCTGCTAGCTCTTCTCCAGGTGGCCAGGAGTCCCTACGCACGTGTGACCACCCCCAGCATTTGTCTTCTGGAGGTCACAGTTCATGGGATGAGAGGATTCATTATAACAGCTCATATTGATGGCACAGTTGCCCTTCAGGTTTTCCCATACACCATTCATCTAACCCTCCCCATGAAGTGGGCATACCCTACTTTGTAATTATCCCCATTTCACAGACAAGTAAAGGCACAGAGGGGTGAAGTAACCGCCCAAAGCCACCCAGTTTGTAAGGGTCGGAGTTTCCAAGGATGATGGTCCGGCTGTTCTGGCTGATCAGGCTTCAGAGCTGAACCAGCTACGACTCAGACCGCCAGGCTCCTGCATCACAGGGAGTCGGGCTGTGGACCAGCAAGAGCTTAAAGGAGGGTCAGGAACAGCTGCCTCCGGCCCTTGAAGCTGGGGTGCTTGGCCAGCAATGTGGCCTCAACTGCAGGGAGAACAGGATGCAAACCAGACCTTCCTCCCCTGCAGCCAAGACTCCACCCCGCGACGTCGCTGCTTCATTAGGGGACACTCATCTTTGACTTCAAAAGCCTCACAGAGAAACTAATCCAGAGCTCTGATTCCTTAAAATAACAACTGGTCCATCTCTCCCTGGTAACAGTCTGGAGTCACACTGTCTATTTCAAATCCTAGCTCCACCAGCTACCTGAGCTCAGACAAGTTGTAGCACTGCTCTGCATTTCATTTTCTTCATCTATAGCATAGGAAGAGTTTTGGCATCTTCATCATAGAATTATTGTGAGGATTAAAAGAATGAATGCATGGAAAGGGATTAGAGGGATTCCTGGCACATGGGAAATACCCAACAAACATTAGCTATCATTAAATGGCAAGTGGACCTTGCAGTGATAGCCAATGACTACCATTTATACATTTGAGGTTCTGTTATTTCCACTTATTCATTTAATGAACACGTTGGAGCCCACTGTGCTAGGCACTGCAGATATGGAGGTGTGGCCCCTGCTATCAAGGATCTCAAACTGGCCTCACAGGTACCTTCAGAGCAGCATCTGCCGAGAGGGTCCAGAAGGCAAAAGGAGGGAATGGTGGTGGGATGGGGCATCAGGATGGGGTGGAGCCGTTAAGCCTGGGCTGGGTCTTGACCAATGGGTAATTATCCTCTCAGGGGAAGAGGCAAGGAGACACCCCAGGGAAGTGACCAGGAAGAGAGGCTGTCAAGAGGATGGCAAGTGAAACCACCATAACATATGGAAGGAAGGGGCCAAGCACAGAGGTGAGGGAGGGGATGGGCTGGAGACTTAGGCGGGGCCATGACCCAAGAGCCCGAGTGCCCTCTGGCCTTTACCTCCCAGCACTGGGGAGCCCCTGGGGGTTTCGAGCTGGGGAGTAGCATGATCAAGTTCCCTTGTTAGAATGTGAAGGATGGGTGGAAGTGTTGAGCATGGTAGAAGAGAGATCAATGTGAAGATACTGCAGTAATTAAATGAAATAACCCATGGAAAGTGCTGAGTCCCGCACGTAGTAAGCACAAGAAATGTTAATTGTTATTATTATTATAGGCAAGAGATATTCAGAGCAGTGGGGATGGTGAAAAGAGAGATGTTAAAAAGTAGAATCTGTGGAACTTGTTGGCTGATTATTCATAAACACTTTTCATTTATCTTCATAGTGATCATTTACATGGCTACGTAGTGGTCTAAGGAATTAAAAAGCCACAGTCTTTCTAACCACCCACAGTTATTTGATATTTAGGAATGCCAGCAGAAGACATTCTATTCCACAAAATCAGGAATCAGAGACATCCAAAGTCAAATCGCAACTCTATGGTTAGCCAGCAGTGTGACCCTGGGCAGGACTTGTGGTTCCCTGTCTGTAAAATGGGAGAGTAGCACCTCCTCTCCAGGATTATTGGAGGATTAAATAGATACACATAGAGTGATAGAGCAGGACCTGCTGCCTAGTAGTCCTTCAGACAGTGGTTACACTTATACGGATTGTTAAGGATTATTATCAGAGTGACAAATACCCTTGGACAAATAGAATAATTTTCCTGAAATATAATCCCATAAGTGGGATACCTGAGTCAAAGAGTAAGATGATTTTCTGACTCATTGCACATTGTTAGAGAGATATTTTTTTACTGACACAAGTGACAGGAAACCAGCCCAAATAGCTTAAGGGGAAAGAAGGGGAATGTATTGGTTCAAGTGCACCGGAAGTCTAGGGATGATGTTAGTGTCAGGAACTCCAGTAACCCTGCAGTGTTGCATTCTCTCTCTCTCTCTCTCTCTGCCTCATCTTATCTTATATTTTCCTTCTATTAGGTTTTTCCATGCAGCCGCAGAGGGTGGGAGAGGGACTGGCCTCAGAGAGCTCCAAGCTTACATCATACCAGCTTATCAACTTTTAAAGGAATAGAACTCACCTCTCTCTCGGGGTCTCTAAATTAAATCCCAGGAAAGGGTGTGATTGGCTCAGTTTGGGTCATGTGCACAATCACGGGCCATGGGACTCGGTGATCACCCTGGTAGAAGGTGCTTGTCCCAGAAGAGACAGCGTCCTGTGACTTGCAGCCCTGCCAGGCCCCGCAAGGCGAGTAGGGGAAATTCTCACCATACAGAGGAGGTGCTTCTCTGGGTGGGAGGCCAGGGAGTGATGTTGGTCATAAAAACAAACAGCTGAAACTCACTCAGTAAACTCCTGGCCATCATAAGCGACTGTGCCTTGTCCCTCACTCTGGGGTAGCATGGGCCCTGGCCCTGTTCTGCACATGGTATTGTGGCTTCACAAGGCCCTGCCCCCTGTGGTATCTCTACCGTCCTCAGAATTTGCCTTGCATGGTAGGCTGAGCAGCAGTCATGATGCCCGTCTCACAGACGTGAAAACAAAAGTGTTGTGTCTAATTGTTTAAGGTTACTCTGTCACTTAGGCAACAGAGGAGAATTCAAAACCAGATGTCCTGACCTTAACTCCAGTGCTCCTTCTACTCATCCTTGGCCTTGTCAGAAGTGGCCGCCTACCTCTACATTGTGCTGCCATAAGGGGTGGGGTGCTGGCCCACAGCAACGCTCCATGGCAGACCCTGTGGTAGGGAGCTTTATAAACAGACTGGCTAGAATCTTTCCTCTGCCACCTGCCAGCTGGGTGACCTTGGGCTGAAAAGGTACTTCATCCCTCTCAGCCTCAGATTCTCATCTGTGAAATGAGTATAGTGATACTTATAGAACTGTATTGTTGTGGAGACCAAAGGAGAAAAAGTACTAAAAGCACTTGGTGTAGGCATGGCACTTAGTAGAGATTTAGTACACGTTATTTTCCTTTGTTCCTGTCTAATAAAAACCCAAATCTAACAAACCAGTGTGATTTTTGAAAGCTACTTTGTGAATTTTATTTGGGTTGCTTTAATTCTTCTTTTTGTAATCCTCAAAAGCATGCTGCTGACACTGATTTCAAAGGTCAGAGAACTTCAGCTAAGACATGAAAGAGATCCTGTGTTTCTATCCTGGAAAGGACCCAGCTGAATGCTGGGTGCCTGATCTGGGCAGGGGTGGCTCGCAGAGCCTCCCAAGTTCAACTGCATTCTCAGCTCAGCGGCCCCGGGAGTTAACTTTGCCAGTGGCATTGTGTTTTTAAAATAACAACTAAAAAAATCTCTTTAATGGGTCAAGAACAGGATCAGAAAGCTGGCAAGAGTTTAAACCAAAGTGTTAATGTGGTTTGGTGGATTTCATTTATTACCATATATAATTAGATGAATGGATGGATGGATAGACAGATGGATGTAAGTAAGGCAGTCAGGGGCAGAAAGGAAGGAAACATAGTTAAAAAAAGAACTCAGAAAATCTCTAAGTGCTGATACGGAAGGATGCCTAAGAAATATCATTGAGTGAAAAACATGCAGAGAAGTGGATTCTTTTCCTTCCCTCCCTCTCTTTGTTTCTTCCTTCCTTTCGGCTTCAGATAATCTATCAATTGAACAATCCATAGATATCTTATATGTTTGAGGAAGATTTCTGTACAGTTCACCAAAAACGGTAACAGAGACAACCTCTGGGGAGTGGGAATAGAGCCAAGTAGGGGAAGGGGTCTTTTCCTTTTCAGTCCGCACTCTCTTGTGCTATTTGAATTTTTTCTTTTTAAAATAAAACAAAGAAAGCGACAGTGGGGAGGAGGGTGGAAGTGGGAGGCGGGCCCTGTGGAGGGGTCATCCTCAGTTCAATGCTGGTCATGAAGGCGAGGTCTCAGCCAGGCAAGGAGGCGCCAGGCCGCTGAGTGAACAAAGCTGCCTCCTCCAGGGAACACTGACCCGGTGTCCATGGCGGGGTGACAAATGGCCCTCCTGCCATCACCACGCAGAGCCAGGCTCACGGCTGTGATTCCTGGTCCAGGCTGTCTTCTCCCACAAAAGCTGCTCATGCTGGGGGCGACTTGGAGACAAAGAACAGAAGTGTTCCGAGGGACTCCCTTGCCCAGGGGTAGTGAACACTATTTGAAGTTGAAGAGCACCTTCTTTTCTTAAGACTCCACCTGCCGATGCCCACATGTGCTATAGTCAGCAAATGAGCTTGGGTTTATCGCTGGGCCTGATACCCCACTTCAATGGACAAAGGCATGTCGGAAGCGATGGAGAAAAACCTGTGTCTGTGCAGCCGAGCCCAACCTCTATGCATTTCCACCAAAATGACAGCCCCTACTGTGTGGGGGGCATATAAATCTGAATCGACCAGACTGGAAATGTGAGCTGCGTGAAAGGGCAGACAGCAACACTGATCTGAATCCCTCCAACCCTCAGCCCAGGGAGAGGCCACAGGGCCATTGCAGGTGGTTCTGGGCAACGTTCGTGGGGGCCAAACCAGCCAGTAAAACTATAGCTAATTTTATGGTTTTTCCACCTTTCATAGAGACACAGACAGGTACAGAGAGATGTTTCTGCACTCCAAAGCAGTGGTTCCCAATCTTTGGTTGCATCAGAACCACCTGGAGGGCTTACTGAAACAGGCGCTGGCCCCGCTCCCAGAGTTTTGATTCAGTAGGCCAAGGGTGTGGCCAGAAAATTTGTATTTCTAAGAGGTTCCCCATGACACTGGTGCTGTCTGTGCTTTGGGACCCACAGCTTTAAAGGGAACACACAGCGCAAGCAGTGACAAATGGCCATTCGATCCTCAACTTCAGGTGACGGTGGGGTGAGGACTGTTACCTGAAGAGTGGTACTGGAGAAGGTCCCGTCTAAAGGAAGCAGTATTCCAGAAACCCACACGGTGCCGGGATAAAAGGGCGTCCAGTGTTTTCAGCTCTCTTGATTTTTTTTTTGGGAGGAAGAACAGCCAGAAATATAGATTTTTTATGAAATCTTACAATCTTTGGCAATCATTGGTAACTGACTCTGAAGTTTTTCAAACATTGTTCAAGCCAAACAAAATACATCTGTAGGCTGGATTTCATCCTCTGGCTGCTGTTCTAGAATACAGATAAGGTTCCACGGGAAAGAGGCAGGACCAGAGACCTCTAGCCAGTGAGCCTCTCGCTCTTTGGGGAGCGATGCCAGCCTGGCCACGCCTCTCCCAGCAAGGGCTCCCAGAGATCTGTCGGGCACATCTAGGCTCCCCGTCAGGCCCTCCTGGCTGTCCTCTCCCCCAGCCATGCCCTACACACCAGCCATGCAGACGCCCTTGCGGTCTGTGCCTCTCTCTCCTCCGAAACCCCCTCCCAACCAGGCTTCTCTGACCTCTGGGCCTTTGTGCGTGTGGTTCTCTCTGTCTGGAAGGCTTTTATCCCTTTCTTCACATCTGGTCTACTTTTTACTTGTCCTTCAAGGTCTCCCCTAGCTGTCACCCCCTCCAGGACCTTCCCTGACCACTGCTGCCCCAGTCCCAGCTCTGCTCCTCAGCCCGCTGTGCTCCCATCATGAGCTGGGCTGTAATGGCCTGAACATGCATCTGTCTCCTCCTCTGGCTTGGGCATCCAGGAGGCCTTGCTTCCTCTGTGACCCTGGGGCCAAGCCCAGGGCCTGCTGTGGGATAGCTCTGAAATAATATTTACCAAATGCTGTTCTCTTGGCCTTGGCCTTCCTCTTGGCCCCTTTCTGTTTGCCTGGCTACTTCCTGTCTCTCCTTCAGGCAACAGCTCAGACTCCACTTCCTGGGTGAACCTTCCCTGACCTCCCAGACCAGGGAGGGAGTGCTTCTCTGCCCCCATCCGCACACTGTCTACTACAGTGCTGTGGGCTGCTTTGATCTGCCTCTCCCCACACCAAACTCCGTGACGGCAGGAACCGTGTGCGATTCGTCTGACTAACACAGGGGCTGCAAAGACAGAGTAAGCACCATGAGATGCCCAGAGAGGAAAGAACAAAACAGATGATTGAATGATCCCAAGTGAGAATGAGACCCCTGTGATGTGCTGGGAACAAACCCTTCTGGGCCATTGCTCCCGGCTAGTGTGGGGCAGAAGCTCCCCTCCATTCATAGCATCAGGCCCCAAAGTTGCTATAATTCTATCATCCTGCACTCATCCAGCCGCGCTCTTCAAGGTGGTCCAAAGCTGCACACCACCCAGTGGGCAGCACGGAGAAGGGCTTCTCTGCACTGCAGGGGACCAGGGGAAGGTGGGAGAGGAGCAGTGGTGTCGTCCCACCACCCAATAGGCCGTGACAGGTGAGTAAGTGGCTGTGTACTTGGGGCCTCCCTGAGTCCTGGAGAGTGACAGTGACTATGAGTCCCGGCCCAGTTTCAACTAGTTTGTCCAGCTGCTAGGCTGCATTGTCTGCTCACCTACCATGGACCCGATGCTGACCTTGAGAAGAGAAGGTGGCCATTGACCCTTCCTTTGTATCCCAAATCCTCTCCTCCACCTCCCCCGCTCCCTGCCCCATACCCCCACTGCTCTTTGCTCTTTTCATTTACAATTAAGTACAAAAGTCATCTCCCCCAGAAATCCTGGGATCCCCTCCTCTGGGTGCTCACAATTCCCCATCCCCCACCCCGTGCTTTCCTTTGTTGTGCTGTGTTGTTGCTGTTCCTGTGTCTGTCTCTGCCAGAAAGACTGAGTTCCTGGACATCGGGGACTGTGACTTGCGTTACTGTACTGTGCCTGGTGTGGTGACCAGCGCGTGAGGGACGCAGCGCGTGCGGAGCACTGGTTAATTCAAATCCTCCCTCTGCCACATACTGAACCTCCCCAAGGTCACACAGTAAGAAATCTTGCCTCGATTTTCTTACCTGTAAAATGGGGTTGGAAAGGGTGTTGTGAAGATTGAGTTAATGTAAAATTTGAACAGTACCTGGTACATAGTAAGCACTGGGTGAGCACAGTATTCGCTAGTATTATTGGGTGATCAATAAATGTTACATGTGTTAATGGATGAGGGAAGGAATGAAAGAGTGAAGATAATTAGCCAAGTACAAGCTAGCACATTCCAGGATCGCAGTGACCCAAAATGAAGAGATGTTTGATGTGTTCTGTGAGTTCCCCAAGAGTGAGCTGGGGCTGAGGGCTGTTCTCATGGAGCAGTGTTCCCTGTAGTGGGCTGGGGGACAGGTCCTGGGCAGTAATGAGAAAGGCAGACCCTGTCTGAAGGTCTCTGTTCCCATCATGAGCCTCTCCTGCAGATTAAGAGGCCTTGAGACTTTTAAAGGCCCAACCTGACATTTCCCTACAACAATAGCATGCTCTCCCACCAGTGGTCCCTCTAAGGCACTCCCTGCTGACTCCCCCTCCTTCCCATCATTCCAGACAGCAGACTCACATACCAGTCCTGACTGCCTTCAGATGGATAAACAAGGTGGGGGATGAGTCACCCAGGCCCGGGCTCCTCATTCACAGACCCTGGCACCCCTTCAACCACAGTTCTGACAAACCTCAGCTAACTGGTTTCTACAAAGGCTACCAGCAGGGGAGTGTGGCAGGGAGTGGCAGTGTGTGCCTCAATGTCAGAAGGCCTCGGGTTCAAGTTCCATCTCTTGCAAGTCTCTTCCTTCCCCTGAGCCTCAGTCACCACATAATGTGGGGTTACTTATCCCTGCCTCACTGGGCTGCGGTGTAAAAGGACCGGCACAGTGCAGGGCACACTGCAGATCAGTGTAAAGAGCCTTGGTGAAGAAGGGACGGGCTGGCAAGGACCTGTCAATAAGCAAGGCTGCTCTGGGCTGAGCATAAGCCAGGTCTGGATCCAAGTCCACAGAAAGGAGAACGGGAGTGCCCTGACCTCCCAGCAACCCGAGAATGTGGATGGAGGCCTGGGGCTGACCTTCGGGAGTCTGCTGTGGTAGCACTAATTGGGGTGTCCCCGGTCACCAGCTTCCCACCCTTGGGGGAGGGGAGGCTTATGCTGCTTCCCTCCCCCACTGCTGCTTCCTCTGGCCTGGGCTGCAGGGGCACTGACCTACTGAGTGGGTGTTGGCGGTGAGGTTCAAAGGAAGCTCAGGGGAGAGTGGATGACAGGGTGGGCCAGGGAATGGCCAGGAGCCAAATCCCAGCTTTGGGGCAAGGATGGGCGGGCCAGAGTGCTTCCAGCAGAGACCAAAGGGCTCCCAGCTTCCTAGAGTGACTAGGTCACACTAGGTCATATAGGAGGTTTACACTTCAATGGGACTCCCTGTGTTTCTTCATTGTTTCTTTCTTTCTTCCTTTTTCCCCCACCAGCTCACAGTCAGCCAGAGGAGAGTAGAGTCTACAGACTTGCTTGGAATTCCAGCCCAGCCCCTCCCTAGCTGTGCTACTCTGGACATTAATTCATCTCTTTGAGACTGTTTCTTCATCTGTAAAATGGGCGTGCTCATATCTTCCTCAAAGGTTGTGTGAGGCTTAAGTGAAGTCATGTGTATGACGTGCCTGGCAGAGTGCCTGGGCATAGTGGAGAATCAACCAATCGCAGCCTTCATAACTATTACCATCCGGTTTGGACGGAGCAGGGTGCTTGATGAGTCCGTGCTGCCTACCGTGGGGGCCGGGAGTGAGACTTTTCCAGGCACCCCCTCCCCACCAACACAAGGGCCCTTGCTCCCTCACAGAGGAACTAGTCCAGCCCTTGGTCACGCCCCCTGGGCAGGAGACACCGGGGGCACGGGAATCCTCACCATGCACTTGCGGTCATCTATGCCGGTCAGATCCTCCTCAAACTCCTTCCCGACCTGGAAGTCCATGATGTAGTTCCTAAACGTGCTCAGCGTGCGGATGATCATATGGTCGCCGTCCTGCAAGATCTCTTTGTCTGGCTTCAGCAAGTTGGCGATCTTGCGCAAGGCCACATTGACATCTGCACGGGGTGCGGGGCCAGAGAGGGGCAGAGAGTTGACAGGAAAACTCAGAGAACTGTTCCCAAGACAGCGGGGCCCCAGAAGCCCGCTCCGCCCAACACTGCTGGGGTTTCCGCTGGCTTTGCGCCGTCTCTGCGCGCAGCCTGTGCTTTTTTAAAAAAATTTTTTTTGTAACAAAGTTTTCTGCCCTTATGTTAATCTTTTCAAAACTTAAAACTAGCAAAGCAAGCCCAGCTTTACTAATGAAATTACCCTCGTCCAGAGCCAACTAGCAGATATTGGCCACTAATTAACCCAAAAAACCCCGGATCGCCCAATGCGCAGCCTGCCGGCCACCCTCGGAGCGGTGGTCGAGGACGCCCTTTGGCGCCCGAGCGCAGCAGGCGCGGCAGGAGGCGGCTCGGGCGGGCGCCGGGGAGGGGCGCCCCTAGCCGGAGCCCCGAGCCCGGCGCGGCGGGCAGCGCTTACCGAGCGCGCGCAGGTACTCCTCGAAATTCTCGTTGGCCAGCATCTTCCAGTACCCGGTGAAGTCGACGGGCATTTTGGGCAGTGACCCGTGCCAGTCCGCCACGGAGCGGGAAGGAGCGGCTCTGGGCTCTGCAGGGGAAGCGGCTGCGGCTGCGATCCGGGTGGTGGGCGGCCCGAAAACGCGCGCCCTCCCGGGACTGGGGGCTCCGCGGGGCGGCGACAGCTGGATTCCGAGCGCGCACAAAGCCCGCGGGAGGATCCATTGTAGCCGTCGCTCCTCCCCCCTGCGAGGGGCGGGGCGGGGGCGGGGATGTTAGAAGGCCAGGTTTGTCCTTGGCCGGCGGCCACCTTCTGTCAGATCTGGAGTTCGCTTCCTCTATAAAGGAAGAGGAGATGATGGGAGTTAGGGAGTTGCTTTGTGGGACCCCAGCTCTTCGGTTCCTGAGGAATTCCTTCGAATGCCATGAACTTCTCACACTCCGCGGCCACTTGAGGCTTGGGAAGAGTCTTCTCGGGTGTGCTGGAGTGATTAGGGAAAGAGGCCACTTATGGGCCTTTGTCTAAAGCCGGGCTCAGCTCCGGCTTGAAGTGCATATGACTAAACAAGCCCTCTGCGTGACTCTGATGCACAATCGAGTTAGAGACCCACTGCTTTATGCAAATGTGAGCAATTACTAATATACTGCTTATTAATTATGCCTCCCCTTTCACCTAACGGCAGCACAGTACTCCGCAGTGTTCTGCACTTTGCTTTTTCACTCAAGGTATTCTGCAGACCTTTCTACATCTGTATATGGAGAGTATCCCCATTCTTTTGCAAGGTATTCCATTATTTGTCCAGCTTGTCCCCTACCGATGGCCGTTTGTGTGGTTTCTGATCCTTCACCATTAGAAACAGTACTGCCATGAAGATCTCTGATCACATCTCATTTGCCACCTGTGTGGTTATGTCATAGAGCTTTCAAATGGCTGTCTTTGCCACCAAGGAGATGACATAATTACGTGGGTTGACTTTTTGACCCTCTATTAAAGACTATCTCTTAAATTGCTTTTTGCGCAAATCACAGCCTAGGTGACAGCAGGTACATGTTCTTCCTCTCTAGCGCTACCTTCCCCAGCACGCCCTCCCCCTCTCCACCTCCCTGGGGCTCAGGTTAGTGTTCACAGTGCATTTGGCTGAATTAGGAAAAGATGCCTTTTCCTCAGGGTAGAGGCGGCTTCCTCCCAAGAAGTGGCTTGGATTTTAGCCTCTCTCACTCCCTTGTATCTTCACCAGGGTTTCTTGTCTTGCTGCTATTGATGTTTTGCGCTAGATAATTCTTTGTTATGGGGGGGGCTGTCCAATGTATTGTAGGATGTTTAGTGGCATTCCTGGCCTCTACCCACTAGATCCCAGTGGCACCCCACAAAGATGTCTCCAGACATTGTGAAATGCCCCACGTGGTGGGGAGGGGAATCACCCCTGTTTGAGAGGCTCTGCTCTAGACGGCCATACCTGGCAGCAGGCCCATTTCCCTCTGCTCCTTCGTCTGGCTCTGGGGTGCTCAGGCCGTCAGTTGTTCACACAGGCACTGGCTCTGTGTCCCTCTCTAGCCAGTCCAGGCCTCATCTTGGTGGGGCAGCCAGTGCAGCCCGTATCAGTCCTCCCCAACCTGAAGGTGCAACAAGACACCTCTGAGTTTCAGTCAGAGGGATGGATGGAGCCTGGCCTGGCCTGGGCTTCCTTGTTATCCTGACTCACCAGAATGGAACATCAGCCAAAGCCTTAAACAGTGAACTGGCCACTCTTTGGTCACCCCTAACTAGTCTAAATTCTTCTCCCTGCTCTCTGGTGCCATTCGGCTCAGCCAACAGGATTTCTTACCCTCCTCAATCTTCTCCCTTTGTGCTGAGTCTCCTGAGATAGTTTATGCCAAATGCCCAGCACCGTGCCTGGCACACAGCAGGGCACAGTCCGGCCCTCTGCCCTGCCCAGAGTGGCTCTTTATGCTCCAGGCAGAGGCCTGCCCCTCCTCCCACCTCTCCATCTGGCCATTCCTCCCTCTTCTGACCACTTTGGACATCTCCTGCTCACGTGACCTCGCTCTCCTGAGCTGGTTGGCTGAGTACATAGCACTTAATTCAGCTGGTTTTGCTGAGTTTCTGTCTGCCTCTTTGTCTAGTCCCCCAAATGGGTCAGTGTACTCCTGCCCTTCTGGGCCTGCACCCAGGAAGGGTCTCCCAGGTGCAGCCCTGGTGGCTGTGCTATTTCTTCCAGCTGGGGGTGGGTTCCATGTGTAGGCTGTAGAGGCAGAATGCCTGGTCTGACACCGGCTGTGTCACTGAAGAGCTGAGTGATCTTGGGAAAGTTATTTAGCCTTTTGTGCCTCAGTTACCACATCTGTAACATGGGGACAGTCTCACTACCTACCTTTCAGGGTGGTGAGAAGCAAAGGAAATAAGGAATCTATGGAATGTGGCACAGAGTACTGCTCCAGATCTACTGCTGTTTGAGCTGGGGGAGCTTTAGAAGTGAGAGAAAAGGCAAGGGAGAGAATGTCGCTGGTCTGTGCCCCTTCTGGGGCTTTAAGACCAATCTGATGAGTTGGAAAGGAAAGTGCTCTGAGGAAGCCTCGGGTATATCATGGCTGTCCTTCCTCAGCCCACTCTGTTATGCTCGATTTGATTCATTAATCAGTAAGTATTTTTTGGAGCTCCTTGCTGTGTGGGATGATATTAGTTGGAATGTGGAATGTGTAAAGCAAAGAAAGAGCAACCGAGGACAGTATGTAAAGAAGAGGGAGGGGTCTGTGTGAGGCTGGCAATCAGTGAGGGCTCCCTGGAGTGGGTGAGGCTGTAGCTGGATCTTGAGGACAGCTGGAATCACAGAGGTAAGGAGGAGGCGGGGATAGTGCAGAGGAAGGAGGAGATAGGTGAACAAAGAAACACAAAAGGAAGGGGCAGACTTGTTAATGACTGAGAGGGAGAGAGGTAAATACACTAGGACACCCCTAATGGGCCTTGTTCCATTCACTAGCTTTAAAGAAGGGCAGTGGACATCCATGACCAATTCTTGGAAGCCCAAAGAGCCACCAAGACCACAAAGAACTGCCAGGCCAGTGGGGGAACTATTCTGTGTGTGTGTGCATAGTGGGTCAGACAGGTAGGATGAGCAATCTTGGGTTGGGGAGGGGAGGAAGAAGAGGACAGAGCCAAGGGTGGGCTCTTGGGTCAGGGGGTGCTCAGTGACACTCCAGGAGCTTCCTTGGAGGTTAGGGAGGAAATGTGCCTTTTCAGTCTTTAGCTGATCTGTGGACTCCACAGGAATAAATTAGAGCTCAAGGCCATATGTCCATGAATGATTCCTCGATTGCCTGCTTGTGAGGTGGGCAGCACTACGCCTGCGTCACTGCAGATCAAGCAGCTTGCCAGGGCCCCCAGTTGCTGGGGTAGCAGAGCTTCCTGTGGGCAATGGGGTTGTTGCAGGGAGCCCTAGGACAGACCCTGCAGCTTGGTCCCTTACCAGAAGATGCTCCTCTCAAGACACTGAGGCAGGGAGTGACTTCCAGCCTCCTCCTGCTCTCTCTACCAGGTCTGCCACACCACTCACTCCTAGTAGGGGACAGGTGGCCTGGTGCTTCTGCCTCATAAGAGAACCTTCCTCATCCTGCTGCACTAGCTCTGACACCGTGTCCCTGCTTCTCTTCTCAAGGGCTCATTTTATCTTGGAGACTTGTAAGATCTCTTGTCCTGTACTCCATTGTGTCTCTGGAGTTCTGCTATGGAGAATAACCCCACTCCAGTCTTTGAGCTATTGCCATGCCATCTGTGAGGTTAATGTCTGAAAGGGTGAGAATGGCCCAACAATGTAGGCCCAAATGCCCTACTGTGTTGAGGAGTGAGAAGGCTTGTCAAGAGGCCACAGGGGCTGAGGGGCACTGAGGTCTACTGAGGACACTCTTCTTTGATGGGCTCATGAATATTCAAACATGCAAATGACACACCATGTCTACCAGCCCCAGAATCTTAAGCCCACTTTGGAGGGTGGCCTGGGGATTTATTTCTGTGCAGAAAATGGTTCTGCAGAGTGGTCAGCTACCTTCCATCTGACTCCCTAATCCATTACTTGACAATTATTCCTACAGATTCTGACATACCCTGCAAGGGAAGGGTTTCTTTCTTTTACTTTCTCTCTTTCTCCCCCTCTTCTTTCTCTTTCGATTATTTTATTATGCAAAATTTTAAACCTGTATCAATTTAGAGAGAATAGTATATTGACCACCATGGCTTCATTCTCCAGCTTCAACAATTATCAGTATTAACCCACAGCCAATCTTGTTTCATCTATATTTCTGCCTACCCTACAATTTCCAAAATTATTTTGAGGCAAATACCAG
Organism: Propithecus coquereli; assembly: GCF_000956105.1. Lineage (NCBI taxonomy): Eukaryota > Metazoa > Chordata > Mammalia > Primates > Indriidae > Propithecus > Propithecus coquereli. The sequence goes on from NW_012136080.1 coordinate 15,753,913, forward strand.
ATACCATATTATTTCATTTGGGGACATTTTGAAAAATATCTATAAAAGATAAGGACTCTTATTTTTAAAGCTTCAAACAACATGAATTTATTATCTACAATTCTGAAGGTCAGAATTCTCATAATGGGTCTCATGGACGACAGTAAAGGTGTTGGCAGAATTGTGTTCCCTCTGGAGACTCTATGGAAAAATTCATTCCTTGCCTTTTCCAGCTTCTAGATGCCACCCACATTCCCTGGCTCATGGCCACACCATTCTGACTATTGCTTCCTTCTTTTCTTGTTTGAGACAAAGAGTGTCACTCTGTTGCCCCAGGTAGAGTGCAGTGGCATGATCGTAGCTCACTGCAACCTCCAACTTCTGGCTCAAGTGATCCTCCTGCCTCAGCCTCCCAGGTAGCTGGGACTACAGGTGGGTGCCACAATGCCCTGCTAATTTTTCTATTTTTAGTAGAGATAGGGTCTCTATCTTGCCCAGGCTGGTCTCAAACTCCTGAGCTCAAGCAATCCTCCTGCCTTGGCCTTCCAGAGTGGTAGGATTACAGGTGTGAACCACCATGCCTGGCCTATTGTTTCCTTCTTAAATCTTCTCTGACTCTCTTGCCTTTTGTATTATATAAGGACCCATGTGATTGCATTGGCCCACTCAGATAATCCGGGATAATCTCCCCATCTATAGATCTTTAATATAATCATACCTGCAAAACCCCCTTTTCCATAAAAGGTAACATATTCATAGGGTTTGAGATTAGGACATGGACACAGGGTCATTATTCCACATCAAGGAACAAGAAAAATCTCATTCCAGTAATAAAAATATGTCAGTCAAGATAATAAGCAAGACCGTAATGTGATCCCCAAATTCTTTCTCCCTCAGTTTATGACTTTGGGTTGAAAACCTGCAGGAAATCATTTCTCTATGTTTTGGTCCTCTTCTGTTACCTAGAAAGCTGGGCCTTTTTAAATTTAATTTTTAATTTTTTATTCCTCCTATACCAAACAGGGAGAGAGGGTAGTGATATTGGATTGGGAAGTTCTTACCTGACTTCCACTTTAATAATATGCTCTGGCTCTCTGGCTTGGTGGGTATTCAAAGATAGTTCCTTCTCCTGGAGCTCTTTTGTGGGCCCCTCTGTGATAGCTTGCTGAGAACACGCAGTTGCATAATAGCACATGAACAATGCAATTCTTTGGATGACTCCTTCTGAGAAGGATTCCATTTTTAAGAAACATAACCACAGCATCATTATCACATCTAAAAAACAATATGAATTCCTTATGTCATCAAATATCCAGAAAGTGCTTAATTATCTTACTTTCTTTCAGTGTGTTTTTTTGAATTGGATTCCAACCAAGTTTCATACATTGCCACTGGTTGATATATATTTTCTATTTTATTGTTTATCCTTCCATTACAAAATATAAATTTAAATATATTGCACGTCCATACCTCCCCTTTCCTAGCTAAATGGTAGCAAACCATATAGTTTTTTTTAAACTATTGAAACATGTTTACTAAAAATATCCTAGAGATTACTCCACTGTAATATACAGAGAGCTTCCTCCTTTCCATCTACGGCTGCATAGTGCTTCACTGTGTGTACTATAGGTTACAGAACGAGTACCCTACTGATGGACACATGGGTTATTTCCTGCCTTTGTTGTAATGGATAGTGCTACAATGAGCAGGTTAAGTATTTTTATATTTTTGCCAGTGTATCTTTGGGATGGATTCCTAGAAGTGGGATTGCTGTGTCAAAGGGCAAATACTTAGTGCACATTTGCTAGATGTTGCTGAATTTCCCTCCATGGGATTGTATCATTTTGTCTTCCCAACAGCAATGAGTGAAGCATCTGTTTCCTCACAGCTTTGCAGATTATGTTGTCAAATTCTTGGATTTTTGCTGGTGAAAAAAGGGTATGTTGGGGTAGTTTGCATTTGCACTGGGGCAGGGTTTTGATAATGAGATGTGAGTAGTCATTTTCTTATTTAGCCAGGATTATAGAAAGCCTCAGTTGATTCCCTCTGTCTTTATTCCTGGATGTTATGTCATGTGAATGACATGCTACCAGAAGCGCTGAATGTCGTAGGCTCAGGGCTCTGAGGAAAATGAGGTCTCTCAGGATGTAGTCTCTCATAGGAGGTGGCCCCATGGGCAGCCATATCTGCCCACCATCTTGGTAGGCTTCCCACCAAGCAATGCTGGGGCCCAGTTTTAGGGATGGAGGGTCATTTTTCACATGCCTTCCTACTATTCAGCCACAGGCTTGTGTGGTAGACTCCCACACAAGGAGCACTTTGGAAAGGGCAGTACAGCAGGTGGAGGTTGGCTAGGACCTTGCCCACAGTTATGACAACATGGTTCAGTGGAAGATCCAGTTTTTTGAAGGACAGAACACCTTCTACTTTGCCTCCCCCAGCCTACCTCGTCAGCCCAATATCCTTCTGCAAAGATACCTGGGTCCCAAGTCTTCAATCCTATGGCCTCACAGACAACTATCCATTTTCAAGAGAAATGGCTCCTGGAGGATGAAGCAAGGGTCCTGGGGAAGCCTGTGGGGTCTGTGGGGCAAGCACAGGTGTGGGGTTGGGGTTATCCATCAGCTGGGGGAAGCCCACACACATGAGTTCCAAGGCTGTGCAGGGAAGGCGTGTCTCATGTCCTGACAGCCCCATCCTGGGGCGGAGACCTGTGGAGTCTCAGAGGCCCTCCAATCCAGACAGTGATCGGAGGATTTGGTGGAGGTATGGATGCCTAACAGGATGGTTGCCCAGGGTATTTGTTCAGCCGAGAGACAGCATCTCACACAGTGGCGCAGCTTGTAGGAAATCAGGAAAGTCAGCCTTTGAGTTTGTTTTACTTCAGTCTCTAAGTGACCGTTTCAACCTGTGAGATACTTGGGAGCTGGAAGACTAGAGGATGTCGTGATTCCATGCCTTACTGTGTCATGACGGTGGGAACTTTTATTTTGTCAGAAGCAATTACTAAAGGAAGTTTTTAAAAGAGATGTTAGTGACAATGAGGTTATACCAGAGTCACTTAAAGGCGGGAAAAGGGTCAATATAATTTACCTGCCTACTGGTGGCCAGCCAGCCCCTCTCCCCTGGGACATGCCCATGAAGGGACTAAAGCGGGAGGCGGGGCAAGCTGTCCGAGCAGCGGGCACCAGGAACAGCCATTGCCACACTAGTTTTAGATAGAAGGTGGGTGTAGGCGGGTTGTTGACCCACATGGCTGCTTGTTTGGTTTTCCACAGGCCCATTGGGCCAGGCTGGGTAGAGGAGTCCAATGTGTTTTTGCTTTTTGTTTTTCTGATCTCTTATCTTGAGCAGTCTTTCTCTAGCACCAGGTGTACTTGGCCTTGAGGGCTTGAGACTTAGCAGAAGATTTATAAATTTTGTGTTTTCCTTTTGATGATACTCTCGATATGTAGTTTTGGGCATAACAAATTTGAAAAATTTGAATTATATATATTGAGCTCCCTGCCCCTAGCCCCTGCTTTTTAAGGAAGATCATGGTTCTGTGTATTTCACTCTGTACCTTCTTACTGAGCTAATCAGGGGTGCTCGGCGGAGGTGAGGATGGTAGGTAGCCCTGTGAGGTGGACGGAGAAAGAGCAGGCAGCTTCCCTGGGAAGAAGAGGGGAGACAGAGAAAGGGTGAGGGATAGCGGGGTGGGATGAGACAGAAGTTCTTACACAGAGTTAAACTTTGCAAAAGTAATTGTTATGACTATATATAGGGTTTGTGCTGATTATAGAATCCTGGGTAAGATAGGACTTCAATGGGTCTTTATTTTCAGAAGAGAATGAGGTTTAGAGGGGTGTTATACCTTGCTCGAGGTCACATGGGTGACATGGCAGGGCTGGGGACTCAATCCCAAAGCCCAAGGTCTTAACCACTTATTGTCTCCTGAATGCGGCAAAGGTCCGGGGGATCTGGCCTGCTGGATCTGATGAATATGCCTGCAGAAGGAATCCCACTGAGAAAATACGTCTCCCAAATCATCATCAATATGGAAGTAGAACTTGAATCCCCACGTGAAATGAAAGCACAGGGCATATACTCTAAGCAGAAACATCTATAAACAGTTAAAGATTAATGCACCTTAGTGAGGCTCTGGCCAGATTTAAAAAGAACAAATCTTGCCAGAGCAATGTTTTTGCGTTTTGGGGGCAGAATTATACAATGAAGAGATGAAAGGGAAGCAGCTGGTCAAACACATATTGATTTCCAGAAAGCACGTGGCTGCATCCTCTAAGGCCTTCCCTGGGAGTGAATCCAGATCCGGGGTCATGCTGACCCAAGACTGGGGGGATGGTTTCAGAGGGTGGGCCAAGGTCACCCATTTGGGGCTCGCCTCAAGGCCTCAGTATATGTCCTCTGTCCTCAGAAGCAGTAGAGGGTAAACACGCTTTTTTAGACAGCTTGCAAAGAATCTGTGCATCTGAAGATAAGAAATAAGCCAGAAACTCATTTATTTGGGAACAGAGAGCACATTCCAAACAGCATTATAACAATATTTATTAAGACCCCTCTTATCTGTGACCCTCCTTCCTGCTCCACCCTGCCCACTGCCTCTGGAGTGATAGAGTCCAGTGGAATGAGCAGGGCTGGGTTTTAGAGTCAGACTGGTTTTGAGTCAAGGCCCACCATTTCCTGGTTGTGTGATCTTGTGTAAGTCATGTAACGTCTGTGAGCCATTCGAGGAGTGTGAACCATGCGTCCTCACTAAATTCTAGTTTCCTTCTCTTCCTTGTCACCAGAGGCCCTCCGCTATCTGGCCCCAACATCTTTTCCCAGCCCTATACTGGATTCCCCTTCAGCCAACATCTCGTGCTAGTGGCTTTGTCTTCTGGGCCCTTATAGCCAAGTCTTACTCCTGCAAATCCCCTGGCCCAAATACTCTCCCTTCTGTCCTTCTTCTCCACCCATCGGTCCTCATGTTCCAGTTTCACCACAACTTCTTGTCTGAATTCTGAGAGCCCTGCGCTCTCCCAGTCACGTTGCTTGCTCTGCCTTGGGTGGACAGAGCTATTTCTCACGTGTGTACCTGTCCGCACCTGCTTCAGCTTCTTCAACAAGACTGTCAATGCTTTGTGGTCAGTGACTGTGTCTTAAATTCCTTCTATTCTTCACAGCACCTGGCCAAGAGCTGCACACACAGTAACATGAACTCAAAATGGACATTCATTGAGAGAACTGGGGGAGGCGTTAAAGCTGCAAGCTTGTGGATCCTTCCAGGGAACACCTACTGAGCACCTTCCAGGTGCTTGGAGCTGGGCTAGGTGCTGAGAGCAGTGCCATGAGTGAGGCACCATCCTAAGGAAGTCAAAGTGCAGTGGGAGACAGGATGTAACAAGTAGAGGACTGTACACTGTGCTTCAAGGTCCAGGTGGTGGTGGAGCAAGGAACACAGTTTGAAGGATGAGTAGGAGTTTGCCTGACTGAGGGTGGAGTGGTATCCCCGAGAGGGAACAGCACGTACAAAAGCAGGGCTGTAGGAAAGCTGGCCTCCTCAGGGAAAGTGAAACAATCAGATTGCCTCAGCATGTCTACTGGGAGGTGGGGAGCAGCAGGGGGCAGGAGGGATGGGCTGGTCTGACACACTGGGAACAAGTGTTGGAGGGACGAGTAGGGCCAGGCCAAGGAGGGCCTTGCAGGTGGTAACAAGCTGCTTGCACTCCATCCCGTAGGAAATGGGGAGCCAGAAAAGTTTTAAGGAGAAAAGGAGAGAAATGCAGTCATGGTAACAGAGCTGTGTGAGTGAGCTGCTGTGGCAAGGCAGCCTGCCCGGGAGGAGCAGAGCACACCGTGGGGGTGCAGCGGGCAGGGAGGGGAATGTTCTGCTTGCCCAGAGATGGCCAGGTCTGGACAACGGCAAGCACAGGGTCTTGTTCCTGTGCTACCTGCTCCTGGGCTATAGGGAAGAGAGCAGGGTGTGAACGTCATCTGCCCACCCACCCATAATCCACCATCCATATAAACAACCTCCTTGAGATACAAAGAATTGTACCATCAAAGAACAGCTCAAAAATTGTCCATCCATAAAGCCTGATGAAGATGATGATGAGGATGATCCCAGTCACTTTTGGGGTGGTCAAACATGTTGCATCTATTAGCTAATTTAATCCTTGAACATACCATGGGGTAGGTATTCTTATCATTCCTTTACAGATATAAACAATAAAATTTGAAGAGAGTAAGTCATTGGCTCAATGCCACACAGATAGCTTTAAGTAAAAACATGATTCTCACTCAGTTCTATGTGGTTCTGAATCCACGCCCTTTTCTGTTGTTGCTATAATGCAGAGTCATTTATTTGGGTTGCCTCCTTGGAGGTATGGGATAAGGCGTGATCTTTGTTGAATTCATGGCTTTCAGTTTTATTTCCATCAGTGTGGGGTCCACCTGAGGAACCGAGGAAACCTTTTTGTTTGGGGCTCTGGCTGCCTGGCGGCCACACTGGGTGTAGGGCAGGTGGGCACAACGCAGCCTGCAGCAGAGAGAAGACAGGAGCAAAGAAAGGTGTTCAGGGGGGACCGGGGTTGTCAAACGAAAATACAATTGGTCAACTTTGGACTTAGGGTTGGGTCAAGATGCCCCGTGAGCTGCTGAGAATTGATGCGGTGGGCCAGAGACCTTGAGAGTCTACTCAGAGTTGTTCTGGAAATCAGCAGAGTGAGTCCAGCCTGTAGTCCCAGCTACCTGGGGGGCTGAGGTGGGAGGATCGCTTGAGCCCAGGAGTTTGAGACTAGCCTAGGCAATATAGCAAATCTCTAAAAGGAAAAAAAAGTGTCTGGAAATCTGCCCACCCTACCTCCACCTCCACTCCCAAGTCCGATACAGTCAGGCATTTTGAAAGGATTTCTCCTCATCAACTCTCTGACATTCCCAGATTCAGGGACAGAGAACACCATGTCAGCCTCAGTCATCTCAGACAAAGTGACAGCACCGTGAGCTGTGAGGTCAGAGGAGGGGAACCACAGTGGGGAGGGGAGCTTTATGGAAGACGTGGAACCCGAGAGGTCCCAAGGACAGGGCTGTATTAAGAGAGGCTAAGAGGAGAGGGGAGGACATTCTGGGTCAGAGAAAGGGTATAGGCAAAGGTTGGAAGGTGGGAAACCCTTCGTTCGTCACAGCAACAGAGAAGCTCTCATGCTGCTCCGGGGAGACAGTTCATGGATAAACAACTGGAGAACAGACAGGAGCAGAAAGGGGTGACAAGGCTCAGAGGCTCAAATGTTGACTGAGAAGCCAGGCCTTTTTCTCGACATGATGGGAAGCTATTGAATGTTTGGACACCAGAGTGACAGCAGCACCAGATGAAGACATTTCAGGAGGAATTATCCTGGGAGGGGGTAAAGGGCAGATGTGCTCCCTCCTCTAAGAGCTCTGCAGAGGGTCATTCAGAGGCCAAGCTTCCTGCTGCTCCAGGACACTCCCACCTGTATTCTTCTTCCTTCTCTCAACTCTCAGTGTCTCCCAAAGAGAGACCACTGGCTTCAGAGTCCTGGGGAGTTGTTACAACTCAGATTCCAGGGCTACTCCAGCTCACAGAATCACAGCCTAGATGGGCCCAGCAAGTGTCATCTTTACCAACCTCTCCGGATGATTCTTACGCTCCCTGCATTTGGGGGCCTGAGCCCTGACATCTGTACAGCTCCGTTGCCCTGGCTCCTTCCTTACACTCTGACCCTGGCACTAGAGAATTGCTGGGTGTACACTCCATCTAGAGAGCTTTCCCAACAGCCTGGGAGCAATCCGAGGGCTGGGGCCGTGGCCTTCCCCTCTCTAAAGCAGGAGCTCGGTAGGTGTCCATTAGTCGTTACTCCCATGGCAGAGGACACCATAGGCCTGATGACACTTGTGAGAGCCAGGAGAGTTTTCTGAGATTATTTCCATGGCTGGCCCAGCATTAACATAGATGTCACATCTGGGCTTGGCCTGGCTATTCCAGAAAGACGGTATTGCCCATCATGGGCATGGTCACTCACCATTGTCCACTTCTGCCCTGCCGACGGTGGCCTGCTAGCTAGATTGTGGTCTTGTTTCATTCATTCACTCACCGAGGGTTCCGGTTAATTTCCCTCCCCTCCTCCCTCCTATTTAAGTTGCAAACAACGGAAACAGATTCTGGAGAACTGAAGAAATAAGAAATTTTACTGGAAAGATTATCAAGGACTCAACAGAGTTTTGGGGACAGAAATAGGAAAAACAAGTATGACCTCATATTAGAAACTGGTTAGGACACAGCCACCAGGACAACTCCGTCTTTTTGTCTGTTGCCGTGTTCCAGATTTCAACTCTGGGAGTGAGCATCTGGAAACACACCACCAGATGAGGAAGAGAAGCCCTTAAAAGGAAGTCAGGATGCTGTCAGGAGGGGAAGTGGATGCCAGCCCCGCACCAGACTCTCCGGAAGCCCACTCCATGGGGCGCTTGGTCTGGACACCGTGAGACGCCGAGCCGATTCCAACGCAGCCCCTGCCCTCACCGGGTACACAGTCACCACAGGGAGATAGCCACGGAAACAGGGCACCAGGGTGACTGGGCTGAGACAGGAGACATGTAGGGCTGCAGGAACACAGAGGAGGGCTCTCCTCCAGCTTTGGTGGGAGGGAGGCGGGGCAGTGTCAGGGAAGCCAGGTCTCTGGATAAGATGACATGGGCATGGTGAGACAAGAGGGAAATCCCCACCTCACAAACATCCATTTGTACAAATTTGCCGTCTTTCTGCCAAGAAGCCAGTTGAGTTTTGGGCAAATCAGGGCTCCAGCAAGGTTGTGAGGGACAAGATAAGGCTTTGGGGCTGCTGCAGAGCATGGAGACCCTGCACCTGGCTCAGTGCTCCAAGCCCTGTGCTCAACACACCTCTTGGGCAGGAAGACCTGGCTTCTCTGCAGAACAGGGCTGAAGGTGATGGCTCACCAGCCAGCTGCAGTCCCTTTACTCTGCCCTCCCCATGTAGGTCAGGCTCCCAAAGGCCCACATTCACTCAAGCACACGCTACAGTGCCTGGGGCCGAGGGGCGCTCCCTCCAGCTTCTGCCCACCTGCCCTGGCCTGGGTCCCTGCTGCCCACATGGAGGAGAGGAGTGACTGACACCCGATGCCATCACCTCCAAGCTTCCCTTTCTCCCTTCAGGGGTGTGCTTTGGCCACCATATCTCTCCTAGGGCACCACCTCCAAGGAAGCGGGAGCAAGGGGGCGTATACACAAAATGCCAGGTTACTTGGGCTACTTTGTGATTTTATGGGCACTTACTCAAGTGTCGGAAATGTCTGTCATTTCCTTCCTTCCCGCCCATCCCTCCCCCTTACAAAAACATCACTGCCATAGTTTGAACAAGAAACATGTGACCTTGACCTGCCGCCCATGGCCACATGGACAAGTCCACTCGGGGCCAGTGTGTGTCTCTGGGAATCTGGAATTGTGACACTGAGATGGGGGGACGTTCACCTGGGCACAGGTGCTAAGGCTGCTGGGTAGTGAGTTGAGGAGCAGAGAAGCCAGTCTAGAGGGAGACAGAGGAGAGAGAGGAGGAGGAGGGAGAGAGAAAAAGGGAGAGAGAAGGAGGGGAGAGAGAAAGAGAGAGAGAGAAAGAAACAGAGAGAGAGAGAGAAGGGAGAGAGAGAGAGGAGGGAGAGAGAAGAAGGAGAGAGAGAGGAAGAAGAGGAAGAGGAGTGAGAAAGAAGGGAGAGAAGAGGAAACATCAATTTCTTCTTTTTTTCCAGTTTCTCCTGCAACATATACACATGTCCTGTCCTTGGTTCCTTCTCATTCCTGACATTCTTGTGACATCTGATGCTCCCACCTCCATTATTTAGGCTAGTTTAAGTGTTCCTTTTTGCCAAAAAGAAAAAATAATCCTTGACTAAGGCACCCAGAAAGCACCATGCTTTTGCCCATGAATTGGTATGTTTCTCCATGGCAAATGAGTTCCTGAAATTCTTCATCACAGATTTTCTACTGAAATGAAGAAATGGATTTTGCTTTGGCTCGTACCAAAGATAATGAAGGTGATTCTCTGAAAAAGAATAAGGAAATGAGAATTTTAGCAGCTCTATGTGATTCTGCTTTTTGAAAAAAATTCAACTTAAAAAAAATCTAGTGTCTACAATCTGGTAACATCTTTTAGAATAAAAAGTACACACACCATTTGACCCATCAACACCACTCCCGGGAATTCATCCTACAAAAGCGCTGGCTCGTAAGGGTTTATGCAGAAGGGTGTCTATTGCGGCATTGTTTGTGGCAGCAAAAGGCTAGGAAAAAAATTTAGATAAGAACTTCCTAAACTGCTCCTCCGAGTACTGTGTTCCACATATTATTAAGTGTGTGTATAAAAAGGGATTCAGTGTGCAAACATGCTTCAAAAACACTGGTTTACACAAAGTTAAACAGGGTTGTTTATCACGGGCTTCTCAGTACTACTCAGGTGCTTAGTCAGACATTATTTTATGAAATATTTATTTAGC
>NW_012136080.1:15764443-15778895 GCF_000956105.1 Propithecus coquereli
ACAAATTTGAAAAATTTGAATTATATATATTGAGCTCCCTGCCCCTAGCCCCTGCTTTTTAAGGAAGATCATGGTTCTGTGTATTTCACTCTGTACCTTCTTACTGAGCTAATCAGGGGTGCTCGGCAGAGGTGAGGATGGTAGGTAGCCCTGTGAGGTGGACGGAGAAAGAGCAGGCAGCTTCCCTGGGAAGAAGAGGGGAGACAGAGAAAGGGTGAGGGATAGCGGGGTGGGATGAGACAGAAGTTCTTACACAGAGTTAAACTTTGCAAAAGTAATTGTTATGACTATATATAGGGTTTGTGCTGATTATAGAATCCTGGGTAAGATAGGACTTCAATGGGTCTTTATTTTCAGAAGAGAATGAGGTTTAGAGGGGTGTTATACCTTGCTCGAGGTCACATGGGTGACATGGCAGGGCTGGGGACTCAATCCCAAAGCCCAAGGTCTTAACCACTTATTGTCTCCTGAATGCGGCAAAGGTCCGGGGGATCTGGCCTGCTGGATCCGATGAATATGCCTGCAGAAGGAATCCCACTGAGAAAATACGTCTCCCAAATCATCATCAATATGGAAGTAGAACTTGAATCCCCACGTGAAATGAAAGCACAGGGCATATACTCTAAGCAGAAACATCTATAAACAGTTAAAGATTAATGCACCTTAGTGAGGCTCTAGCCAGATTTAAAAAGAACAAATCTTGCCAGAGCAATGTTTTTGCGTTTTGGGGGCAGAATTATACAATGAAGAGATGAAAGGGAAGCAGCTGGTCAAACACATATTGATTTCCAGAAAGCACGTGGCTGCATCCTCTAAGGCCTTCCCTGGGAGTGAATCCAGATCCGGGGTCATGCTGACCCAAGACTGGGGGGATGGTCTCAGAGGGTGGGCCAAGGTCACCCATTTGGGGCTCGCCTCAAGGCCTCAGTATATGTCCTCTGTCCTCAGAAGCAGTAGAGGGTAAACACGCTTTTTTAGACAGCTTGCAAAGAATCTGTGCATCTGAAGATAAGAAATAAGCCAGAAACTCATTTATTTGGGAACAGAGAGCACATTCCAAACAGCATTATAACAATATTTATTAAGACCCCTCTTATCTGTGACCCTCCTTCCTGCTCCACCCTGCCCACTGCCTCTGGAGTGATAGAGTCCAGTGGAATGAGCAGGGCTGGGTTTTAGAGTCAGACTGGTTTTGAGTCAAGGCCCACCATTTCCTGGTTGTGTGATCTTGTGTAAGTCATGTAACGTCTGTGAGCCATTCGAGGAGTGTGAACCATGCGTCCTCACTAAATTCTAGTTTCCTTCTCTTCCTTGTCACCAGAGGCCCTCCGCTATCTGGCCCCAACATCTTTTCCCAGCCCTATACTGGATTCCCCTTCAGCCAACATCTCGTGCTAGTGGCTTTGTCTTCTGGGCCCTTATAGCCAAGTCTTACTCCTGCAAATCCCCTGGCCCAAATACTCTCCCTTCTGTCCTTCTTCTCCACCCATCGGTCCTCATGTTCCAGTTTCACCACAACTTCTTGTCTGAATTCTGAGAGCCCTGCGCTCTCCCAGTCACGTTGCTTGCTCTGCCTTGGGTGGACAGAGCTATTTCTCACGTGTGTACCTGTCCGCACCTGCTTCAGCTTCTTCAACAAGACTGTCAATGCTTTGTGGTCAGTGACTGTGTCTTAAATTCCTTCTATTCTTCACAGCACCTGGCCAAGAGCTGCACACACAGTAACATGAACTCAAAATGGACATTCATTGAGAGAACTGGGGGAGGCGTTAAAGCTGCAAGCTTGTGGATCCTTCCAGGGAACACCTACTGAGCACCTTCCAGGTGCTTGGAGCTGGGCTAGGTGCTGAGAGCAGTGCCATGAGTGAGGCACCATCCTAAGGAAGTCAAAGTGCAGTGGGAGACAGGATGTAACAAGTAGAGGACTGTACACTGTGCTTCAAGGTCCAGGTGGTGGTGGAGCAAGGAACACAGTTTGAAGGATGAGTAGGAGTTTGCCTGACTGAGGGTGGAGTGGTACCCCCGAGAGGGAACAGCACGTACAAAAGCAGGGCTGTAGGAAAGCTGGCCTCCTCAGGGAAAGTGAAACAATCAGATTGCCTCAGCATGTCTACTGGGAGTTGGGGAGCAGCAGGGGGCAGGAGGGATGGGCTGGTCTGACACACTGGGAACAAGTGTTGGAGGGACGAGTAGGGCCAGGCCAAGGAGGGCCTTGCAGGTGGTAACAAGCTGCTTGCACTCCATCCCGTAGGAAATGGGGAGCCAGAAAAGTTTTAAGGAGAAAAGGAGAGAAATGCAGTCATGGTAACAGAGCTGTGTGAGTGAGCTGCTGTGGCAAGGCAGCCTGCCCGGGAGGAGCAGAGCACACCGTGGGGGTGCAGCGGGCAGGGAGGGGAATGTTCTGCTTGCCCAGAGATGGCCAGGTCTGGACAACGGCAAGCACAGGCGTCTTGTTCCTGTGCCACCTGCTCCTGGGCTATAGGGAAGAGAGCAGGGTGTGAACGTCATCTGCCCACCCACCCATAATCCACCATCCATATAAACAACCTCCTTGAGATACAAAGAATTGTACCATCAAAGAACAGCTCAAAAATTGTCCATCCATAAAGCCTGATGAAGATGATGATGAGGATGATCCCAGTCACTTTTGGGGTGGTCAAACATGTTGCATCTATTAGCTAATTTAATCCTTGAACATACCATGGGGTAGGTATTCTTATCATTCCTTTACAGATATAAACAATAAAATTTGAAGAGAGTAAGTCATTGGCTCAATGCCACACAGATAGCTTTAAGTAAAAACATGATTCTCACTCAGTTCTATGTGGTTCTGAATCCACGCCCTTTTCTGTTGTTGCTATAATGCAGAGTCATTTATTTGGGTTGCCTCCTTGGAGGTATGGGATAAGGTGTGATCTTTGTTGAATTCATGGCTTTCAGTTTTATTTCCATCAGTGCGGGGTCCACCTGAGGAACCGAGGAAACCTTTTTGTTTGGGGCTCTGGCTGCCTGGCGGCCACACTGGGTGTAGGGCAGGTGGGCACAACGCAGCCTGCAGCAGAGAGAAGACAGGAGCAAAGAAAGGCGTTCAGGGGGGACCGGGGTTGTCAAACGAAAATACAATTGGTCAACTTTGGACTTAGGGTTGGGTCAAGATGCCCCGTGAGCTGCTGAGAATTGATGCGGTGGGCCAGAGACCTTGAGAGTCTACTCAGAGTTGTTCTGGAAATCAGCAGAGTGAGTCCAGCCTGTAGTCCCAGCTACCTGGGGGGCTGAGGTGGGAGGATCGCTTGAGCCCAGGAGTTTGAGACTAGCCGAGGCAATATAGCAAATCTCTAAAAGGAAAAAAAAGTGTCTGGAAATCTGCCCACCCTACCTCCACCTCCACTCCCAAGTCCGATACAGTCAGGCATTTTGAAAGGATTTCTCCTCATCAACTCTCTGACATTCCCAGATTCAGGGACAGAGAACACCCTTGTCAGCCTCAGTCATCTCAGACAAAGTGACAGCACCGTGAGCTGTGAGGTCAGAGGAGGGGAACCACAGTGGGGAGGGGAGCTTTATGGAAGACGTGGAACCCGAGAGGTCCCAAGGACAGGGCTGTATTAAGAGAGGCTAAGAGGAGAGGGGAGGACATTCTGGGTCAGAGAAAGGGTATAGGCAAAGGTTGGAAGGTGGGAAACCCTTCGTTCGTCACAGCAACAGAGAAGCTCTCATGCTGCTCCGGGGAGACAGTTCATGGATAAACAACTGGAGAACAGACAGGAGCAGAAAGGGGTGACAAGGCTCAGAGGCTCAAATGTTGACTGAGAAGCCAGGCCTTTTTCTCGACATGATGGGAAGCTATTGAATGCTTGGACACCAGAGTGACAGCAGCACCAGATGAAGACATTTCGGGAGGAATTATCCTGGGAGGGGGTAAAGGGCAGATGTACTCCCTCCTCTAAGAGCTCTGCAGAGGGTCATTCAGAGGCCAAGCTTCCTGCTGCTCCAGGACACTCCCACCTGTATTCTTCTTCCTTCTCTCAACTCTCAGTGTCTCCCAAAGAGAGACCGCTGGCTTCAGAGTCCTGGGGAGTTGTTACAACTCAGATTCCAGGGCTACTCCAGCTCACAGAATCACAGCCTAGATGGGCCCAGCAAGTGTCATCTTTACCAACCTCTCCGGATGATTCTTACGCTCCCTGCATTTGGGGGCCTGAGCCCTGACATCTGTACAGCTCCGTTGCCCTGGCTCCTTCCTTACACTCTGACCCTGGCACTAGAGAATTGCTGGGTGTACACTCCATCTAGAGAGCTTTCCCAACAGCCTGGGAGCAATCCGAGGGCTGGGGCCGTGGCCTTCCCCTCTCTAAAGCAGGAGCTCGGTAGGTGTCCATTAGTCGTTACTCCCATGGCAGAGGACACCATAGGCCTGATGACACTTGTGAGAGCCAGGAGAGTTTTCTGAGATTATTTCCATGGCTGGCCCAGCATTAACATAGATGTCACATCTGGGCTTGGCCTGGCTATTCCAGAAAGACGGTATTGCCCATCATGGGCATGGTCACTCACCATTGTCCACTTCTGCCCTGCCGACGGTGGCCTGCTAGCTAGATTGTGGT
This sequence comes from Propithecus coquereli, assembly GCF_000956105.1. Taxonomy (NCBI): domain Eukaryota; kingdom Metazoa; phylum Chordata; class Mammalia; order Primates; family Indriidae; genus Propithecus; species Propithecus coquereli. Next base: position 15,769,048 of record NW_012136080.1, read on the forward strand.
CTTGTTTCATTCATTCACTCACCGAGGGTTCCGGTTAATTTCCCTCCCCTCCTCCCTCCTATTTAAGTTGCAAACAACGGAAACAGATTCTGGAGAACTGAAGAAATAAGAAATTTTACTGGAAAGATTATCAAGGACTCAACAGAGTTTTGGGGACAGAAATAGGAAAAACAAGTATGACCTCATATTAGAAACTGGTTAGGACACAGCCACCAGGACAACTCCGTCTTTTTGTCTGTTGCCGTGTTCCAGATTTCAACTCTGGGAGTGAGCATCTGGAAACACACCACCAGATGAGGAAGAGAAGCCCTTAAAAGGAAGTCAGGATGCTGTCAGGAGGGGAAGTGGATGCCAGCCCCGCACCAGACTCTCCGGAAGCCCACTCCATGGGGCGCTTGGTCTGGACACCGTGAGACGCCGAGCCGATTCCAACGCAGCCCCTGCCCTCACCGGGTACACAGTCACCACAGGGAGATAGCCACGGAAACAGGGCACCAGGGTGACTGGGCTGAGACAGGAGACATGTAGGGCTGCAGGAACACAGAGGAGGGCTCTCCTCCAGCTTTGGTGGGAGGGAGGCGGGGCAGTGTCAGGGAAGCCAGGTCTCTGGATAAGATGACATGGGCATGGTGAGACAAGAGGGAAATCCCCACCTCACAAACATCCATTTGTACAAATTTGCCGTCTTTCTGCCAAGAAGCCAGTTGAGTTTTGGGCAAATCAGGGCTCCAGCAAGGTTGTGAGGGACAAGATAAGGCTTTGGGGCTGCTGCAGAGCATGGAGACCCTGCACCTGGCTCAGTGCTCCAAGCCCTGTGCTCAACACACCTCTTGGGCAGGAAGACCTGGCTTCTCTGCAGAACAGGGCTGAAGGTGATGGCTCACCAGCCAGCTGCAGTCCCTTTACTCTGCCCTCCCCATGTAGGTCAGGCTCCCAAAGGCCCACATTCACTCAAGCACACGCTACAGTGCCTGGGGCCGAGGGGCGCTCCCTCCAGCTTCTGCCCACCTGCCCTGGCCCGGGTCCCTGCTGCCCACATGGAGGGAGGAGAGGAGTGACTGACACCCGATGCCATCACCTCCAAGCTTCCCTTTCTCCCTTCAGGGGTGTGCTTTGGCCACCATATCTCTCCTAGGGCACCACCTCCAACGAAGCGGGAGCAAGGGGGCGTATACACAAAATGCCAGGTTACTTGGGCTACTTTGTGATTTTATGGGCACTTACTCAAGTGTCGGAAATGTCTGTCATTTCCTTCCTTCCCGCCCATCCCTCCCCCTTACAAAAACATCACTGCCATAGTTTGAACAAGAAACATGTGACCTTGACCTGCCGGCCATGGCCACATGGACAAGTCCATTCGGGGCCAGTGTGTGTTTCTGGGAATCTGGAATTGTGACACTGAGATGGGGGGACGTTCACCTGGGCACAGGTGCTAAGGCTGCTGGGTAGTGAGTTGAGGAGCAGAGAAGCCAGTCTGGAGGGAGACAGAGGAGAGAGAGGAGGGGGAGGGAGAGAGAAAAAGGGAGAGAGAAGGAGGGGAGAGAGAAAGAGAGAGAGAGAAAGAAACAGAGAGAGAGAGAGAAGGGAGAGAGAAGAGAGGAGGGAGAGAGAAGAAGGAGAGAGAGAGGAAGAAGAGGAAGAGGAGTGAGAAAGAAGGGAGAGAAGAGGAAACATCAATTTCTTCTTTTTTTCCAGTTTCTCCTGCAACATATACACATGTCCTGTCCTTGGTTCCTTCTCATTCCTGACGTTCTTGTGACATCTGATGCTCCCACCTCCATTATTTAGGCTAGTTTAAGTGTTCCTTTTTGCCAAAAAGAAAAAATAATCCTTGACTAAGGCACCCAGAAAGCACCATGCTTTTGCCCATGAATTGGTATGTTTCTCCATGGCAAATGAGTTCCTGAAATTCTTCATCACAGATTTTCTACTGAAATAAAGAAATGGATTTTGCTTTGGCTCGTACCAAAGATAATGAAGGTGATTCTCTGAAAAAGAATAAGGAAATGAGAATTTTAGCAGCTCTATGTGATTCTGCTTTTTGAAAAAAATTCAACTTAAAAAAAATCTAGTGTCTACAATCTGGTAACATCTTTTAGAATAAAAAGCACACACACCATTTGACCCATCAACACCACTCCCGGGAATTCATCCTACAAAAGCGCTGGCTCGTAAGGGTTTATGCAGAAGGGTGTCTATTGTGGCATTGTTTGTGGCAGCAAAAGGCTAGGAAAAAAATTTAGATAAGAACTTCCTAAACTGCTCCTCCGAGTACTGTGTTCCACATATTATTAAGTGTGTGTATAAAAAGGGATTCAGTGTGCAAACATGCTTCAAAAACACTGGTTTACACAAAGTTAAACAGGGTTGTTTATCACGGGCTTCTCAGTACTACTCAGGTGCTTAGTCAGACATTATTTTATGAAATATTTATTTAGCGCCTGCTGTGGGCCAGGAGCCACGCTGGGGGAAGAGTCAGCAGTTTCAGGAGTCAGGAGCGCCACAGAGGAAAGGGCAGGGAGCTGGGGGGACTGTGGGTGGGCCCAGAGGGGGCTTCCTGCAAGAAGGGGTGTGAGGCGGGGAGCTGGAGAGGAAACGGGTGCTGGTCCAAAGAAGGGGAGGAGGGAGAGAGCGTGCCAGGCAGAGGGATCCGCATCTGCTACAGCGCCCATGGGAGAGGTGGGCGAGAAGCTGGAGCAGCCCCCACGGATGGAGCAGAGAGGGAAAGACCTGGGGGTGCAGCCAGCCACCCCAGGAGGAGTCGGGTCTTCACTCCGAGGGCGGGCAGAGGAAGGCCAGAAGGATTTTTCTTTTAAACACCTTTATTGAGGTGTAATTTAAATACCACAAAATCTACCCAATTTTATGTGCACAGTTTGATGAGCTTTAGTAAATTTATATAGTTGTGCAACCGTCACCACAATCTAGTTTTGGGACATTTCTATCACCCACCAAAGTTCCCTCACGCCCACTCGCAATCAATCCCACTCCTATCCTCAGGTGGCCACTTTCTACAGGCTTGCCTTTTCTAGAAATTTCATATATATAGAATCATGTAATATGCCTACCTTCTGTGTCTGGCTTCTTTCACTTAGCATGTTTTGGGGTTCATCCATTTGTTGCAGGGATCACTAGTCCTTTTGAAAACTGCTGGGCAGTATCCCATGGCATGGATAGAAGACATTTGTTTATACATTTACCAGTTGATGGACATCTCAATTGTCTCCTGTCTTCGACCGCAGTGAAGAATGCTGCTATAAATATTTGCATATAAGTCTGAATGGACATGTATTTTTATCTCTTTTGTGTAGATACCTAGAAATAGAATTTGCTGGATTACTTTTAACCATTCTAATCATATCAATTTCTCATTGTGGTTCTAGTTTGCATTTCCCTAACGTTGAGCATCTTTTCATGCCCGTATTATATTCATCCATATATCTTCTTTGGGGAAGTGTCTTATTTGGGGGTTCTACATTTGGTGACTTGCTTGAAGGACTCAGTGACCCCATAGGCAGTTACACCAGGGCAATGGTTGTTATGGTGAAAGGACACACAGCAGGGAAAAGACACAGCAGGTTTTAGAATCTGGAGGAGTCCAGGTGCAGGCTTTCAGAGTTTTTGCTCCTTGGGGGACGGTTCACACAGAACATGCTTCTTCCTCCAGCGGTAAATGCAGCAACAGTGTGCATTGTCTCTGCCCAGGGGGGCCTGCTGGACACTCTGAGTCCAGGGTTTTCTCCTGGGCTGGTGAGGTGGGCACTCTTCTGTCACAGGACCCACTGTGGTTACTGCAATGCCAAACTCCTGGAAGGAAAGCGAGTATTCACCATAAACCACATTGTTTGTTCAAACAGTCTAGGCCAGCTGCTGCAGCGGGATTCAGTGTCCCAGGAAGACAAAACAGCCTTATCAGTTAGAAACACAGGGAACATTCCAAAGCCAAGTTTTCAGATGCCAGGCAGGGACCAGCCCCAGAAGGAAACACTTCTACAGATCAGTGGGCCTGCTGTGTCAGCCCTCTCCTGCACAGGTCTAGCCACACCTTCTGATCGTTTTGTAAATTGGGTTGTTAGTCTAATTTTTGTTGCCAGGGTTCTTTGCATATCTTGGATATGTCATTTATCAGATAGACTTTTTTGCAAATGTTTTCTCCCAGTCTATGGCTTGTCTTTCCCTTTTCTTAATGGTGTCCCTTGGAGGGAGTTTGGGAAGGGAACTGATATGACCATATGGTGCACACAGACAACTGCTCTGGCTCCTGTGTGGAGAATGGGGTGCAGGGGCCAGGAGTGGACTGGGGAATCCTGTTAGGAGGCTGCTGCGGGGGTCCAGGTGAGAAAGCTGATGGCGGTTTGGACGGGGAGGTGACGGGGGGAAGCAGTTGCGTATGAGGGATGTGTGGAAGGTCGGACTAAGACTGACAGGGCGTGCAAAACGCACATCGCAGATTGCCAACAGGAGAAAGACAGGTAGGGCTCCCCAAAGTTGTCCACAGAACACATTATTATTGTTTTTAGTAGGGAAACTCCTATCCATTTGTGGGATTTGTGTGTTTGGTAATTTGGAAATGTGGGACCAGATGAACTTTAGGGTCCCCCTTAGTCCTCACAGTCTATGGTGCCACAAATAATCTGTTTTGAGGTTATTTTAACAATATTAAAATATTCTGAGGCACATGTCTAGGTGTTATTATGGGTTGTTTATTAGTCATACATGTATATCCATAATGCCAAGTTTTGGTCCAAGAAAATAGCTTCATGACTGAAACCGAACACAATCTATGCATGAAGACCCTTCCAAAAAGGGAGGGCAGAAACACTGTTAGCACAGAAAGTACGAGGATGGGGATGAGGAAACTCATATTCATGTATTAACCCAATTACCAAACGCACCTGCACATCCAGAGCGCTGGCGGTTTGACGTGGGATCTCACATCGCTCTGTCCCAAGTGACACAGACGGTATTATAAATGAAAAATCCTTCCCCCAGGCTAGGATACAGAGCTCCTCTCATTTGGGCAGCATCTGCTATCACAGAAGAACCTTTATTTAAGGCTGGAAATTCTATTTACCCAGGAGCCCAAACCACTGTTTTTCTGTTCTTGCAAAATAAACAAAACACCCTGCAAAGCAGATTCAGAGAAGACCTGAGGGAATGGAAAGGAAAGTGAAATCAGGTATGCAGGTCCGTGTCAATGCAATAAATCAGGAGCGCAGCAGCGATACGTATGTTCTCCTCGATATTAAAAAGGGAGGCTACATGTATCAGTGAGACAAAGTGAGAGCACAGAAATTGAGATATATAATATTTTATTTATATATATTTTTAATAGAGTAGGTTTTGTTGTGGTGTTGTTTATTTTGAAAGAGACAATGTAAAGGCTCAGAAACTGATGTTTTGCCTGGTGGGAGCTGCAGGATACAGACATGGATCAGGAAGACAAAGGCATCACCTCCAAGCCTAGTTGGGCCTGGTGCCCTGAGCCTACGGAAAGCATGGACAGGAGACAGTAGCATTCAAGGACACCTGCTGCCAGATGCACGATGCAATCATCTACCCCTCCTCAAGGAGGTGCCGCTGAATCTGGCTCATCATGCTGCCCATTCTGCCCCCTCTGCCTCAGGGCCTTTGTACGTGCTGCTCCTTCTTTCTGAAAGCATGTTGTCTCCACCCATCCCCACGTCTTGTGAATTCATCCTGCAGGTCTCAAATCCACTGTCACTTCCCTGCTGTCTACACTGTCATCAGGGCGAATCCATTTTATGGAGTCTAAACCTTGTACAATTTTGAGGGTCCTTTTCCAGAAAAAGAATAGAAATTACAAATTTTAAATGAGATACTCACATAATTAGGGCCCTTCTGGGGCATTGGAAAGGGCCTGGGCGAGTGAGGGGCTGAGGCTTAGGCTTCACTAGCTTTGCAGTGAACCTGCTGCCTCCGGCTGTCGGTCTGCACGGTGCATTTGCCTCCAGAGCCCTCAGCACAGCTTGAATCCCACGTGCGCTCGCATGATCATTTGGTTCCTGTCCACCCCCCACTGCACCATAAGCTCCTTGAGGGGTAGAGACTGTGTCTTTTTTGCTCACCATTGCACCCCAGTGTTGAGTCCAGTGCCTGGCACAAGAGAGGCTCTCAGTAAATATGATTTGAATAAATAAAACCTGAATTTTAAATAGTAATAATAATAATAGTAATAAAAATACTAGCTCCCACTCATTGCAAGTCTCCACTTGCCAGGCCCTGGATGTCAGCACAGAGGGTCAGAGTATATCGAATCCTCAGCTTGTAAAAACGTAGACGAGAAAGCCACTAGGTGTACTTGGAACAAAAAGCCGGGGCGGGGGTATCTATGAGTCATGGATGTGGCTTCTAATTCCTACTGTGGACGGCACTGTGTCCCCGCAGTCCCGCTACTCTACTCTACTCTAAAGCTGCTGCTTCCTGATTTCCCCTACTGGGAAACAGGGAACCCTGCTCATATACACACTCCTCACAGCCACATCCTTGCACCAGTGAGATTTATAACCACCCGGGTGATTATTATCTGCCAATGTCTTGGGGCATTTTTGATGTCACAATTAGGGGGTACTACCAGATCCAGCGGACAGAGCCAGGGACGCTGCTCAGCATCCTAAATGCACAGAACAGCCCTGCAGCCCAGAACGTCAGTGCTGCCGAGGCTGAGAAACCCTGCCGTAAACCCGCAGGCTCCCCCTCTGTCACTTCTTCTGGACACGACAACTGTCTGAGGGAGTGTTTTTTCTTCTCTGCCCCACACCGAAAAATGGGGCAATGTTGCTTTGCGGATAAGGGAGAAGATATTTACTGGAGTAAATATCATGGAATTTCAATCATATATTCCGTTTATTAAAAATACAGCTAATACTTGTCATGGGCACTGTTCTAGGCCAATGAATCGTGTTGAAAGGCTGATTCTGAGTCAGTAGGTCCGGGTGGGGCCTGAGAGTCGGCCATTCTTCCTGGCTCCCAGGGGAGGCCAACACTGCTGGCCTGGGACTGCACTTTGAGTAACACTTTTCTAGGTACTTGGGACACATCGGCGAACAAAACCAAGATGCCCTGAGCTTGAGGAGCTTCCAGTCTGGCTAGAAGTGTACTGGACCCAAAGAAGGCTACATAGGTGGAAGTGAGAGGCACTCAAGAGTCTTAGAAAATCAGAGCTAAAAGGGAATTTGCACCCATTAGGTAGGTTTTCGCCCATTGCCTCCTCCCCCTTTCCCCCCATAGTATTTTGAATTAAAAAAAAAGACAGTTTGGCGGATGTCTAATCAAACCCCCCATTTGAGAGGCAAGGGAAACGAGGCTCACAGCGGGGAAGGGAGTTAACGGAAGGCACACAGCTTGCTGTGGCAGCTTTTGGACAAGGCTGTCTGATTCCTCTTCTGAATTATCAGGGTCCTCGGGGACCTCTTGGAGGGCAGAGCTCAATCAGAGTAGGGAATGGCTGGCAGCTTTAGTGATCGCAGGGACGGAAGTCTGGGGACCTACCCACACAGGAGGGTCCCACCGCTCTGGACCCAGGAAACTCTGATTTTCTACTCCACTCGTCTATTTCACGACACACATGTGAACACTGGGATATTTGGGGGCAGGTATTAGATTCTTTCCAACTGCTCTTTGTTTTTCTGCATGACTAAATCTGTAGCAAGGATGAACCAGAGTCAAACTATGGGGAAGTAAGTTCTGAATGTGTTCAGTCATGTGGCCAACAAGTGTAAAGAGTCAACTCAAACAGAATGAGGCCAGTCACAACCTTTTCTAATCTGGGAGTGGAATGACAGATCCTGAACACACGTGAGCCTCCTGTTCTCAGCTTTCAGGGCCCACCTGAAAAGATCTATTGACCCAGAGCTTTCAATTAAACACTCATTTGCATGGCACTGAAAAGCAATTATTTCCTCCACTCCTACTACCTGGGAACACACTTTTAAATTCATACCAGTTTGATTGGAACGGTAGCAAATTTCACGGAGTAGCTAAAAAGAAGGGCAACAGCTGGCACATCAGTCATTAATAATATAACGAAGAAAAAAGAGAAACTTTTCATTAGTACTTTTTGATGTCAATTTATTATTTTTCCCTTTGCCAATATTCAAACGGGCAGGCAGTCATAAAACATTCAAAAACATCCTTTACAATAGGCATCTGTTTGACCTCAGTTCCTTTTTAGAAACTTGGAGATCAGGAACCCTGACATTATGGTATAGCAGTGTCAAAAATACTTGTTACATCAAAAATATTGCTTGAGGGTCACTACTTAGAACAAGTTTAGTTTAAATTTCATGAAAGGCCAGTAGGCTGTCAGACAATGGTTTGTAAGGGAAAATTCAATATAAATCAGCCATGTGCTATTTCCAAATTTTTGACTCCTCAGTTAGTATTCTGTTAGAAACGAGAGCGTTGACAAAGCCTACTGTTCAGTAATTAGCATCCTGTCAAATCTCTCCAATCAAGACCAGCTCACTGCATCTGCCTAGTTAAAAAAATGCATTGTGGGCAATTCTGGTCTGACCTTCAGGGGCCCCTGCCATGCTCAGAACTGCATTCAGTGTGCACACCATAATTACCATTTACACAAAATAAGAAGGCCTCCTCATTCAGCAGTTCTGAGAGACTTTGCCTAATCTTAATGACCTGCCACACCATTTTAACTTCTTTGATAAATGTCCATCTTTGTGATGTACCCATTCCCTGCCCCCATAATAAGATATCTCTTCCTGAGACAGACGACTCCTCAGAAGTAAAATCATTGTAGAAATAAAACAAATGAAAAATGGAAAAGCGAAAATCAAAGCAAAACAAAAACCTGAACTGCCTTCTCCCCGGCAGGAGACTGGTGGGGGAGGAGTGGGCGGCCCGCACGCTGAGTCTCTCCCTAGCTTGTTTTTCCTTCGTTGCTCTGGGTTCTTTTGCCTTCCCAGGAACTGTTCTTGGAGTAGAGGTTGTGGTCCTTGATGTAGGCGATGACACTGTCAGGGAGCAGGTACTTGACGCTCTGCCCTTGGCCCAGGGCTCGCCTGATGTAGGTGGCGCTGATCTCGTTCTGCACAGGCTCCCGGGCTAGGTGGATGTTGTGCTGGTACCTCCGCAGGATGGGCGATTCCAAGACGTATCCCTTTGCGTCGTGACCCGCCCGGCCCACGCACACCAAGCCAAACTTCTCCACTATTTCCTGGATGTGAGCCTCCCTCCAGAGGTTGGGGGTGCGGAAGGTATTCAGGACGTCTGCCCCGCAGAGGAGCTTCAGCTCAGGCACAGCTGCAGAAACAAGGGTGGACCCGGCAAAGTTACAGAAGGGTCACTGCCAGGAAAGATAACGTCATATTCCACTGGAAAAATCTCACAAAACGCTTTTCGTGGAATGTATTGAGAACTCAATGTCCCCCGCTCATGACTTAGAAAGAAAAAAGCACGTAAACGAATCTGAAGCGATTTCAGGGAATACAATTGAAAGTAATGATTTAATCAATACACTGTTTGTTTAATATCAGCAAAGTGCCAAGTAATACAGAAGAGATTTTTTTTTTTTCTTTTCAGTGTTGTAACAGAAGTCTGTCTGTGGTCGGTTGCTTTGAATCACGCAGAGGGCTCCCAAGATGGCTTTGCTATACTCAGAACCACATCTTCTGATGGAAGGTAAGGTGCTTAAAGCCCTGTCACCAACAAGTCGTGGGCCTTGGACAAGTCTCAGCCCTATCTGAAATCCATTTCTGCCCCGGGGTTACTAGCTACTAGTACCTGGTACTTTTATACAAAAGCCTCATCATAGAAATTAGAGACTCTTCGGATAACTGAAAGGTCTCTAAGACTCCAGCTGGTGGTCT
>NW_012136080.1:15778945-15938665 GCF_000956105.1 Propithecus coquereli
GAGGAGCTTCAGCTCAGGCACAGCTGCAGAAACAAGGGTGGACCCGGCAAAGTTACAGAAGGGTCACTGCCAGGAAAGATAACGTCATATTCCACCGGAAAAAGCTCACAAAACGCTTTTCGTGGAATGTATCGAGAACTCAATGTCTCCTGCTCATGACTTAAAAAGAAAAAAGCACGTAAACGAATCTGAAGCGATTTCAGGGAATACAATTGAAAGTAATGATTTAATCAATACACTGTTTGTTTAATATTGGCAAAGTGCCAAGTAATACAGAAGAGATTTTTTTTTTTTTTCTTTTCTTTTCAGTGTTGTAACAGAAGTCTGTCTGTGGTCGGTCGCTTTGAATCATGCAGAGGGCTCCCAAGATGGCTTTGCTATACCCAGAACCACATCTTCTGATGGAAGGTAAGGTGCTTAAAGCCCTGTCACCAACAAGTCGTGGGCCTTGGACAAGTCTCAGCCCTATTTGAAATCCATTTCTGCCCCAGGGTTACTAGGTACTAGTACCTGGTACTTTTATACAAAAGCCTCATCATAGAAATTAGAGACTCTTCGGATAACTGAAAGGTCTCTAAGACTCCAGCTGGTGGTCTTTTCATTTCAGTTTCCAAAAAAAAAAAACAAAGCTCTAGAACAACTGATGAATGAATGTGGCTAATCCTTTGGAATTTGTTCTTACAGAATGCTGATTGTGATGTAAAATAATACCTAACATTTATTGGGTGATTATTATGGGCACTATTATTAACAGTAAGCCCTTTATGTGTATAATACCATATGATCCTCAGAACAACTTTATGAGGTAAGTATTGTGTGCCCATTTTGTGGAGGGGGAAACTGAGGCACAGAGAGGCAAGTGACTTGCCTGAGCTCACTCAGCTAGGCAGAGAAGTGGGATTCAAACCCAGGCAGCCATCCTCCAGGTGGGGCATTTGTAACTGCGAGGTTCTGCTGCCGCCTGCTGGTGGGAATCTGCACTTGCATCATAACCGAGAAGCCTCTCGGAGCGCTAGGGCCCAGACTGTGATTTTCCTGGCATGGAGCCTGTCCCTCTTGAGTGCGCTAATCTGGAAAGGAAGAACCAAGTCCACGGTAGAAACAAGCGGCAGGCTATCTGGTCCTTCCAGAAGCTGATTCCAGCTTCTGTAGATTGCAAAGGCTGGGCTGCTAGCGCGCAGGCATCTCTCAGTCACCATGAAGCCTCAGAAGGGGGGGACCCAGGGCCTCCACACACCGGGGAAAGCTTGGTGTCAATGGGAGTTCAGGATGCCCTACTGCGGAACCTCCCAAGGAGTCTGAACTCAGACCAGAGAGGTGGGTTTACAGAAGCGCACAGGGCAGCTGAGGAAAGGAAAATAAGAGACTGGAGGTGTCATGGAGAGGTGTGAGTTCTGGCCTCAGCGGGGCACATGCTGCTGTGGGGCTGGAGCCAAGACTTTTCTTCCTCTGGGCCTCAGTTCCCCCGCCCAAGAGATGATGGACCCTGGACTCGTTTAAAGCAACAGATGCAATTATGGAAACACGGTTTTCAAACACTCTAGCAGCATAATATTGGTATAGTAAATGATATTCAAACATTCATTCATGCATGTATGAATTCTTGGTGGTTACTGAGACTGTAGAGCTACACACCTTACATTCAAATTCTGATTCTGCATTCAAAAGCTCCTGTGATCTCAACTTTAAAATGAGGATTATTAATAGTACTTACCTTATAGGCTTATTTTAGAATTGAATGAGTTTAGAAATGCAAAGTACTTAGAACAGTGCTTGACATAGTGTGTGATATGTGCTAACTATCCTTCCTTCCTCCATTCACGTATCCATTTACCCATTTATCTACCAATCTAGTTATCAGGACATCCATTCAACATTTATAAAATATCTCTTAAGTCTCTGGCCTTTTAAAACCACTAAAATTACATGTAAGATTATTTAGTCACCTGGGAACGGTGGCTCACTCCTGTAATCCTTGTGCTTTGGGAGGTTGAGGCGGAGGATTGCTTGAGGCTAGGAGTTCAACACTAGCCTGGGCAACATAGCAAGACCCCATTTCTACAAAAAGTAGACAAATTAGCTGGGCATGGTGATGTGTGCCTGTAGTCTCAGCTACTCAGGAGGCTGAGGCAGGTGAATCACTTGGGCCCAGGGGTCTGAGGTTGCAGTGAGCTATGATGATGTGCTGCACTCTAGCCTGGGCAACAGAATGAGACTCTGTCTAAAAAAACAAAAAATTATTCAGTAACTCACACTTTTCACTAATTTTGGACATTCCCATTGCTCACAGATTATATGTAGATTTGAATAGTTCTGCATCTGTGAAATGTTACTCTAATTTCTTAATTATCCAACCACTACAATATAGCAAGAGACCAGTCCTTGGCCTCTCAAACAATTGGGTGGCTTCTACATGATCTTCCTACAGGGGAGGTTCAATGATGTGCATTTAATTCCAGGGTCTGCTGGGGCCTGTGGTATATCCATCTGTTCCCACAGATCAGAGAACAGAAAAGACACCACTTGATTCTCCCAGTAGATTTTTTTTGGTGGGGACAATTTTTACATATTGGCTTCTATATTGAGTACTGTTTGTTTCATGAACAATGACAGTAAGGAATGCTATTCGCTTTGAGTCTTGCCTAGACGGGACAAGTACCAGTACTTCCCCTGCTCTCCCAAATCACTGTGACGCTGGTGGTGCCTATTACTCCATGATGACCATACCAGGTGATGATTACTTCTCGTGGCAGAACATGCCTGAGACTCCAACTCTGGGCAGTCTTGTCTTCAGGGATCACAAAGGCATTCACATATCCTTTCCAAATCCATTCACAACACTGCTACAACATTTTCAGATCCAGTGACTCTGTCCAAGTCCAAAGTATGTAACTCCAGAGTGCAGAATAAAGGCTGCCAATACGATTGTCCTAACAGTGATACAGTCACATAAACAGGATGTCCATGGGCATGCTGGGGGCAGTGTGTCCTGTCTTTGAGTAGCCAAGGGCTTTGCAAAGCAGATGAAGAGGTAATTTACATAGACTGTGAGGAAAGTGTCTCCAGGACCTTGTCTTTGAATGTTTGATTGTCCTAAGTCTATGACATCTAAGAGCACCGATTTTGAGGTTAGACACCCCTGGGTTTGAATTTTAGATCTTCTGGGACCTTGGGAAAGTTCCTTAGCCTATGGGCCTGTTTCCTTGGCTGTAAAATGGGGATAATAAAACCTACTCTGGACGTTACGGGAATTGAGTGATGGAGAGAAAGCAATGTAAATTTCCTGCCTGGTGCAGCCCGTGAATATGGCCACCATGACGTCTGTCGTGGCACCCCAAAGACACATTCGGAAGTATGGGACTTCTGGGTCTAAAGAGGACACCAGAGATGAAGCATCTGAGAGACAGTACCCAAACTAACTATACAAGGCCACCCTGGAATATTCAGTGTAAAATGGAAACAGGTAAAGTGCCTGCTCTGTCTGTACGGAAGGGGAATCCTCTGAACATCGCTGAACTGTGCTCGGCCCCATCAGTCAGAGGTGGGGGCCCCCTTCACAAAAGACAGAGTCGGGCCGTTAAGGACTGGAGGCATCATCCATCCCAAAGTGTCACACTCGGGCAGCCCAGAATTTAGCAATCCCTGAGACTCTGGGTGAGTCCAAGAGGACTGCAAATCATGGCAGTGATGGGCAAAGCAGGGCTCTGCAGCCAAAATGCTGAGCTCATCATGTAATTTGCAACCCCAGAGGGTAACAGTGCACCAATAAAACACATGGCACACAAAACGGTCCTTTGAAAATATGTCACTAGTAACATACATGCCATCTTACCAAAGGCCAAACTTTTGTTGAAAAACGCTCCACTTTCCTTTTTAAAATTGCTCTAGTTTTCCCTGATTACAAACGTGAAATCCGTGCTCATTATGGACTGTACAGAAATATGTAAGTATTTAGCACACTGACGGCCACACTAGAAAAAAATTTTTTTCTAATTTGTTATGTTTTATTGTTTTCTGTGTGTGAGTTATATGCAATGCAATCCACATTTTTAGAATTCAATTGTCAATATTAATTGTAACAGTAAGAACATCAACAAGTAAGATGTTCACAAGCCAACTGCAGGGTTTTGCCTAATGCGGCCCCGGGGTCAAAACTAGCCTGAGTTAAATACAACTCACGTGTCAGTCTATGTCTTCAACTAGAAAATAACAACAATAATAATTCTGCTTTCTACAAAAACCCCTCAATATTTTTGTGTATTTCCTTAGTCTTTCTACATATTTAGACATGCAAACAGATGTGAAAGTATACTCACATTTTTATATACTTGAGATGATACATACAGTATTGTATCCTGACTTTTTCCCACTTACTTTATAAGTGTTTCTCCATATCATCAAACCTTTTATGTAGGTTCTTCATCTTATGCATACAATATAATTTACTTACACATTCCTTTATATTTAAACATTGAGGTTGCTTTTCTTTCCTGCCATTGTAAAAACTGCTGTGATAAACATCTTTCTGCATACATATTTGCTCCAATTTCCAATTATTTCCTCAGCCAGATTCCTACAGGGTAATTTATCAAGCAGAGATCACAAAGATTTTTAAAGTCTCTGATATATTTCAGTCAATTGACAAGCCCACTTTTTATTCTATATAAACTTCCCTTTTTAACAGTTACTTCAGAACAGAACAAGACGAGCGGGACTTAGGGTCCGTACAGAGAGAAAGAGGATAAGGGACAAACCCTCAACAGTATAGGGCGAAGCAGAGAAGGCTTGCAGCTCCCAGAAACATGAATCGGAAAGGAACACGGAACGGGCTTTGGCAGAGGGAGGAAGCCCATATTAGTGACAGCAGCCGGAACTGGTTTCACAGGGAAGGTGGATTCTGAACTGGGTCTCCCAAGACAGATAGGTTTTCAACAGGGAGCCGAGAAGGGAAGGGCAAGGAGGGGCAGGCCAGGCAAAGAGCACAGATGGAGATTCCGGAAGCACCTGCAGAAAGGTGAAGTGTGGGAGGCTGAAAGCCTCAGTGTGGCGTCCCTCCTGGGTTCCTCTGGCTGCCCCTGCCTCTCACTGGAGGCTTCAGCCTCCCCCAGTGGCACAGAGTGTCCTGCACTTGCGCTGCCCCTCTGCCTGGAAACACTCTCCATCTCAATAAGCTACTCATCCTACAAGTCTTGGCACAGGAGTCTCCTCCTCCAGGCGGCCTTATCCATGCCTGGACTCACCTCCCTTGCTTGGGGCAGGGGCAGGGGCGGGGCTGGCTGTCCCTGTTCTCAGCCTGAGCCCAGAGTCTGGCCTGGGGAGGTGCTCAGGGAGTGTCTGTGGAATCCTTTCAGGAGTGCCTGCTGGGCCAGAGATGAGGCAGAAAGGAGGCAGAGGCTGGGAATGGCCCCTGGGCACAGTGCTCATAGGGGTAGGAGGGAAGGAGTTTGAATGTGACCATGGACAGAGAGACCAGAGGAATACAATAAACACTGTATAAGATGATTATGTAGGAGACACCATAACTCCTTAGATTCCTCCTCTAGTGCCCGGTTCCCAGAGCTGGCTGTAGAGCAAATCCCCAGAGTGCTCATTAAACAGCCAGATTCCTTGGTCCCACTTCCACTCAGGAGGTCTGGGAAGGGGCCCGGGAATTAGTGTTTTTAATAAACCCTGCAGGTTTCTGCTATGAGTGATCCTTCAGCCAGCATTTGGGGACTGCTGCATGGCACCTTTAGGACCCGGTGCCATTTCCAAATCCTTTTAGGGGAATGTTTCCTAATCATGTTCTGGGGAGCACTAGTTCTGAGGACTACTAACGGGGATTAAAAAAAGAGTTCCATGTAATGCATGTGGACATAGGAAAGGCACTGGAAAGTCCTGCAGTGAAGAAATTATTTTAGGTGTGTGTAACCTTGGCATTCCTGAGTCTTTCTGATCTGGAAGCAGAGTTCCGCCAGCCAGAGTCGTAAGGTCCTGCAGCAGGAATCTGCATATGGGGGCCTGCTGGAAGCTGCCCTCTGAGCAGCACACGATGCTCTTCCCATCTGCACGAGAGGCCATGCATTCGACCCCGCCACCAAGGCAGCTCATGCTCTGAAATCACAGCCAACGAGGTTCCATCGAACACCAGGATGTGACAACAGGGTTGTAAACCCAGGCTTACAAATTAAAAAGATAATCCAAATTGACTTTAAATCCCCTCAAAAATAGGTTTCCTTTTCTTAGTAATACTTTTATAAAGTGTTAGTCTCTTTGTTTAAGTTTTATAATGGCATATTTTGTATTCAAAAGGACTAAGGCTTTGAAAAGAACCCCAGCAGCGCTCATCAGTTTATCCCCGTATGGCCCTGACCGTAATCCATGTCATAAGCACAAATCACAAGGGTAGATAAACTCCTTTGTGGCAGAAAATCCCAAAATTAACACAACAATTTTTGGTGGGTAGTGGTAGATCATCTAATCTGACCTATCAACCTTGGAAATGTCACCCCCTCCAGACAGGCCTCCAGTGCCTTATCTGTGCCCAGAGGGTTGGACTCAAGTCGTCTGCCCACCCACCCCCCAGGTCTCACAGAGTCCCTGACAGCTCACCCTCCTACACTCCTACACACAAGAGGGTCAGCACCCACCTGCATGGCCCGGGGAGAGTGCCTGGCCGTGGTCTGGCCCTTCCATCCTGGGCGGAGATCTGAGCAGTTCGCTGTGATGATGCCTGCATCGTAAACATACGGGCTCAGGGCGTCTGTCCTCCAGCCTTCAAAGCCACCCAGGGGTTCTCAGATTTTAAGTTTCAACCTGCTTTTATCCATTTTGGTTTCCTCATTCCACGGATGTTTGTTGAGGGCCACAATGTGGCAGGCACCATGCCAGGTGCTGGGATAGGAAGCCCCGTGGGGCCTCACGGAGAGCCCTATCCAACAGAGTTCATGACCTTCTGTGCCACCTGGGTGCAAGCAGGGAAATTAGCACATTTCTACTCTTTTAACATTTTCTTAAATATTTTTCACTTGAAAAAAGGAATCAGTGTTGAGGAGGGGTTAAAGACGTGGGCTATTAGACCTGAGTTCAAAACACACATTTTCATTTGTGAAGCAGGGGTAACACCACCTCCTTTTAGACTTTGTGAAGGTAAACTAGCCACGCACATTAAGCACCGGCACAGTACATGGCCCACAGCTATCTCCTAAAAAAGCTGCTCACTCTTACTAGAAGATGGTACTTTAGAAGGCAGTAGGGTGACAGCCAAGCAGGACATGGAGCCAGATGGCCCGGGTTGAATTCCAGCTCCTCCGTCAGCTGGCCGCGTGACCCTGGGTGAGTGATTTCAGGTCTCTATGTGGATGGTTCTGATCTGCCAATGAGGAATAGTGATAGTGTCCGCCTCTGATGGGTGGTCACGAAGACTAAAGGAGCTAATACATGCAAAGTGCACTGAGCATTTCGAATATGATTAGACTTACACCAATCTGGCATGGCCAGCTTTTAAAGCGATCTATACTCTGCAAATCAAGAGACACCTGTACTTTCTTTTCTTATCAAACACAAGCACTCAGTATATACCCCTTCTTGTATCATTTTGCTCTTCCGTCTTCCACTTACTGTATTAAGCATTTGGAAGGGCACACTGCCTAGTGGAAAAAGCATATACTTTTCAGAGTGGGTGGCTTCAAGTTCAGGCTGTCCTGCTTGTAATGATCCTGGACAAGTCACTAATGCTGTCAGAGCCTCACTGACCTCATCTGTTAATTGGTCATAAAAGTTAATGCTGGCCTTATCTATACCCAGTATCTCAAGACCATGAAAGAGAAAGTGCTTCTCCCCTGCCAGAAGCTGGGGCAGTGGCCTGCTGCTGATTATTATTGGGACGGGGCACAGTGTAAAGGTTAAACTCTAGAATTAGACTGTCTGGTTCTAACTAGTAGCTTTGGAATCTTGATGTCTCCCGTTTCCTTATCTGTAGAATGGGGGATACTGACAGTACCTACCCCAGAGAGCTGTCGTGAGGATTAACTGAAAAGCTTAGTACCGGCCCATGCAGAGAAAGAGCCCAATAAATGTTAGCTGTTATCATCATCATTACTCTCAGTCTATCTGCTCATCAGGTTGTGAACAGGGACCCCATTTAATTCATCTTTCCATTCTTAGCACCTAGGAAAATGCTCCCCTAAAGTCTGCCAAATTCAGGAACAATGGAAGGAGTGGTTGCATGAATACATTTAACCTTGGGTCAAAGCCCTTCCTGATTATCTCAGAGACTCAGTGGAGTCTTCTTAGAGCCTGGCTGGGTTCTGTTTTCATGACTGTTTGACCACTATGGTTTTGGTAAGCTTCGTCTCTGAAGATTTACTCCTTGGTGGGTCTGGGCTCTCGCGTCAGACTGAAGTACGTTTGAGTCTCATCTCCACTTTCTAACTGTAGAACTTTGAATATTTTACAAGCCTTTTAAAATCTCAATTTCTTTGTTTGTAGAATGGGGCGACACCCACCTACCTCTCCGAGTTGCTGAGCTGACTAGATATAATATATGTGGAAGAGCTTGGCACATAGAGCAGGTGATCAATAAAAGGTGGCGATTGGCATTTTTATTTTACTTACCTTGAAGCTTCTAGTGCAAGTTGACCCTACTTCGAATATAGCTGAGTCTCTGAACTTTGTTGTGCAAATGATTACTTTGAGTACAAAATGCATTTTCCCTGTGGGGCAGTGGCCACTGCTTCTTCTTGCTGCCTGCCTGGGTGGTACCCTGGGCCTGTGGATTGACCCTGGGGACATGTTCTCTGTGTCCTCAGCAGCTTCTGTGGTCTCCAGGGAAGCCCCATTGGAGGGTAACTGTGGCAGGAGCAAAGTCAGCCACATCATGTTCCTAAGCTGCAGATCCCTGTTTCTGAAGAGGGCCGTAAGCACGGCTTCACAGCTGAACAGCCTGGAGTGCCACCTCTTGCTTATTTGTTGTGTGACTGTGATTAACTTAGCCTCTCTGAGCCTCGGTTTCCTCAACTGTACAATGAAGGCAACGTAAGATCATGTCTGCAAAGGGGTACATGAAACATTGATGACGATGATGATGATGATGGAGCATATAAAATGGCATTGCGACTAAGGCCTTTTCCCCCACAACATGGGAAAAGGTAAGTGAAATAAGTTATCAAATGCCCTAAAGGCATGAAAGTTGGCCTAGCTTTTAAAAATTAGAATTAAAAAAAACCCAATCTGACAAAGAGAAAAACAATCCTCAGTAAGCCATGCAGTGAACTTACATCTTATAGGTATCTGTTACTGTGTCACCATGATGTAGCTTCACTCTGGACTCTATCAAGAGAACATTAAACGGAGCAAAGGATGGGTGGATTTCTTCCACACTTCTAAAACAACTTGACCACAATTGTTTTTTCTTTCTTTCTTGTTTTCTAGTGGCAGGAGCAACCAGGTACACCTGACTATAATTTTAGCCAGATTTTCGATCTCAAAAAAACCCACTTTTGGTAATTTTAAGAAAATCTTTGCAATAAAACACATTTTCTAATGCAATTGATACAGTCTAAAGATGAAGCTCATTCCAAATATTAATAATAAAAAATCTTAATCAGTTATTTGATAAAACTGTGTTGACTATTTATATCAATAATTCTTAACCTTGGCTACACAAAATAAATAATCTGGAGACCTTTATAAAAATAGTCATGTTTAGAGCTCACCCAGACAAATCAAAATCTCTGGGGGTAGGGGTGTGGAGTGATGAGCATTTAAGGAAAGCTTCCCGAGTGATTCCTGCAGTCGGAGTGAGACTACTGGTTTGGCTGGGTCTCGGTACTGATCGTAAGCCTAATTCACGCACTTGGCAACCGAGGCCGTGGGGCCCAACCCTAGCCATGCATCGCAATCACCAGGGAGCTGTTAAAAATCCTGATGCCCCAACCCAGACCAATGACATCTCAGTCTCTGGGGTGAGACCCAAACATGGGTACTTTTAAAAGCTCCCTAGGTGATTCCAGTATGCAGCAGCCAGTGTTGAGAAGCACTGGACTAAAGGATATATAATAGTAAAAAAATAAAAAATAAAAAAAAGAATGTGTTCAGCAAAATCTTAGTTCACACCTACATTTTGCAGCAGAAGCACTAGTAACCTTAAATAGTGTTATGGTCAACTCCTATTTATCCATGAATGGCTTCTCTGTTTTAAGGACAAATTATGGGCCAGCCTTAGGTAGGGATGCAGGGAAGGTGGCTAACGCTATTAAGCACCTACCATAAACCAGGTGTTTTGCCTGCATTATCTCACTTAATTCACACAGTATCCTGGTGAAGTAGGTGATGTCACTTCCATTTTATTAGGTGAGTAATTGAGGCTCAGGGAGGCTAAATCGCTTCTATCAAGTCACTCAGTAAATTGGCTCCAAAACCTGTGTCCTAGGCCACACTGCTTCTCGCAGGGTGGAGAAAAAGCATCAGTTTCTGCCACATATTAAAGCTAAATTATTTCTTGCATTAGCTGTTTCTTTTGCTTCTATTCCTCTCTCTTAGCCTAGATAAATGAGAGATATGACTCATTCTAAAAGAATGATCTAGGTGTCAATTTATTCTTTATATAATTTTCAATAGATGAGTCTTTGCTTACACCAATGGGTAGTTTAAAAAATAAGAGGGAGCATGTGTCCTAATAGTTATTTCACATTTGCACTCCTTTTAGTTTGGCAACAGGTTCTGAAGCAGCACTGTAACTGCTGGATGCTTCTAGCTGGCTCTTTCCCCAGTGAAAGGTAAATAATGAGAACCAGAATATGGAAACTAAATGTTTACCTTTATTAAAAAGGTAAACATTTTTCTTCCAAGTGACTTTGAAGATAAGTAAAAAATGAAAACCAAAACACATTTTGAACAGGACTGCCAATAATTACGCCTGTCCTTTATGCCTCCTACGCCCTGCCAATGCTAGTGCTTCCAGACAGAGAAAAGACACGGACTGCAATTTGCAATCCCTTCCAGCAGAGCAGGTTGTCATTAGTGATGAGGAGGCCCACCTCACAATCCCCTCTGACAGCCAGGACAGGTGGGACTTCCTGCTTCTCTGGCAAACATCCCTAACGTGCAGGGATGGCTTGGGGCTTTTAAACAGCTATATTACTTATGCTAAACACCAATAGCAATTGCAGAAGAAGAAATAATCCTGAGTAACTGTTTCTAGATTTATAGTTCTCTTTTTCTGTTTTACATAAAAGCCTGGATTTATAAAACCCAGGATTTGTACAATTAGAGAAGATGGCTTATTATCTAGATGTAGTTTTCAACCAAGACAATGATAAAAATACTAAAAGATACCACTTACTAAACATTATTACATAGTTATGGGTCAGGAAAGTTATTTATATTTTAAAAATCCTCATTAGGTTTAATTGTCCTCATTTTGCAAGTGAGAAATGTGTGTTCAGAGAAGTTAAATCACTTGCCCCAAGTCACACAGCTACCAGGCGGTGGCCCTGGACCCCGATGCTACAGCCTTCTGAAACAAGATTGAGTGTTTTGACAAAGTGCATCCTGAAGGACAGTTCTTTGTAATATATATTTTTTTGTTTTTTGCTCAGGGACCTTTCTGAGAATGTGAATTTGTTGGTCTCTCTCCCCTGAAATAGAAATGCTTCTCAGATCTTGGCTAAGAAGGCCTGGCTGAATCCCTGCTCAACAATCTGCTCTACCTTTCACCCTGTGGGCTCCGCAGAAGTCTCCCATGGCCCCTGGACATCACGCGGGAGCGTGACCCCCATTACCTCAGCACCTTCACCGTCTCCATCCACTGCGCCTGCTCGCTCTCCCAGGGGTCCACCCGGATCCAGTCGGAAGTCTGCAGGGCCAGCCGGGCCATGGCCACTCGGTGATGGGAAGGTGCGAGGTCTTTCTTCCCGTAGTTGTCATTGACAGGAGAGATGATGCCCTGGACCACCTGGTACCTTCCTAGGCAAGGGAGAGCAGTGGTGTTGCACATATGGATGGATGGATGGTGCCAGGCAGGTGCTAAAAATCTCCATGCCTCTTGATCAGTAGGAGCAGATGCTGGTGTTCTTTCTGGGGCGGGGTGGGGTGGGGGAGTGAGGGGTGGCAGAGGTGAGGGGTGGCGGAGAGGGTGGGTTTCCCTTAGGCAAGGTTAATGCTACTACTTCGGTGACCACGTGCCTCCCCTCCAGAGTCTTCTACGCCCAGGAGTGGCACTTCCCCTGAGAGGAAGGCTGTGAGGGTGGAGCTCGGGCAAGGGGTCCCTATGGCAGAGTGGACAGGTAGGGTCAGAATGTGCTTGAGGAACATCATGACTTCCCCTGTGTGGGACTTAACAGGAGCCCTAGTTATATGTAGTTTTTTAGTCTAAACAGGACATTTTGAGGATGAAAGATGAAAGGATGGGATTTAGCATGAGCCAGGGTTGGTGGATGATGGGCTGAAGATGGACTGCACAGGTCCCCGTTGACTCTGGAAGAACGTGCTGCCAGTGGAATGAGATCTACTTTGGAACAGATGAGCGCTCTGGCGATTAGCAATCAAGCCACCTTATAGAACTTCCATGAGATTTATCTGATCAGAGATAAACTTCACATGTGTTAGGCCCCTCAAATTGGAAGATTTATTATCATAACTAGCCTACTCTACCATGACAAGTATGTTACTTTAAGAGACATTCTCTAGTCTAAGAGCTTCTGTCAGAAATGAATATTGAATTTTATCAAATGTTTTTTCTGCAACTCTTAAAATGATTGTGTGATTTTTCTCCTTTAGTCAGTTAATATAGTGGATTGCACTGATTAATTTTCTAATCTTAAACTAACAATTGCATTCCTGAGACAAAACTGATTTGGTTGAGATACACTATCTTTATAACATATTGGTGGGTTTGCTTTGCTAATTTTTTTTTAGGAAGTAAGACAGATCTATAATTTTCCTTTCTCTTACTATCCTAATTAGGTTTTGGTATCAAAGACATGCTAGCCTTAAAAAAGTGCTGAAGAATTCCCTCTTTTTCTATGCTTATGCACAGGGCTAAATTAAGTGTCGATAGAACTCACCAGTGAAGTCTTATGAGGTTAGAGTTTAAGTTGTGTGAAAAGTTTTGGTTACTGATTTAATTTCTTTAATGGTTATAACTCAGATTTTCATTACTTCATTATAATTTTGGCAACTTACATTTTCTAGGACTTTGTCCATCATATCTAAAATTTGAAGTTTATTGTCATAAGGTTCTTTATAATATTCACTTATCTGTTTAATGTCTGCACCATCTGCAGTGATGTCCTTTTTCATCCCTAATGTTGATTGTGTCTCCTTTCTTTTTCCTTGTGCAATATTGCTACGGGTTTGTCATTTTATTAGTCTTCTCAAGGCACTAACTTTTGGCATATTGATTTTCTCTACTGAAGGTTTGCTTCATGTTTTACCAATTTATGTTCTTCTTTTTATTAATTCTATACTTCTACTGTCCCGGTGTTATTTTGCTGTTCTTTTTCTAATTTCTTGTGATGTATGCCCAGCTAATTAATTTGCAGTTTGTCTTATTTCCTAATATACACAGTTCAGGCTAAAATATTTCCCTCTAAGCAATTCCACAAGTTTTGATATGCAGTGTTTTCATGACTATTCAGTTCAAAATATTTTCCTATTTCCATTATGATGTCAGTTTTGATTCATGAGTTATTGAGAAGTATTTTTCTTAATTACCGAACATATCATGATTTTTGGTTATCTTTTTGTTATTGATTTCCAGCTTAGTTGCACTGTAGTCAGAGAACATATTCTATGTTTGTTCAGTCTCTTGAAATGTGTTGATGCTTGCTTTACGTCCCAGTGTATGGTGAGTTTTGGTAAACATTCCATGTGTGCTTTAAAAGAATGTGTATTCTGTGGTTGTTGGATATAATGTTCTGTCCATTCCGTCAAGATTACTAATTGTTTTGTTTAAATTTATGTTCCTACTGATTTTTTTCCTCTTTTTAATTTTTTTTTATTTCTAAATATTACAGGGGTACAAATGTTTTGGTTACAAGGATTGGCTTTTGTAATGCTTGAGTCAGGGTTATAAGTGTGCCCATCACCAAGATAGTGTTCACTGTATCTGTTTTCACCTATCCCCTCCTCCCCACTCCCCCTGGTTGATTTCCATTGAGTTATACCTCCCCCTGTGCATTGGTTAGTTCCAATTTAATAGTGAGCACATATGGTGTTTGTTTTTCCATTCTTTAGATACTTTACTTAGGATAATGGTCTCCAGTTCCACCCATATTGTTGCAAAAGGCATTTAGTCATCCTTCTTCATGGCTGAGTAGTATTCCATGGTGTGTGTATATATATATATATAGCACATTTTGTTAATCCACTCATGAATTGAGGGACATTTGGGTTGATTCCACATCTTTGCAATTGTGAATTGTGCTGCAATAAACATTTGAGTGCAGGTGTCTTTTTGATAAAATGACTTCTTTTTCTTTGGGTAAATACCCATCTACCCAGTAGTGGGACTGCAAATTAGTACAACCTCTATGGAAACAGTATGGAAATTCCTCAAAGAACTACAAGTAGACCTACCATTCAATCTTATCTATTTTTTTGTCTGTCTATTTATTAGTTATGGAGAGAGGCATGTTAAAATTTCCCACTATGATTATGGATTTTTCCTTTTAGTTCTTTCAACTTTTGTTTCATATATTTTAAGAATATGCTATTAAGTGCCTACGTATTTATAATTCTTATGTATCCCTCCTTCTGTGAATTGAGCCTCTTTATCTCTAGTCATTTTTTTTGACTTAAAGTCTACATGTCTAATACAGCTTCACCAGCTTTATTTTGGTTAGTGTATGCACGGCATATGCTTTTATCTTTTATCCATCTTTTTATCTTCAACCTTTCTACACTTTTGTTTTTGGCAAGACTAACATAAATAGCCTATAACTGGGTTAAAAATTGTTTTTTGGGGGGTCAAGCTTGACAATTATCAACTTTTAACAGGAACATTAGGTTCACTTACATTTAACGTAAATTCTGATATATTTAAAGCTAGCATCTTATTTTGCCTTTTCTTTTTGTCACATTCTGTTTCCTTTATTCCATTTTTCTGACTCTCTTTGGATTTTATTATTTCATTTTATTCTCTCTCAGACTAGAAGTTACATAGACAGTTTTGTTTCCAAAGTAAATCAAGATCTTTACCCTCTTCCTCAATAACGCAAGGACTCTAGAACTCTGTAATTTCTTTTACTACCCTCCTGGCTTACATGTTATTGTTGCTATTTTAAGTCTATTTTCCCCTAACCCTATCAGACCTTATTATTCTGTTTCATATAACCAATGCTCATTTAAAATTTCCCATGTATCTGTTGTTTTCTTTTGCGCCTCATTTCATTTCTTCTTGCATATCAGAACTTCTATCTGGGAATCACTCTCCTGACAAAATGCGGCCTATAGAATTTCCTTAAGTTAGTGACTTCATTCTTGAAAGACATTTTCAACATATTATCTTCAGTCTTCAAAGACATTTTACTGGGTACAAAATAATTGGTTGCAATCACTTTTTTCAATACTCTGCAGTTATTGTTTCATTGTTGGTGCTGAGAAGTCATCCATAAGTCTAACTATCATTCCTGTGAACACAATCTATTTTTCTGGGTGGTTTAAAAATTTCCTTTGTTTACATATGAATTTCTTTTTATTTAACCTGCTTTGAGATCACTGGGTCTCTTAAATCTGTGCCTTTCATTAGATTTGAAAATTCTTAGTTATTATCTCTTCAGAAATTGCCTC
This sequence comes from Propithecus coquereli, assembly GCF_000956105.1. Classification (NCBI taxonomy): domain Eukaryota; kingdom Metazoa; phylum Chordata; class Mammalia; order Primates; family Indriidae; genus Propithecus; species Propithecus coquereli. Next base: position 15,794,717 of record NW_012136080.1, read on the forward strand.
TGCCCTGTTTCCTTCCCTTTCCTTTTCACTCTCTCATTGTAAATATGTAGCTTCCATGTCTTTTACTCTCTCTTCTAAAATTAAATCTCCTTTTCTATGTTCCATTCTGGATAATTTCATTTGATCTATATTCCAATTCACTAAGTCTACATTTTTCTCTATCTAATTTGATAGAACTATCTCATCTGATAAAGCAAAATGTAGTGTTCAAAATCATTCATTGAACTTTTGAGTCTTCCAACCTACCAATATGGTATATCTGTCCATTTATTTAGATCTTCAGTTTCTTTCATCAGCATCTTGTAATTTTCAGGACACAAATCTTATGTTTTGGTAGATTTATACCTGTATTTCATTTTCTTTAGATCATTGGTCAATGAATTTGTGCTTTTAATTTTGGTTTTTACATGTTTGCTATTAGTATATAGAAATGTGGTTGGTTTTTGTGTATTGATCTTTATCTTGCAACTGAACTCACTTATTCTAGGAGATTTTTTTTTTTTTGTAGATTCCTTGGGATTTTCTACATAGACAAGCATGTCATATGCAAATAGGAATTGTCTGATTTCTTCCTTTCCAATTTGTATGTCTTTTATTCTTGATTTGAGACTTTTTCTTTTTCTCTAAATATCGAGTGTTACAAATTCCCTCTTTGTACTGCTTTAGTTGCATCCAACATATTTTGATGTGCTGGGTTTTCACTTCCATTCACTTATATATATTTTAAAAAATTTTCTTTGAACTTTCTCTTTGGCCTATGGAATATTCAGAAGCGTGTTGTTTAATTTCCAAATGGTTTAATATTTTTCTGTTATCTTTCTTTTATTGATTTCAATTTGATTCCATTATGGTCAGAGACCATACTTTGTATGATTCCAATTCAAGCTTAAAGCTTGTTGAGGTTTTTTTATGGTTCAGAATTCACTATCTTAGTGAATGTTCCATGGATGCTAGAAAAAAGGTATATTCTGCTGTTGTTGGGTAGAGTGCAAATTTCCATCTTTGCACTGCTTTAGTTGCATCCAACATATTTTGATGTGTTGTATTTTCACTTCCATTCACTTATATATATTTTTAAAAATTTTCTTTGAACTTGCTCTTTGGCTTATGGATTATTCACATAGATTATGCACATGGATTATGCACATCAATTAGAGCCTGCTGTCGACTGTGTTGTTCAGTCCTTCTTATCCTGGCTGATTTTCTGTCTAGTAGTTCTGTCTAGGGTAGCAATTGCCAAGAGTAGGGTATTGAAGTCCCCACCTATAATTGTGAATTTGTCTATTTTGCCTTTCAGCTTTATTCATTTTGCTTCATGTATTTTGAGACCCTGTTTTTTGGTGTGTACATATTTAGGATTATTATGTCTTCTTAATGGGCCTGAATTGAACTTTTAATTTTGTTTATTTTAGTCATCATTTCTATAAATTCTGAGAGTTTCTTCATCACATCTGGTAAGTCACTTTTCATAGTTTCTTTTTTCTTCAAATAGAAGCACAGCTTTTCAAAATTTTTTAATTTTTAATTTTTTTTTATTTCAGCATATTACAGGGGTACGAATGTTTAGGTTATGTACATTGCCTCTGCCCCACCCGAGTCAGAGCTTCAAGTGTGTCCATCCCCCAGACGGTGCACACTGCACCCATTATGTGTGTGTATACCCATCCCCTGCTCCCCCCTCCCACCTGCCTGACATCCAGTGAATGTTATTACTATATGTAGAAGCACAACTTTTAAAATCTGTATCTGGCCATGCCAATTTCAAAGTCTGTACAGGTTATTTCTGCTACCTTTTGTTTCTACTAGTTCTTAGTCATATTGCCTTGTTTCTTTTGTGTTTATTTTTGAATGCTTGCTAGTCAATGACCTTGATTTTTAAGAGCTTCTCCAAACCTAAGATAGATATGCCTTCCTCCAGAGAGGCTTCATGTTTGTTTTTTCTAGGCACCTGGAGTTCTTAAAAGTCATAGATGAACTTAAATCAAGTTCCCAGCTTGAGCTGCTTTGGCTGATCCAGGCTGAGAGTTGCAAATCTGAGCAAAGACTCATGTGCGGCCTCTTCTTCCTAAGGATATTTTATCTTTTTGTTTTTCTTCTCCCACTTGCCTCAGCACCATGGCACCAAGGCTTCTCCCAAGTCCTCTAGGATTAGGGAGAGGAGGTGGGCTAAGATCTAGTGCACCCCAGCCCTGAGGGTGTAGTCCCTTGGGAGTGCATCTTACTGTGGGGGAAGTCAACTGTGAGGCTCCTCAGCTAGGGAGGGCTCCAGCCATTGGATCTGTCCCTCCTGACTTGCATGGCAGCTGATTGCAAACTTAAGTGAGCAGTTCTCGCAAGTGCCTGCAGAGCATCAGGGCTCTGCTGCTCCAGTAGCCTGCTCACCTCCCTGGTTACAGGTGTTTCTCTCTCAGCTTTTTAGCTTTGAAAGTGAAGTTTGGGAAATGTTCTAACCACCAGTTCTTGTTTTCATGGGAGACTTGTCCTAAAGTGTAGCCTGCCCTGCTGGAAGCTGGAAGTTCTCTGATGAATTTTCCATCCCTAGTAATCCTAGCTGGCAGGGCCCTCCTTCCTGGGGGCTGAGGTATCCACTGCTTCAAGGGGATGGCAGGACCCAGCCGAGAACAAGGAAGTGGTGTTCAGCTTTTGACTTCCAGAACTGGCTCCTAAAACTCATTTCAGAGGTAATACTTACGAAGGTTAAAGCTTTCCTTTGTAAGAGCCAGGCTTTGTTGAGAGAGAAAAGGTTTATTTAATTTTAAAAAGTTACCGTTAAAAAAATCAAGGACCAGAACCCAGGGAATCAGAGCACACAGTTTTACTAAAATGCACAGAGTAGTAGGAGGAAGAGAGTATGAAATGTAAATGAAAGGCCCTTTCTGGGCTGAGGCTGGGTGGGGTGGAAGAATGGGCATGAGGGCAGAAAAGAGCTTGGCAGAAAAGGTCCATGGTGACAGAGAGTTCGGACACCAGTTAAGACCGGCTCCCTATACTCGTGTACTCTTCAGAGATAAGCCTTGTTGGTGTTGGGGTTGGGAAGGGCATAGTTAAGACGCCCAGGTAAGTTTGGAAACAGTAGAGCAGACAGGCTTGTATTTTGCATCCTACTTGGAATTCTGGGAGGAGAAAGTCTCGCATTGCCCTGTGCACACACAGAACAGCACTGACAGCACAAATGGCAATGTGGCATGCACGGGCAGAGAGGGCTTCAGAACACACCCACTTCCTCTGTCTCAGCAGGGCACGGCACAGGCTCCTTGAGAGGAGTAGTGAAGGAGGTTGAAAATTAACAGTCAGCAGGGCTACTGGAGGAGGGGGGGCGAGGGAGTGCAGCCCAAAGCCAGAGACCATGGTGTTGGCAGTACCAGAGAGAGCCCAGGCACAGGCCCAGATGGCAGGGGCACAGCACCTGAGACAAGAGAAGCTGAGGAGGCTTCAATAGTGGAGGCAGAGAGAACAGAGGCCATTGCCTAAGACTGAGGGCAGACCCCTCAGCTGGAGGGCAGGGAGGGCCAGCTGCCCCCTTTTGGATGCCAGGATGCTAAGCCACCTAGGATGGCTTAACTCACTCTTGGGGAGCTAGGCAGGAAAAGATGGACTTGATTAATAGTTGGCCTGTAAGAAACTAAGCTTAAAATTAGAAGATAGCTTACAATAGAGTGGCAAATTGTTTCATCATTCATGGAAATGGTGCCTTAAAAGCAAATTCAGTGTTATAGAAAGCAAAATAAGTCACATTTCTGCCATCTGAGTCCCATGCTACACATGGGATATTTATGCTACTTCTCTTTTCCTCTTTAAAAGAAATGCGGGCCAGGAGGGCTAACTCCTGTTGGCTGCTGACCTTCTTGGGAAATTTACATACATTTAAGCTTCACATTAATTTCTGTTTTACAGGATGAAATGGGGTCGGGGGACAGGGGCCTGTCCAGGCAGCTCTGCTGGGCATCTTGGATACCCAGGTGTCACCTGTGATGGTTTAGCTCATCTTGACAGGGCAGGTCCTGCACTGAGAAATCAATGCTTTTTATAGCACCCAGGAGAGGAGAGCCAATAAAAATAACAATTTGAGCTGAAACTCCTTCTTGCCCTCCAAATGATCATGAGTCCAAGTCTTTTCCCTTCCCCACTGCTTTTGGCCACAATCCCAGTGACCACCCGCAAGGTCCCCCTACTCTGTTAGGTGCAGGTACTTCCCCCGTGACTCTTTGCTGCTCAGACATACGTCCATTACAGCACTTGCATGAAAATGATCCATCTGCCTTTGTCTTTCCCATGAGACTGAGAGCTCCTTAAGGATGTGAACTTGTCTGTTCATTCTGGTTAATATGCCTAGCACATCGGTTAGTATGTAGCTCTCTGCCTTCCTAATATGACAATAGAATTCCTTGTTTATCTTCACCCCCTCTGAAGACTAATACAGTGGCAATAAAGGAATTAAAAAAGTATGGAATCGCAATGGCAAAGAGAGTGAGAAAGGAGATGACAATAGTTGGGAAAAGTCAACAACATTTTGGAAGCCGAAGAGCTGATGAATAATGGTAACAGACCAAGCCAAGCGTGCAGGCAGGGGAGGTGAGCTGCATGCACAGCAGGGGCCCAGAGGGGCTCAAGAACTGGAGGAGCCAGTAACTGCTCTGGTGGGGGTGCCAGAGGGCCCAAAAATGGAAAGAATGGTTGATAGTTTGTTTAAGGAGCCCTTAGGTCCGCCCCAGCCCCTAATCACCTGCCTTATTCCCCCATCCTAGCAGAAGGCCAGATAGAGGCTTTCTGCCTAGGTTGGACCAGAAATAACCTTGACTCACAGATACAGGCGCAGCTAAGGGAAAGGGAAGTGACATCTTTAAGATAGGAGGATTAAGTTTGTCTCCCAGAATACCAGATTAGGCATGCCTCTCCGGGAAATAAGCCCACCCAGGAGAAGACATCACCACGTGCTGACATTTGGGGTTCTTGAGCCTAGGGCCTGATCATATGGCCACCAGCTTCACCTGCACACCCAGAGCTTCTGGCCTGCATTTAGGGCCTGATCTGAAAATATGAGTGGATGGCCTAGGAAGAGACACATTTTAGAAAGATGCCTATCATGAAACACAGAGTCAAGAATCACCACCAGGAGCAAAGGAACTTGGAAGACACAAAGGCAATGCAGACAGCAAAAAGAAATTTCAAAAACTTCCACATAACATCATCAGAAATACTGCAGAGATGATATCCCGTCCATGAAACAAGAATGGTGTGTTTTATAGAGGAACAATGAGAAAACAGGAAGAAGCTTTTAGAAATTAAAAAATATTCACTCATTCAACAATATTCAGCAACTGCCTATTACATGCCAGGTGTAGTGCTAGATACCAGGGAAATACAGTGGTGATGAAAAACACCAATTCTTGCCCTCACGACTTTACACACTGGTAGATGATAACAGCAATAAAATCAATTAGTAGAAGAAGTAAAAGATTAATTTGAGAGAATCATATGCCAAAAAGATAAAGTTAGAGGTTTGGTCCAAGCGGTCCAACATTTAACTAACAGAAATTTCTCAAAGAGAAGAGAAAAATATAAAGGAAATCATTAAAGGAATAAGACAAATATATTCCCAGACTAGAAGGATATACATTTTCAGAATCAACAGCCCTCGGAGTACTCAGCACTTGGAATAAAAGAAGGTCCACACAAAGGCAAACCATTATAAAATTTCAGCTGCTAGGTTTAAAGAGAAGATCCTAAAAGTTCCCAGAGAGACAACCAGAGGTCAAATCCACAGGACTGGAAAGCAGGATAGCATTGAATTTCTCACCAGCAAGTCTGAAATCCAGAAGATACTGAAGCAACCTTCAAAATGTTAAAGTCAAATCATTTCCAACCTAGAATTCTATATTTGGCCAAACTACCAATCAGTTAGGACAGGAGTTGGCAAACTTTTGCAATTAAGGTACAGATTGTAAATAGTTTAGGCTTTGTAGGCCCCATACAATCTTTGTCACATATTCTTTTTTTTAAACAACTTTTTAAAATTTATTTTCAAACTTTTCTTTCTGCTTTTTTTCTTTCTCTCCTTTCCTTCCTTCCTTACTTTCTCCCCTCCCCTTTTCTTTTATTTTTTATTTCAGCATATTACAGGGGTACAAATGTTTAGGTTACGCATATTGCCTTTGCCTCACCCAAGTCAGAGCTTCAAGTGTGTCCATCCCCTAGATGGTGCGCACCACACCCATTAGGTGTGTATATACCCATCCCTATCTCTCCCCTCCCATCTGCCTGACACCCGATAAATGTTATTACTATATGTGCACTTAAGTGTTGACCAGTTAATACCAATTTGATGGTGAGTACATCTGGTGCTTGTTTTTCCATTCTTGTGATAGATACTTCACTTAGTAGAATGGGCTCCAGCTCTATCCAGGATAATATCAGAGGTGCTAGATCACCATTGCTTTTTGTGGCTGAGTAGAACACCATGGTATACACATACCACATTTTATTAATCCACTCATGTATTGATGGGCACTTGGGTTGTTTCCACATCCTTGCAGTTGTGAATTGTGCTGCTATAAACATTCTAGTGCAGATGTCTTTTTTATAGAATGTCTTTTGTTCTTTTGGGTAGATGCCCAGTAATGGGATTGCTGGATCAAATGGTAGTTCTACTTGTATCTCTTTGAGGTATCTCCATATTACTTTCCACAGATCATTTCTTTTCTTGAGATGGGGTCTTGCTGTGTTGCCCTGGCTGGTCTTGAACTCCTGATCTACAAGCAATCCTCTTGCCTTGGCCTCCCAAAGTACTGGGGTTACAGGCATGAGCTACTGTGCCTGGCCAACAACTTTTAAGATGTGAACAAACCATTCTTAGCTCATGAAATGAATGAACACAAGCTATGGGCCAGATTTGGCTTGTGGGCTATAGTTTACTGCCCTTTGAAATTGGAGTGTGGCATAAAGTTGTGTTCATATATACAAAGTCTCAGAAAATTTACCTCCTGTACAGCCTCTCTCTGAAAGATGCTGGAGGATGTACTTCCTCTCTCTGAAAGATGCTGGAGGATGTACTTCACCAGAACAAATAAACAAGTAAAGCAAACAAGTGAATGGAAGGCATGGGGTCCAAGAAACAAGGGTTTTGAGTCAGGAAACAAGCAAGGAAATCCCAGGATTAAGTGGGATAGTGGATACAGAGAGTTAGCTGTCTAGATAGGAGCTGGAGGGCTCCAGGAGGGATATAGGCAGAACAAAACTGAACACACAGATCATCTCATCAGTCTGCACTAAGAAGAGTTTGAGAGATTTTTTGGAAAATTTGGGACTGAATTAGTGGTAGGTATAGGGAACTAAGGCAATAAATAAATGAAACAATGAACTCTAGGAAAAAACCAGGTTTATGTGAGAGACAACGGAATCATAGTGAACTGCATGGTTTAGTTGATACTATTTACATAGACATAAATGTAAACAATAAATATTAATTGAACCCAAAGCTGTGAGCTAATCAATGTGGGAGCCTGTTGTGGGAGCGAAGTGTGAATGAGAGAGTGGAGGTGTGAAAGAGCTAAATCCTCATTATTCCTAATTGGAAGCCAATAGATAATAGCTAAATCTGAAAAATCAAGAAACAAAGTATAAGGTTGTTATTTAGAAACGAATATCAAATATTAGAGAGAACAGCTGAAAGTCAAGTGATTGCTCTGGGAACCATGAATCAGGCATAGGGAGGGATGGAAGAAATAACTTTTATTGTATATAAGTTTATAAACATGATATATAAAATTAGTCTAAAAATTAATGCACACTAGAAATAGTGTAATATACTGAAGTATAAGGGATCAAAAGTTAATAAAACATCTAAGAGATTATTACTGTTTATATTTTGGTTCATTGTCTTTTTCTTGTATATTTCCTTCGTACAATGTAAATTCACTTTTATATCTCCTTTATTTGGACAATATCATATGTGTTTTTCTTGATCATTAGCACTCTTGGAAACATCATTTTTAATGGCTGCACAATGACGGAGATTAAAAAATAATTTTTTTTGTGCTAGAATCTATATATGACCATCTTTGTAGAATTTGGTTGCAAGTTTTGAATAGTTTTTAAAGACAGATTATTAGAAAGGAAATTTATTGGCTTGAACATTTTGGGGGCTTTCGTTACATCGTGCTAAACTGCCTTTCAGAAACTCTGAACAGAGGAGAGACCATCAGGCATGAAAGGGTCAATCTCACTGCATACTGGCCAGCACAGGGACTGCTCATTTAAAACATCTTTGCCAATCTGTAGGAATTTTTTGTGGTTTAAAATTTGTATTTAAAATTACTTACATGATTTTTATTACTTATTAGACATTTATATTTCTCCCTTTGTGAACTGCCTGCTCACATTCACTGCTTATCTATCTACCGATACATAGGAACTCTTTTTAACAAGTGCAGTTGTCCTTTGGTATCCACGAGGGATTAGTGCCAGGACCTCCCATGGACACCAAAACCCCTGGATGCTCAAGTCCCTTATATAAAATGATGTAGTATTTGCATATAATCTGCACATCTTTCTGTATACTTTAAATCATCTCTAGTTACTTATAACATGTAGTACAATGCAAATGCTATGTAAATAGTTGTTATACTCTATTGTTTTGTTTAGGGAATAATGACAAAGAAAAAAAGTCTATACACGTTGAGTACAGATGTCCTAATATTTTTGATCTGCAGTTGGTTGAATCTGGGGATGTGGACCTTACGGATATGGAGGGCCAACTGTTATCATTATTAATATTATTGTTTGTCTATTAGGTCTTCTGGCAACCATATAGAGAAGATCCTCTCCCAAATCATGGACGTTTTTCCCCAACTCCTGTCTGGCTGCTAGGAATTGGGCCCAGGTCCTAGATTGACTTAGTTTTCCTCCTCAAGTCGTCATCTTAGGGATTAGTTCTTCTGTCATTTCTTGGACTGTTATTGGTCCTCTGCTCTATTGTCTTGCATCAGTTCTCTGTCTCATCTTATAATCTTCATCTCCTTATCTTGTTCTTGAGTTCTGGGAGAATTCCTCAGACTAGTGTTCTAATTCTCTATTTAGTTGCCAGCAATAGCCTCCCTCCTGCCCTATCTTCCCTGAGAACTAACTGGGCAATGATGCTATTCATTCCAAAAGCATTTCCCTGTCCTCAAATTGCTCCTTTTTCATGACAAGCTGTTCTTTTCACATTCTCTTCTTGAGCCTCATGGAGAATCACAAATTTAAAAATTTTACCTTCTTCTTAAGTGGAGGGCCACTTGCCTCAAATCTATCGCCTGACACCATCTTTAGAACTGCAGTCTTTTTTCATGTAATCTGTGATTTTTCTCTGACTGATCAGCCTCCTCTAAAAAGGCCTATCTATCCAGTATGGGCAGCTGGGTAGGTCCCATTTAATTATTTTGTTCACAGAAAAAAGATAAAGGCAACAGTTAGGTTTACTGTAATTTTTGTTTGTACCTGAGAAATACACTGCTTGTGTAGTTCAGAGAGGTAGCTGCAGGTCAAAGGAAACACCTATTGACAGGGAATTCTCCACCTATAGGTTTTATCTGTAGTATTTTACTGAATGAAATATATGAAGTAGGAAATCAAATTGCTTTTTTTCCTCCAAATACTTAAGTGACTGTCTCGTTTCCTTTTATTAAATAAATCTACCCTCTACCCTCACTGATTATTTTCCATTATCATATGTTATTTTTTTATAAGGACTTTATGTTCCATTATGCTGTCTGGAGTCAATATCACACTCATTTAATCACATGTATTTTTTTAAATACATTTTAATATCTGGGAGAGCTTTCTGAACACCTGGTTAGTCTTCCGGGAGAACCTCAGGCTACTTTCCTCAAGTTAACTAAATAAAAAAAACTATCCGCCCACCGGCATTTTCACTGGAAAGCCGATCAATAAATGACTGTTTCTGTGAGGAGCTGGTCATATTTCCATTCAGTCAAGTCTCTCAGCAGGGGAGCAGGGCTGCTGGCCTCGGTGCCCTTCACAAATCTGTTCAGGTTAGCCCCAGGGACAGGTGTCCTTGGCTGTTTCTCTTGTGAACGAGTTCTTTCTTCTCATATTTTGTCATATATTTTGTTTTCATTGCCTTGTATTACAACGGTTATACAGGGAACCCTGACTTTGGCTGGTTTATTTTGAATCTGGCCTATCATATTGAACTTATTAGTTCTGCTAGTTTTTCAAATGCTTCTCTGAGATTTTCTAGAGCTACAGTAACACCACCTGCAAATAATGAAAACAGAGTCTCCTTTCTGTATTTCTTATTTTTGACTGATGCCATTGGAAAATAAGAGCGGTGAGTAGGCATTCTTTTCTATTTCCTTGCTTGCGCGGGGATGCTTCTGAAGTGTTATGCCATTATGCATCATGCTTGTAGTTCTAATTTACTAAGAGCATAAAAAAATCCCTGAGTAGATGTTGGATTTTATTGAATGACTTTTAAGTGTGTATTGAGATGATGATTTAGGTTTCATAAAAATATATTGTCTTAGTAATACAATATATTAATAGATATCTTTATGGTATATTGTCCTTGAATACCTGGGATAAATGCTACCTGGTCTTGTTGAATTATTCTTTTATTAGCAATTTGATAACCTACTACTTTATATGGGTATTTTGCGCCCAAGATTATACTGTTAAACACTAGCTGTAATGCCACAATATCTTTACCCAATTTTCTCTGTGCTGGAAAATAGCTATGGTAGATTGAGTTATTGTTCCCAATTCCTCACTCTGCCATTACAGCATTACCTACCCACACCTCTGCCACAGCCTCACAAAGGCAGAATGTACTTCCCTGCCCCTTGACTTTGGAGTTTGGCCATGAGACTTGCTTTGACTAATGCGGTAACAGCAGATGGGACATAAACAGAAACTTAAAAATTGCTTGCTTGGTGGGGCTTGCAATCCTGCGCCTGTGCCTTCCCCATGAGAAGAATACATATGGTAGCCACTGCCTGTCCTAGTCTCCTAGACCCCAGAATAGGAGAGGAGGAACACACCCCCTCCAGATCTGTGATCGAGAAATAAACTGCTTATTCTTGCACGCCATTGATATTTAGTGGTTTTTATGCAGCTGAAGCTGATCAATATAATATCTTATCTGGAAACAAACAAAAAAGTGCATGGATACTATTTTTAAGACCTAAATACTTTAATTAAAATGAGATAACATATGAACAGTTCGTGGCACTTAGCTGGTGCTCAGCAGTCATTACTCCTTCCTCTCCCTGGCCTGGTGGGCTCAGCAGAGGAGAGAATTGCGGAAAATTGTTTCTTCTAAACATGGTCACAACATTATCCCTGGCCTGCATGCTCTTCCAGAACCTAACCACTCCTCGAATGAGAAGTGAAGTCTGTGCCCCTCCTCTTGGACCAGGGTGGGCATTTGTGACTGCTTTACCCAGTGACAGAAGTGATATTATGTGACTTCTAAGGCCAGGTCATATAAGAGCCAGGCATTTCCATCTCAGGGTCTTGGGGTACTTGGTTGTAGAACCCACTTGCCATGCTGTAAAAGTCCCAAGAGCCTCCACAGAGGAGCCACAGGTATGGTTATGGTCAACATCCTGATACCCAGCATCGACTGCTGGGTGTGTGAGTAAAAAAGTCTCCAGATGATTCCTGCCTCCAGCTTTTCAATCACTTCCAGTCTTTGTGTCTTCTCAGCTGAGTCCCCAGACAAAATGGAACAGGGACAAGCCACCCCTATTATGCTTTGTCCAAATTCCTGACCCACTGAGCGTAACAGAATGGTCAATTTACACCACTAAGTTTGGGGTGGTATGTTATAAGGTAATAATAACTGGAACAGGAATGGACATTCAAAAAGGTTATGTGATTTTCCCATGATTATACTACCATAAAATGGCAGGATTGGTATTTGAACCCACATCTGCCTGTACTTTTTCTACAGTACTATACTGATGAGGGACAGTGAAATTTGGAGAGGTGATGACTAAGCTAGGCAGGGCTAAGAAGGGTACCACTAGGCAGCCTCACCTCTGTCTATGTGTAGCCCCAAACCAGGTCACTCTGGGGTATGATGGGGAAATTGATCCCTCTGTAGCTGACCTGAAAAATGAGACCATGTCCCCCAAGACTGGCCTTCAATAAAATGTTATTGCTGTTTAAAATGCGAGCAGCCTCACAAACCGTGAAGCAAAGACTTAATAGCGTTCCAAACTGTAAAGACTTCATTATTTCCACAGAGAATGCCTTGGCACATTTATCAGCATTTTATTAAGAATTACCATACATATTTAAAACAAAACTACACGTTGTTTTGAGAAAAACATTAGGTAATGCTCAAACGTGGCTGCCCTGCAGCATAGACTGATTACTATTTAATAATTCTCCTCTTCTCTTTTGCAGACTCCAGTTCTGGGACTTTTGCTGAAAGAAGCTCAGCATCTAATAGGCACAAGCACAGTCTGGCCCTTGCCCACCGCATGCACCCTTTTGTCCATTTTCTTCTTTCTCTGGTTGTGCTGGCTGAAACGGCACCCTGGGAAACAAAGCCTTGAAAGGCAAAAATCTAAGAGACAGGAGCAGCTGTTGCAAGTGCTGTGGGAATCCAGCATCAAGGAAAGGACGGTGGAGTAATATAGCAGGTTAAAAAAAAAAAAAACAACCAGAATCTCAACTACATGGTTATACATGCTTTTCGAAAGAGATTACTGTGGTTAAACTTTGCCCCCAGCCTGTATGTGGAAAACATGATCAGACTGAGGCTTTGAGGACATTTTGGCATCCTTTTCTTATTTTCTTCATCAGATTTCAAGCGTATTTAACAAATTTTGCATTCTTTTATATCTTCAGCCAGAGAGCTCTTATCCCTTACAGTCCAAATGAACTTGAGACCACTTATTAATATTTACTGCTCCACTCTGCACCCTGCTGGCCAGAAGCACCCATCAATTGCAAAGGCCACTGCATGCCTGGATTGAAGAAGCCTGGAACAGGGAGAACAGATCCAGGTAGTCCCATTACCCCAGAATAGAGTCAATGCCCTCTGGCACCACCGTAGGCCAGCTGGAGCCACAGTGGGGTGGACATCACTGGAAGTGCGATCGTCCGCCCTCCCTCCTCAGTGCCCTTGGGGTGCCCTGCTCTCTGTCTGCCCTCGATTTCCCTTACTTCTTCCTGTGTGAAGAGTCTTTCCATCAGCAAACTTTCTGCACACTCTAAAGCCCCCTCTGGTCTCCAGAATCTTTCAATGCCTGGGCTTGTCAGTATGAGGTTTCTTTCTTTCATTTCCAAATGTCCTGCTTTCTTTGTGTGCAATTTCTTTAAAACTCGGCAAAGTAAACAACAAAGCAGCAATATTTCATAGGGTTTAAACTTCCCTCTGGCCCTGGATAGAAAGCACGTCTTTGTTTCCTCTCTCTTCTGCCCCACTCTCTGCAATCATCTCCCTGAGTCTCAGGCACGTGGTGCTGGCCAGCTAGGAGAGCCTTCTGTGTGTCTGAGCACGGACAAAGCTTCCGGTGGGGAGGCCGCCCCACTGGGGTCCTACCTGCTTTCAGGTGTTAGAACCCCTTTCTTTCGCATGCCTCTATCTTCCCCCATTCAACTCCCAGCTGTGTCTCTTTGCCTGCTGAATGGGATGACTGGCCTTTTAGTGTAGGTGGGCTTTAAAAAGAACTCACCAGAACTTCCAAATGTTAGGGTCCCATGACTCCTCCGAAACTCATTACCTTCTTTTTGGGGGCCCTAAAGCAGGAACTTTACAAAGGAAGAAAGGCACGTGGACAGTGGGTGGTGGGGACAGGTTGTAATCAGGCAGTATGGCTGGGTATGTAGCCTGCTGAAGGAGTCACAGGCATCCTCTGCACGTGGACTCCATGCAAAGCAGCTGTTCTCTATTAACAGACAACTGGGGACAGTTACCACGTGGCGGTCAGAGCGGGGCAAAGATATACAGGGAAGCTTCGAGAGCCTCAAAGAGGCTCTGAACAGGTTGCAGCAGGTTTTCTGAAGAATGGGACATCTAAACTGAGTCACCTAAAATGCAGAAGGTGGACGGTAACCTAAAAAAGGTGAAGCCTTGTTAATCAGATGAATTCTTTGAAAAGAGACTTAAAAAATCTTCAGAATAACTGAAGCTCGATGATACCTTGATTCTACATTAATATCCTTGCCCATTTCTTGGTACATTTTCAATTTACCTTCATGGTAATTTACACTCAAGGAAACTGTCCAAGATCTGCTAGGAGATTCAATAAAACAGGTCATGGAGTTAAATGCCGTGGTGAAACACAGGGCTTAATTTTATGGATAAAATTTAAACTGCTTAGCTGCCTTTTTTGCATTATTCGTGTTAAGACTAATGATTACTCAGTGAATGGGAGGGATCACTATGGACATCAGGAAGCCATCTTTATAATTCTTTAAGCACATCTGGTATGCTTGTGAACTCTGCCTCCAGGTCAACAGCCATGGCATTAGGAAAGAGATGTGGGTGGCCCACCAGGCCACCACCCCACCCTGGGCTGCTCCTGCAACTGCTGTAGGGATAGGAAGCCTGAAACAGGAATTTTCCCCAAGATTGACACTGGGGAGAGTGAGTAGGAGGAAGACAATGTTCTAACATCAGTTCCTCTGGTATTTTTCAAAGTGAGGTCTGCATTTATGTCATTGGTAAAAATGCATATTCCAGGTTGCAGCCAGACTTGTTCATGGCAGTGAGGCTTAGGAACTTTAATTTTTCATAAGCATCTCAGGTGATTCTTATGTGCTAGTGGAGAACCCCAGATGGGCACTGACTGCAGACATCCTATTTCCTTTCAGTCATCCAAGGTCATTTTGTTAACCCAGACTGGGCACCAAAGTAAACAAGGGCCACGTTTCTACAAGGATCAAATTACCAAGTTTATGAGTATGGAATAAAAGCATATGGGTTTCATAAGTTGTAAATGTTTTATGAAGTTAATAGAATTTCATTTTTGAAGTCTGTTTCTACTAATACCCTTAGTTTACATGTCTAATGTATTCCTTGGTCAATTCTGATTAAGTAAATTTAAGATGATCTTTTCCACTTGTAATATAAGACATAATTTAATTTAAACCAACCTAAAGCTAACCATTCTCACCAAGCACCTAAAATTAGTTACCGTGGGGAAACACTATTTTTTAAGTTTTATTTTTCTTTTCAAGTATTTAGTGTTTCTCTAACTGTTCTATAATAGGCACCTACTACCTCCCCCAAAGAAGAGGGGTTCAGTGACCAAATATGCTTGGAAAACCCTGGGGTAGACAAAGTGAAACATGTTTTTAGTACAGATGCAGATCCTCTGAGAACCCCTAATGCGTAGATGTGCACAGTAATTCTCTAGGAAGGGGACAGAAAGCTGAGGGTTTATCAAGCACGTTTAGCTTTTGTGGATGATTCTGCTGGATGAGCATTCACGGGACCACACTTTGTGAAATACTCAGTTAACTCTATAAGCAAATTCTATCAGGGATCAGGTTGTTTCCATTTGGATGTACTGCCCATGAGACGCGGGCCTAGGAAAGTATTTTACAATTTTGGGTGTATATGAGATCATTTGGGGTATCTTCCTCAAATACAAATCTCCCATTGCTAACATCCAGGTTTAAGCACTGTCTTGAATTATGGGAATCACAATTTACGTGATCATCACCAACACTGTCACTATCATCAAATCATGATCTGCATTGTTGACCAACACCACGATACCCAACACCACCATACCATGACCAGCAAGATCCCTGCCATGAAGGGCACCATAACTGACACCATACTACCACCACTACCGCCCCCATTGCTATGCTAATGACGCCAACACCATCAGCACCACACTCTGACTAACCAACGCTGCTGCCATCGTTACCACCATGCTCTGTATACCACCACTGCCACTAGTGCCAGCACTGCAGCCACTAGAACTGCTATTAAAGCAGCCACCACCACCGCTCTCACTATTGCTACCATCCTTCCCATGTCCAGATGAGGAGAGGAGATAGAAAGCGTAGTATCACTATTCTAGCTTGTACTCAGAGGTCGGAAGGCTACATATAGTTACACATATTTTCCCCTAGTTACCATGGCATCCCAATAACCATTGCGTGGAACCAGACATTGCTTCACAGCAGAATCCTGGGATCTAAAGTCTACAATCTAAACAGGACCTCTGATCCATGACAAGAGTCAAAACTGTCACACAGGGCTGCATGTCAGCTAGCCTTGCTGGAAGATTCAGCCCCAATCTGCCTGCAGAAATGTGGACTGTGGACTTCAGCTAGTTATTAGGGAGCAGCCCATGGTGCCAGCCATGTGGCAGCAGAGGGGCTTTAAGACCAGCACAAAATGAAGCTTACAGCTGCTTTGAGGAGCCAGTTCGGGGGTGGGGGTGTCACAGCAGACACGTACTTAACTGACGCAACTATATGCTCTGGTTTAGGTAATTAAGCTATTTTAAAGTTATATTTTAATGTATGAACTACCATATATAGCACATATATAAATGTATAAAATAATAATAAGACGTGGCATATATGAGTGCTGACAAAGTCTCAGAAACTGTGCCAAAAGCTTTACATATATTATCTCTTTAATCCTTACAACTCCTATATAAAAGAAGTGTGATTATCATGCTCATTTTCTTAATGCACAAACTGTGGCATAGAGAAGTTAAATAACTAGCCCAAGGTTATAAAGCTAATTGATGGTAGGACTGAGATCTAAATTCAGGTAGTCTGGTTCCAGGGCACATGATCTTAACCAAAGATCTACACTGTTAACATACTACCTGAACATTGTCTGTACGCAGATGTAGTGTATAAACATCAGCTGTATACACATCATCCTGCCTGGGGTAATTTAAGGGATGTTCAAGGGTATTGTTGGTTACATGTGATTTGTCTCGTGCTGACTTTTGAGCCTAGACCCAGAGGAGATACATGTCCACTGAAGTCTAAGGGGAAACAAGAGACATGAAAGAGCACAAAGTGCAAAGCAACGTGGTGTGAAATATGGAGCAATGCCTATATTATCTGGCAAAGGCAGATAAGTACCAATGCCAGCAAGTACGCAATGAGGGGCTGCAGTGTGCAGGGTGCTGGTCCTCCTGGTCCTTCCACGGCTCATGAGGTGTGTTGAAGTCCTGCGTGCGTCTCAAGAAAAAATGCCTCAGGTTTGAATAGCTGTAAAGTTTTCCAAGCACTTTCATGGACAGCAAGAGTTGTTAGAAGTAGATCAAGGATGATTCCAAGGGCAGTGCAGAGGGTGCCCCCAGGGTGTCATCGATCCTTCCTCCTCATCCTTGTTCATTCCTTAGACACCCTGATATTAGAAATGACTGCTTTACAAATGAACCTATTGTTAACTTTTAAAAAATATAATCATATGTAAACATATGTATATTCTACATATATACAGACATGCATAAAGATTTTTTTAAAAAGAGACAGACTCCCTCAGATAGTGTTAAGCCGTGCCCCACTCCACAATGTCTGCAGTGGGGCAAGGACCATTGTCAGGGGTGTCCTGACTCTGTACAGGAGGAGGTTGCTGGGCTGAGCTCAAAGATGCCCGTCCACTCTAAGATCCCATCATCATCACCCTCATCATCCTCTTTTTTTTAAGTGCCCAGATGCGCCAGGCTCTGTGCTGAGTGTTTATAGGATTTCATTAAAAAGCTTCTCCACTGCCAAGGAAACTATCATTAGAGTGAATAGACAGCCCACAGAATGGGAAAAAATATTTTCTCTCTACTCATCTGATAAAGGGCTGATAACCAGAATCTATCTACAATTCAAAAAAATCAACAAGAAAAAATCAAACAACCCCATCAACAAATGGGCAAGCGAAATGAACAGAAACTTTTCAAAAGAAGACAGAATAATGGCCAGCAAACATATAAAAAAATGCTCAACATCTCTAATTATTAGAGAAATGCAAATCAAAACCATAATGAGGTATCACCTAACCCCGGTGAGATTGGCCTCGATCAAAAAAACACAAAACAACAAATGTTGGCGAGGATGTGGAGAGACAGGAACACTTCTACACTGCTGGTGGGACTGCAAATTAGTGCAACCTCTGTGGAAAAGAATTTGGAGATACCTCAGAGAGCTAAAAATAGAAATACCATTCGATCCAGCAATAGCACTATTAGGCATCTACCCAAAAGAGCACAAAACATTCTACGATAAAGACATCTGCACCCGAATGTTTATGGCAGCACAATTCACTATTGCAAGAATGTGGAAACAACCCAAGTGCCTGTATGAGTGGATTCTTAAAATTTGGTATATGTTTACAATGGAATATTACTCAATTATACGAAACGACAGTGATCTAGCACCTCTTATACTTTCCTGGATTAAACTTAAGCCCATTATCCAAAGTGGGGCACCAAAAGAGCAGAAGAACGGGATCCATTTGTACTCACCTTCAAATTGGTACTAAATGATCAACACTAGGTTGATCACATGGCAGAAATACTCTCTAGGGATTAGGGGGATGGGGGGAAATCTACAACTAAAGGACATGGGGAGCACTAAAGGGAGGGAAGGGCATGCCTTTAACCTGCATTTGGGTGAGACAAAGACATAAAATGTAACTATAATGTTTGTACCCTCACAAAACCCTGGAATAATAAATAAATGAAAAAAAAATAGTAGGGGAGATAGTGAGCATCTTCCCCCACCATTGTTAAAGGAAATGTGTCTAGTGTTTCTGCATTAAGTAAGATGCTGGCTTTTGGATTGAGGTCTATATATATTACCATGTGAAGGAGGTATCTGTTGATTCCATTTTATTACATGTATTTACCAGGAGTGAATGCTGTTTCTGTGGTTTATGTTGTATTTGATCTTTTCTATACCTATTAAAACAATCATATATGTTTCTTCTTGGGTCTTTTAAAAAGGCAAACTATACTTATAGGTTTCTCATTATAGAAACATCCTTGCTTTCTGGAATATATCCTATGTGGTCATGATTTATTAATTCCAGGAATGTTATTGACTTTTTGCCACTATTTTATTTAAGATCTTTATGTTGATAGTCATAGGTGAGACTGGTCTGTAGAATTTTGTTTTGGCTCAATCTTTACTGGTACATGCAATACTTGAGGGATTTCTGAGTTTTCTTCCTTTTTCTTTTGTTTTCTGAAACAATTCATTAATAATAGGCATTAGGATAATGTAGTTTTGTAGACTTCTCTGTGGAATCATATGGGCTTGGTGTTTTGGGGCAGGTAACTTTTAAATAATTTTTCTATTTCTTTTCTGAAAATGGACATTAATTTTTTCTAAATGTCATATGTCTCTTTGGGTCCTCCATTCCCCCGTTATTGCTTTCTCTTATGTGAAATATATATTTTCTAGTGTAGAATTTTAATTATCTTATTTCCTTTTCTATATGTTTTTTGAGGCATTTTCTTAGTGATGCTCTGGGGATTACCATTAACCTCTTAATTTATGACAACCGGTTCAGATTAATGCCAATTTAACTTCAATAGTACATAAAACTTTGATCCTACATAGATTCAGCCCCCTTTTATGTTGTCATTTTCACAAATTATATCTTTATATATTGTGTGCCTATCAGTTTGGATTTATGATTATTGTATTATGCAGTTGTATTTAAAAAAATAGAAAAAAGGAATTACAAACAAAACAAACAAACAAAAAACATCTCAAAAGGTGATGGCTAGAATTCCTCTAAGGTTTCTTAATTGGCTTGGCCAAGGTTGCACAGGCTGGAAATTGGTAGTGCTGGGATTCGAAAGCAGGTACATTTGTCTGGCTTTGAAGTTTTGGCCTGTTTATGTGTTTTGTGCTTGTTTTAACTACACCACACACCTCTTAGATTAAGACTTCATCTCTAAAATAGGAAGGGAATAATGCCAACATTATGAGATTATTTTGGAGATTAAATAACAAGATATAAAAATATTTTCTAAAATATAAGGAGTCATTCACATGTAGTATTATTACTATTAATATTATTCTGATTTCATGAAAATTGTTTTTGCTGTAACAAATTTACTTAAATATTTAGATAATGATTTTAACATAATTGTCTTACTTGGAAATTCTACATATTTTCTTTTAATTTTTTATTTTGAAATACTTCTAGACTTACAGAAGTTGCAAAGATAGTACAAAGAATTCCTATATATCCTTCACCCACCTTCTGCTAATGTTAACACTTCACATAACCATGGCTTAATGATCTGAACCAGGAAATTAACACTAATTCAACACTCTTCACTAATCTAAAGACTTCATTAATCTTTTCCTTATTGTCCCAGAATGCCCCCTTTCCCACCTAGGGTCCAATCCGGGACCTCACATTCATGTGAGAAGTGCTACTGTGCCCTTCTCAGTGCATTCTATTAGGGAGCACATGATGTTGATTTGTCTTGATAATGGTGACATTAACTTTGATACTTGGCTGAGGTGGTATCTGCCAAATTCCTCTACAGTGAAGTTACTATTCTCCCCTGTGTATCTGCAGTTAATAAGCATCGCATTAGAAAACACTTTGAGACTATGCCAAGAGCCTGTTTCCCATCATACTTTTGCCCACTATTTTTAGCATCCATTGATGATTCTGGTCTGCAACAATTATTAGCGTGATGTTGGCAAAATAGTGATTTTTTATTTCTGACATTCCTTCTATAGTATTAGAGTTCTACTGTAGAGAAGAACTGCCCTTTCTCCTACACTTACTTATTCAATCATTTATTTTTATCATGAGTTTTATGGACTTGTGGGTATTTTATTCTATGGAGTGTAATCCATTATCATTATTTATTTTGCTCCTTAAATTATCTCAGATTTGCCCAATGGAAGCTCCTTTAAGTTGGCTCCTATGTCTTTTTGACATGCTCCCACCATTTACAAGCACTCCTTGCTTTCTGGAACCACAGGATGTTCAGGCTTATCTTGTAATAGCCCTGCCCCGTGCCTAGAATCAACCATTTCTCCAAGAAGCCCTGGTTCCTTTCCTTGAAGAATGGCAGAGAAACCAAGGGGGCCATTTACATGTACTCATTGCTACTGGCGGTTTCATGGTTTCTAGTTCCTCTTAGAGGACAGAGCTAAGAAATTTTATATATATGTAAATATATACATGTATATATAAGCTATATCTATCTTCACACGTGTATATTTATTTCTATCAGTCTGTATCAGAAACTGTGTTCATACTGAAACCTCCAATTCCAACCCCAACACCAAAGAGTTTACTCTAGCTTCTCCTTTATTTGCAATTCCTTTTTTCAACAGTAAGAAATCTGGCTCTGTCATCCGCAATAATTTACTCATTTGCTCGTTCCTAGTATTTACATCTAGTAGTTTCAAAATGCTCACCCATACTCCTGTGGAAAACATTTACTAACTAGAGAACAGTACTTAACATATGCTTTTGATCCTTAGCCTCGCAGTATCTGGTCACAAGGCTGCTTTCTGTTACCAAGGTGAAGCTCTTTTCTTTCCTACTGCC
Organism: Propithecus coquereli; assembly: GCF_000956105.1. NCBI lineage: Eukaryota > Metazoa > Chordata > Mammalia > Primates > Indriidae > Propithecus > Propithecus coquereli. The sequence goes on from NW_012136080.1 coordinate 15,816,234, forward strand.
TTCGGTGTGATTATGTATTCGTTTGTAATAGAGTCAGGCTCACCTGTTACTGCTTGTTTTTCATCTTGGTTCCTCTTGCATCCGGGTTGACTTTAATTATATATTTAGTTTTTCTGGCATGTGATTCCACGGTTCTGAGTCAGAGCTGTAGAGAGAGGTAAACCCGCAGAAGGGTCTCTCTGCCCTCACCCCAGCTTCTACCCCTTTGCATCCCCCCATTCCTTCTATTCAATTCCCATCCACCCCTTGTAAGCGACCAATCTCATTAGTTTATAAAATCTTTTCTTAAATGATCTTGTCCTTTTAAGATTTATTTTCCCCATAATTATCAGTAACATAAATTTCCCTGAGGTTTAACTCTGTCTTGACAATCTCATCTTTAGGAATATTTATACAGACACATCTATTCAATTCATTTTAATTAATGCCCTTTGTGCTGGTGGGAGTTTTACTTCGCTGGCCATTTTATCTGACGTCAGTCTGGGTTTTCTGAATGCTCTTTGCACAGATTCTCTTTATGATCTGCTTAGCAAAGAAGCCAAATGCTGGTCCCTGACTCTGAAAGATCCTCGCTTCCCAAGACAGAGATGGTTACTGGCCCTGGCAGATTAACCCTGAAGCTGTCTCCTCAGGGAGTTAAGAGTTGGGCCCGACTGGCTGGGGTAGCAGCAGCAGCAGGCAGCAGAGACAGCGTGGTCTCCTTAGGAGGAGAAGGGGCGCCCCACGGCCAGGCGCCAAGGGCCTGGCTTTGCTTTCAGCAGTACTGGGGCAGTCAAGTCCAGAATACAGGGGCCTCGGGAAGTGTCCGAGGGCCTCAATATAAAGCACACTCACCTATGAAGTGCTGCTCACCCCTAACCCAGTACGGCTCAGTCTGGTGCTAGAACACAGGCCACGGAAACTGCCTCCTCAGAGATCCATTCAAGATCTGTTTCATGTAAGTCACATGTCAAGGTAGACATATAAGAACAGGTAAAATGCTGGTTTGTTATTAAACCAGAAAAGCTCCTCCTTTTGAAAGAATTTGGAATGTAACACGTGTAACCTCAAATCCTTGAGGCCTCACACGATAGGAAAAAAATTATCTTGGTTCAAAACAATTGCTGGAGTAATTCAACATTCTTAAATCTATCTTCTCCAGAAAAATCTTTTAAACTAGTAATGTGAAAATGAGTAGGTTTTCAGACCAGGCTGGAGAACTACTCATGAATATATATTAAAATCACTCTATTTGATTAATAAATATCCATGTGATTCCAAGATTAAAGTAACATGCTGAGCTTATATAATATTTACTCATGCTCTCATGGTGTCTCCTAAAGCCCAGAAGACCCAGAACTGAAGCTGTCGCTGCCTTAAATGGAATTATTATAGCTTAATTTCCCCCTTATCGCAGATTGTACTGCACCACCTTATCATAATGCATTTAATTCTCTCCATATTTGCTGTGTAATAGAGAATTAAAATTAAAATCACAGAAGTAGCAAAAGTGATGTGTATCACACTAGACCCTGATCAGACATTTTTATTTAACACAGAAAGTTGCTGGTGTAAATGATACTAAAATAAATATGCTTCAATTTAAAATGCAAGTCACTGAGAGGAAAAGCTTAGAGTCATAAAATACCTTTCCCCTCTTCAAGGTTGTCCAAAGGGGGAAAAAAAGGAAAAGGCTTTGGACTGGGTTGTTATCTTTACGATGCAATTTAATCTGCGATGCCACAAACACGTGGGGCCAAGATCGTTAGGAAATAACATCATAAAGTATCAAGAAAGGGCTAAAAGAAAACAGGAGAAACTGTTTTGTGGTTTCTCCCTTCCATGCATAGATATGAGAATATTATGTTAACCTGTCTGGTCTTGGCCACAGGAATAGGGGATGCTTTAAGCCAGCACTGAGTTGGGTCCTACTCAGGATGCAAGAGAAGAGACCAAATATATACTGGATATACTGCAGAGACTGGACAGTTTATGTACATCATCTCATTTAAGCCTTAAAATAAATAACCCTGCAAGATTAGGAGATACTATTCCTAACTTATAATTGAGGAAACACAGGCTGAAGGGGTGGAACAAATTGTTCAGGTCATGTAGCTACTGGGTGAGTTTGACACCAAGGTTGACTCCAAAGCCAGCGACCTCTTTCTGTGACACCATGGTCATGAGAGGTGCAGTGTCCCCTCTGAAGTTCACCACTATTGTGCAGTTATTACTTTTGTGGGTTGTGGCATCTAAGGGAAAACATAAATAGAAAGGAGAATCCCAGGACTTAGGAGCAACCAAGCCAGAGCTGAGCTTAGCTGGGCAGTAAGCCAGGGCTGGGTCGGGGGTCTGGGTCTGTGTGCTGGCAGGATGAGAGGTGGGGGAGGGAGCGGGAGGGAGGGGGAGGGAGAGAGAGGGGCAAATACTCTCATCTTCTCACAGCTCTAAGGATAAAACATAAATTCCTTACAAATGGCCTGCAAGGCTCTTAAGGTTTGCCTCTTCATCTCTCCCTCTCTCACTTTACCTACTGTAACATCTCCCTGTGTTCCCTGCTTCCCAGTCCCTCCTCAGTGGCTACATTCTCTGCTACCACAGGGCCTTTGCACATGCTCTTTCCCTGTATCCCTTGACCCCAGCCAACCTCACCTTTAACCCAAAAAGTGGTTCCTTGTTCTTCTCCAGTTCAGTCTTTAACATTCTCAAAAACACCTTCCTTGGACCCTCTGCCTAAGTTAGATTGTCATACTGTTCACATTGATGGCATTGGGAGTGTCCCCTTAGTGGCATGCCACTTTGGTAATTTTTGCCTCTGTGGGATTTGATTAGTGTCTGTCCTTTCCAGGAGCACAGAGGCTACTTCTATTCCCATGTGTCCTTGTATCTAGCACAGCACCCAGCACAGACAGTTGTTCAAGAGATTTGTTGAATGAGTGGAGGCTGCATGGCCTCATGGTTATGAGTATGAACTCTGAGGCAGACTGGCTCTACCATTTCCTAGCTGTGTGATCTCAGGCAGTTTAATAAATCTCTCTGAGCCTTAGCCTCAGCTTCCTTGTTTGTAAGATAGGGAGAGTAACAGTAACCCAACTCACAGGGTTGTTATGAAGATTAAATGAGTTCATATAATGCACTTAGAATACTGCCTGGTAAATAGTAAGGATGATATAAGTGTTTGTTAAATACATAAAATGAACGGGTGCTAAATAGTTGTTAAATAAATAAGTAGAAATTAAACTGACAAATTTCGATAAAAAAATACAAGTGGACTATTGTTGAAACACAGGTCAATAGCCAATTTATATTGACTAGAAATAACTGTCTAAAGAACACAAACAGAATTTAAATTTAATTTAACTTCCATTAGGAAGTTTGTTGGGAAACTTACTTACATGTTAGGAAAACAAGCATTTACAACTGGGAATATATCCAACATCTTAAGAGAAATGCAGGCTCAAATTCCTAATATGGTCAGTGAGTACTTTAGGTATGTCCGAAGCTATTGACTAGTCATATGTTGGGCTGAATCATTTCTGTCAAAAGTCAGCAAAATAAGAATAAAAATCACAAATGAACTTTTAAAACCGCCCACACCCACTACACAAATTCATCCACCACGCCTTTGGGAATCTCCTGTGAGAGCCGCACAGCACGTGACGCAAGGCGAGGATGTGCGTGTGATTGGGAGACCGCACTGCAAAGTACAGAATATCCACGGATGCTGCACATTCGTACCGCCTGTATCTTATTCTCAAACATTCTTTAAAGGAGTGTGAAAAAATAGACGGCTTCAACATTTTATCCCTTGAGCATGTATGACTTTGACAGTTTGTTATTAACAATGAAAATCTATAGATGTGGATTTCCTTTATCTAATGTATACTTTTTTCATTATAAAGATGTGTTATCACAGGACTAAAGATAGTTAAAAGTTTTGATATATTATAGTGCCTCTGTCAATTTTTAAGGTTATGTTGTTATTTCAGGAGACAAAGGAAGAAATAAACAAAGGAAGGAAGGGCAATTACAGACTGAGGAAGGGATGCTTGTGAGAGGGCAAAGAGTTCAAAGCAAAAGAGAAGTTAGAGCTGCTACAGCAAACTGGGAAGACACCATTACTTTCTATTTAAAGGTACTAAACAAATTGCTTGGGCTGGCTTAATTCAATTTATATGCACGCAACATTGAATTAAAATTGTGAGTTGTTTTAGTGAAAATACACCAACAGAAGGGAGATTTAGTTTTCTTCATGAAAAAAGAAAGATTGGGGCCCAGTTTTCATTTGGCCTTAATCGTTACTTGATTCAGATGGAGAGTAAAGGCACTATTTAAATATCTTTCACTGGAGAGACAATGGGTTGGGTTGTGGCTCAGAGCACAGACCCGCTGGCTGGAGGAGGCTGTGGCCAGCGTCTGGGGCTGTGGGCAGGAGTGGATGATGTCTGACTGTGCAGAGAAGGAAAATTCACACCACAGCTCCCTCACGATGGCAAGAAACTCCCCATCTCTACAACTGGGTCCTCCCTACCTCATCAGCCTCATCTCTCTTGCATACGCTAGAATGTGATCCTCTTCTGTCTCTGGGTTTTATCAATACTGCTTACTTTGCCTATACTGACTCCTCATCTGTGCCTGGTAAGTCTTTTACATCTTCAAGTCTTGGGTGTCACCTCTTCCAAGGAGCTTGCCCCCAACTCCAAGTGGAAGATGCCCCTCCTCTGCACCTAGTGCCACAATCGCCTGCTACCATGCAGTAGGTCTCTTGCCACCTATGCTGTGCACTCCTTCTGGGCAAGGGATGTAATTTAATCAACTCTATTTCCAGCAACAGTGCTGGCTTGGAGAAGATGCAGTAAATATCTGTGGAATATTGAAAGGTGGCAACCCAATGTATGACATTCAAAGATACAGGCAGAAGAATCCATTCTGGACTTTCAAAAATGACCAAGTACTTTCCATAGAAGGAGGACTAAAAATGAAGACAAGAGGGTGACTGAGGTCATGTGTGACCAAGGCCCTTCTACCTATTAATATCTCAAGTGATAGAAATCATATATAATACAAACATATAATATATCCAATATGATCAATTATCTGTGCATTCTGTGGCTACCATACCTTTGGGGACCAGGAATACTCTCTGAAACCTCACTGGGCCATGCCAAAGCCTACCCCCGAGGCTAAAGGAAAGCCTGTAAGTACAACATCAAGTGTCTTAAGTCTCCAAAACAGAGTAAAGATGTAGATGTCTGAGAAGCAGCACTTTCTGCAAAATATAGCACAGGCCCTGACCCCTGATAAACCTCACCACAAAGACAAGCCATGAAGCCCAGGGGATTTTCTGATGAGTCAAGGTTGGCAGGAAAAGCCACTCGGTGGCTAAGAGTCAAGCAGATGTTTATATCAAGCCAAGCAGAAGTTATATACCCTGAAAATAACTTTAATTCTGCACACTATTTTAAGATATATAGGGAATACATCCCTTCGTCCCCTGCTAGACCAAGGGTACAAACATTTTTCCTAAGAGATAAGGACATGGTTTATTTTAACATAAATGCAATACCATATTGGCCTTAAAAATTAAACAATAATTTAATGCCATCTAATATCCAGTCGGTCTTCAAATTGTCCCAACTCCCTCATGAATTATCATTTTATAGTTGATTTGTTTGAATTAGGATTTAAATAAGGTCCATACATGGTATTTGGTTTATATGTCTCTTAAATTTCTGTTGAACTATACAGTTGCCAATTATTCTTTCTTTCTTGCTATTTATTTGTTGAAGAAATTGTGTCTTTTGTCCTAAAGAATTTATTGCATTTTATATATAACTGGAACAAGCTAGTGGAGGAGTCTTTTTTTAAAGTTTGATATTGTTTACTGAGGAGTAATTGATATGTAATAAACTGCACATATTTAAAGGCTATAATTTGATAAGTCTTCACATATGTATACATCCCTGAAACCAACGCCACAAGCAAGATAGTGAACATATCCATCATCCTCCGAAGTTCCTGCTTCCCTTCTGGCCTATGTTGCTCCCCTGCCCCCAGCTCCTAATCTGTTTGCTGGCACTGTAGGTTAATTTGCACTTTCTAGAATTTCATATCAATGGAATATATGCAACATATGCTGTCTTTGGTCTGACTTCTTTCCTCAGCATAATTATTTTGAGATTCATTTCTATTGTTGGTTCATTCCTTTTTATCCCTGAGTACTATTCCACTGTCAGGATAACTCACAATCTGTTTAAGTATTCACATGTTGATGGATATTTGGCTTGTTTACAGTTTGAGGGTACTATATTTAAAGCTGCTCTGAACATTCATGCACAAGTTTTTGCATGAACATATGTTTTCACTTCTCTTTGGTAAATACCTAGGAATGGAATGGCTGAATCATATAGTAGGTGTACATTTAAACTTTAAGAAACTGCCAAGCTGTTTTCCACAGCCATTGCAGCATTTACATTCCCACCAAGTAGTGTATGAAAATTCCAGCTGCTCCACATCCTTAGCCATACTTGGAATGGCCAGTCTTTCATTTTAGTTATTCTAACGGGGGTGCAGTATTAGTGCACTGTGGTCTCAACCTGCATTTCCCTTATGCTGTTGAGCCTCTCTCCATGTACTTATTTGTCATTCACATACACTCTTTGGTGATGAGTCTGTTCAAATATTTGGCCCATTTTTATTGGGTTATTATTATATTTTGGACACAAGTCCTTTATCAGATATATGCTTTGAAAATCTTTTCTCCCAGTCTGTGGTTTGTCTTTTCATTCTCTTAAGTGTCTTTTGAGGAGTAGCTTTTAATTTTGATGAAGTCCAGCTTATCAATTTTTTTTCTATTATGGATCATGCTTTTGGTGTCTTATCTAAGAAATCTTTACCTAACCTAAGGTCACAAAGATTTTCTCCTATGTTTTCTTTCAGAAATTTTATAGTTTTAGGTTTCATGTTATGGTTTATGATCCACTTTGAGTTAGTTTTTGTACAGGGTGTGAGCTATGAATTGAAGTTCATTTTTTGGCATATGGATATCCAATTGTTCCAGCACCATTTGTTGAAAAGCCTATCCTTTCTTCACTGTATTGCCTTTGTACCTTTGTTAAAAATCAGTTGTCTACATAAGTAGGGGTCAAATTTGGTACTTCCTATTCTGTTCCATTAATCTATTTAACTATATTTACACTGACACCACAATGTCATGAGTACTGTAGCTTTTATTATTAGTCTTAAAATCATATAGTGTTAATCCTCTAACATTGTATTTTTTTCAAAATTACTTTAGCCATCCTAGATCAATTCCATTTCCATGTGAATTTTAGAATTGGCTTATCAATTTCTACCAAAAAGCCCAATGGGATTGTGTAGAATCTATAGATAAATTTGGGGAGAATTGAAATCTTAACACTGTTGAGTCTTCCAAACCTTGGACAAGGTATATCTCTTCATTTTAATTAGCCTGTCTTTAATTTCTCTCAGCAATATTTTGCAGTCTTTAGTTTGTAGGTCTCACACATCTTTGTCAGATTTATCCATAAATATTTCTTTTTTATGCTACTGTAAATGATATTATTTTAAAATTTTATTTTTAAAAAAAATTCAGGATATTATGGGGGTACAAACATTTTGGTTACATGTAATGTGTTTGCCTCACCCAAGCCAGGGCTTCAAGCGTGTCCTTCCCCCATACAGTGAGCTCCACTTCCATTAGTTGTCAGTTTACCCCCCCAACCCTCCACCTGACTGGCACCCAGTGAGTATTACTACCATGTGAGCACCTTAGTGTTGATCAGTTAGTACCAATTTGATGGTGAGTACATGTTTTTCCATCCTTGTGATACCTCACTTCGAAGGATGGGCTCAATCTCTCAATTACAAAAAACAATAGTGAACTAGCACCTCTTATATTATCCTGCATAGTGATTAAAATTTTAATTTTTGATCCTTTATTGCTAATATATAAAAATACAATTGATTTTTATATACTGATTGTATATGCAGCAACTTTATTAAACTTACCTATTAGTTTTAGTAGCCTTCCTGTAGATTTCTATGGATTTTCTCTATAGACAACTATGTCACCAACAAATAGAGTTTCATTTTTCCATCCCAATCTGGATGTCTTTTATTTATTTTTCTGGCCTTATTGTTTTGGCTAGAACATCTAGAGCAATGTTTAATAGACATAGTGAGAATGGACATCCTTACCTGTTGCCCATCTTAGGGGGGTAAAAAGGTAAAGTATAACTTAAGGGATAAAGTATTCAGTCTTTCACCATTAAGATGCTGTAGGTTTTTCAGAGATGTCTTTTTTATTGGGTTGAGGAAGTTCCTTTCTATTCCTAGTTTGCCGAGAGGTTTTCTTTTAAATTAGAGATTGATTTTAGCTTTTGACAATTGTCTTTTCTGTGTCTATTGAGATAATCATATAATTTTTCTTTTTTAGTTTGCTAATAAGTTAAATTACATTGATTGATTTTTAAATGACTAGAAGTTTATCAACTTTGTTGATTTCCTCAAAGAAACAGCTATGGGTTTAATTAAATTACTGCTTCTGTTTTCTATTTCACTGCTGTTGGCTCTGATCTTCATTATAGTCATGTGTCATTTAACAACAGAAGCATGTTCTAAGAAATGCAACATTAGGTGGTTTCATTATTGTGCAAACAGAGTGTGCTTACACAAACCTAGATGTTACAGCCTACTACACACTTAGGCTATGTGGTATAACCTGGTGCTCCCAGGCTATCCACCTGTATGGCATGTTATTGTACTGAATACTGTAGGCAGTTGTAACACAATGGTAAGTATTTGTGTCTCTAACATATCTAAACACAGAAAAGATACAGTAAAAATATGGTATAAAAGATAAAAAATGGTATGTTTGTATAGGGCACTTACCACAAATGGAGCTCACAGGACTGGAAGTTGCTCTGGGTGAGTCAGTGAGTAGATATGAAGGCCTAGGACATTACTATACACTACTGTAGACTTTATAAACACTGTACATTAAGCGACATTTAATTTATAAAAAATATTTTTCTTTCTTCAATAATAAATTAACCTTAGCTTACTGTAACCTTTTACTTTATAAAGTTGTCATTTTTAAAAAACTTTTCAACTCTTTTATAATAATAGTTAGCTTAAAGCACAAACACATTGTACAGCTGTACAAAATATTTTCTTTATATCCTTATTCTATAAGCTTTTTTATTTTTAAATTTTTTTATATTTTAATTTTTAAAATTTTGTTAAAAACTAACACACAAACACACAAATTATCCTAGGCCTATACAAGGTCAAGATCATCAACATCACTATCTTTCACCTTCACATCCTGTGCTACTGGAAGGTCTTTGGGGTAGTAACATGCCTGGAGCTGTCATTTCCTACAATAATAATGTCTTCTTTTGGAATCTTCCTGAAGGAACTGTCTGAGGCTGTTTTACAGTTAACATTTTTTTTTAATAAGTAGAAGGAGTATACTCTAAAATAATGATTAGTACAGTAAATACATAAAGCAGTAGTCATTTATTATCATTATCAAGTATTATACGCTGTACATAATTGTCTGTGCTATACTTTTATCTGACTGGCAGCGCAGTAGGTTTGTTTACACCAGCATCACCACAAACACATGAGTAATGCTTTGCACTATAATGCTATGAACGTCACTAAGCAATAGAAATCCTTCAGCTCCATTATAATCTTATGGGACCGCCATTGTATACGTGGTCCGTTGTTGACTGAAATGTTATGTGGCACATGATTGCATATCCTTTCTTCTGTTTATTTAATACTTCATCTCCTCCTCTATTCCTAGTTTCCTAAGGTGGAAGTTGAAATCACTGACTTGAGACTTTTTTTTCTAATATAATATTTAGTGCTATAAAATTCCCCCCAAGTACTGCTTTTGTGGCATCCCCAATTTTTTTATATATTGTTTTCATTTTCATCCAGTTTAAAATGTTTTCTAATTTCCATTTTGATTTCTTTTTGTGACCCATGGGTTTTTAGAAGTATGTTATTTCATTTCCATATCTGGGGATCTTCCAGAGATCTTTATGTTATTGATTTCTAATTTAATTCCATTGTGGTCAGAGAATACACTTTGTGTGACTTCAATCCTTTTATATTTATTGAGACATCTTTTATGGTTCAGGATATGGTCTATCTTGGTAAATGTGCTGTGTGGCCTTATAAAGAATGTGTATTCCGCTGATTTATGGTGGAGTGGTCTATAAATGTCAATTAGGTCAAATTGCTCGATAGTGTAGTTCAAGTCTTCTATATCCGTATTTTCTGTGTGCTTATTGTATTAATTAGTGAGAAGAGCATTGAAATAGCTTACTATAATTGCGGATTTGTCTATTTCTCCTTGCAATTCTATAAGTTTTCGTTTCCTATGTATTTTGAAGTTCGATTATTAAGTGCAAAAGGTTTAGGATTATTTCCGCTTAAAGAATTGACCCTTTTAGCATTATGAAATGACCTAATTTATCCCTGGTAATATTCTTTCCTCTGAAATCTACTTTCTCTGATATTACTATAGCCACTCCAGCTTTCTTTTAACTAGTGTAAGCATGGGACAGTTTTCTATTCTCTTACTTTTAACCTATTTATGTTTTTATATTTAAAGTACGTTTCTTATGTATAGTTGAGTCTTGCTTATTTTATTGATTCTAACAATTCTTTTTGTAGAAGTCATTAGGCTATTTATATGTAATGTGCTTATTGATATAATTTGGTTTAAGTCTCTCATTTTGTTATTTTCCATTTCTCTGATCTATTTTTTGTTCCGCTTTTATTCTTTCTCCCTCCTTTTGCATTAACTGAGTATATTCTGATTCTGTTTTAATTCTTTCGTATGCTTATTAACTATACCTGTTTGCTTTGTTATTTTAGCAGTTGCACTGGGGTTTAAACTATATATCTTTTGCTTGCCACAGTCTATCTTTAAGTGACATTATATCACTTTATGTATAGTACACTTCTATTTCACCCCCTCAGCCTTTATGCTACTGTTGTCACATATTTTACTTCCACATAAGTTATAAATCCCATAAGATGTTATTATTTTATTTAAACTGTCAATTACCTTTTAAAGAAATTTAAATAATATGAAAAAAATCTTACATAATTACCGCATGTGGTTACCATTTCCAATGTTCTGTATTCCTTTGTATAGATCTATATTTCCATTTGACATCATCTTCCTTCTGCCTGAAGGAATATTTTGGCATATTTTATAGTGAAGGTTTGCTGGAGTTGAGTTCTTTCAGTTTTTGTATATCAGAAAATGTACTTTGCTTTTGTTTTTGAAAGATATTTTTGCTATGTGCCTGTAGCTCCAGCTGAGGAGGCTGAGGCAGGAGGATCGCTTAGAGCCCAGGAGTCAGAGGTTGCAGCGACAATGGCGCCACTGCACTCTGCCTAGGGCAGTGAGTGAGACTCTGTCTCAACAAAAACAAACAAGGCAACTGAACACCCCTCCTCACAAACCCCCACACCTTCAAAAAAAATTAAATTTAAAAAAATTTAAAAAAAAGATATTTTTGCTAGCTATAGAATGGATGTAGAATTCTGGTTTGACCATTTTGTCTTGCAGTTCTTTAATGATGTTATTCCACTTAATTCCCTTTTGGTGAATTCAGTACCAAGATATCTGCTGTCATCCTTATTTTTGTCCTTCTGTGGCTGCTTTTAAGATTTTTACTTTATTACTAGTTTTGAGAAATTTGATTATCATACATCTTGGTATTTTTTTTCTTCATGTTTCTTGTGCTCGAAGTTTGTTGTATTTATGGGTTTATTGTTTTTATAAAATTTGTAAAAATTTCAGTCATTATTTCTTCACATACTTTTTAGTTCCTTCTTTGTTTTCTCCTTCTGGTATTCCAATTACAAGTATATTAAGCTGCTTCGGGTTACCCTATATCTTCCTGATATATTCTTTCTTTATTTTTAAAATTATTTTTTCTTTCTGTATTTCATTTTGGATAGTTCCTATTGTTATATCTTCAAGTTGACTAATCTTTTCTTCCACAGTATCTAATCTGTTAATTCTATCCAGTGTATTTTTCATCTCACACATTGCAGTCTTCAACTCAAGAGGTTTGATCTGGGTCCTTTTTATATTTTCCATGTCTCTACTTAACTTGAATATATGGCACCCAAAGTAATAACTGTTTTCAGTTATTATAACTGAAATAATTCTAATAACCTTGTTAATTCTAACATCTCCGTTAGTTCTGATTTGGTTTCTATAGATTAATTTGTCTCCTCATTATGGGTGTGGGTACAAACTTTAAATTTTTTTGTCAAAGAACACCAAATTGTCTTCAAAAATGTTTTATCATTTATCCTATCATAACAAGTACATGAGAGTGTCTGTTTCCCTTCTTATTCTACCAGCACTGAATTTTATCAATCTTTAATCTTTATCAATCTCATAGGCTAAAACTATTTAGTCCTACAACAGATATTTATTGAGCACCAACCATAAGCCTAGTGACAGATGGTGACAATTCTGTGGTGTTCAAGCAGCCACAGTAGCTGTCCTCATGGTGCTTATAATCTTGTGGTAGCTCATCATGTTTTATTTGATTGATTGGTGGTTTCATTGATTATTGGTGATTCTAAACATCTTTTCCTAGGTTTATTGGCCATTTATATTTCTTCTTTGGTAGACTGCCTACTAATGTCCACTGATCAGTTTTAACAGAATTGTTTGAAATTTTTTTATTTCTTTGTGAGAGCTATTTATTTACTAAGGATTGAAAACCACTTTCACTTTTCAAGAATAAAAAATATGTTTTTAGACATTGGTCTAGGCAAAGAATTTATGAAGAAGACCCCAAAAGCAATCACAGCAACAACGAAAATAAATAAATGGGACCTAATCAAATTAAAAAGCTTCTGCACAGCCAAAGAAACTATCACTAGAGTGAACAGAAAACCTACAGAATGGGAGAGAATATTTGCATGCCATATATGTGATAAAGGTCTAATAACTAGAATCTATATACAACTCAGGAAAATCCATAAGAAAAAATCAAATAACCCCATTAAAAAGTGGGCAAGGACATGAGCAGAAACTTTTCAAAAGAAGATAGACTAATGGCTAACAAACATGAAAAAATGCTCGACGTTTCTGATCATCAGGGAAATGCAAATCAAAACCACAATGAGATATCACTTAACTCCAGTGAGAATGGCTTTTACCAAAAAGTCCCAAAACAACAAATGTTGGCGTGGATATAGAGAGATAGAAACACTCATACACTGCTGGTGGGATTGGAAACTAGTACAACCTCTTTGGAAAGTAATATGGAGATATCTCAAAGAACTAAAAGTAGAACTACCATTTGATCTAGCAATCCTACTACAGGGCATCTACTCAAAGGAAAAAAAAGACATTCTATAAAAAAAAGACATTTGCACCTGAATGTTTATAGATTCACCAATCCTACTATGGGGCATCTACCCAAAGGAAAAAAAGACATTCTATAATAAATACATCTGCACTTGAATGTTTATAGCAGCACAATTCATAATTGCAAAGATGTGGAAACAACCCAACTGCCCATCAATACATGAGTGGATTAATAAAATGTGGTATATGTGTACCATGGAGTTCTACTCAGCCACAAAAACAGTGGTGATCTAGCACCTCTTGTATTATCCTGGATAGAGCTGGAGCTCATTCTACTAAGTGAAGTATCATAAGAATGGAAAAATAAGCACCACATATACTCACCATCAAATTGGTACTGATTGATCAACATTTATGTGCACATATGGAAGTAACATTCATCGGATGTTGGGCAGGTGGGAGGGTGGAGGAGGAGATGGGTAAATGAACACCTTATGAGCGTGGTGAGCACTGTCTGGGATGGGCATGCTTGTAGCTCCGACTCGGGCAGTGCAAATGCAATCTATGTAACCTAAACATTTGTACCCCCATAAAAATTTTGAAATAAAATGTAATAATAATTTTCCAAACCAAGTTTGTCCCTGGGATTCCCTGACAAATACTAATTTCCTTCCTCCACATTGGAGCTCCCGTATCTGGACATGTTGCAAAACATCTTCAATATGTGTTTAATATCATAGAGGCAATCAAATAATGTGAGGACTTGTAACAAATCTAAAACAGCTTAAAACCCAGGGTTGGTGTAAATAAAGAGCTTTGCGGTTGTCAAAAAAACAAAACAAAACAAAACAAAACAAAAAAACCCAATGTACATGATTTATTTGAAGAAATGACTTACATGTTACTTAAATAATTTTCACTATATTAAAAGTAAATAGGAATTGACTCTGGTGTAAAAACAATATCCTTAAAGGCAAACTTTTCGAACAATACAAAAATGCATATATGAATACAGAAGACATACATAAATATATAAATAAATAATTTCACATATATCTGACATCAACATATACGTGACTTATATTCTTTAGAAATAATCATACAGATTCCAAAAGCCATTTTACTCCCTTAATAATGAAATAGAAAGTAAAGGAAATAAAACATTCCCAGATTATATATTACCAGCTGATTAAATATTCCTGGCAAAGTCATGCCATTTGTATTGGAAATGCTCTATATGCAAGATTGTTAATTTGTAATCATCTAAGATCTATTTAATGTCAAAATTGCCATTATTGAACATTTGCTCATGCACTGAACAGCATCAGAAGCTTTCCAACACATATACTTACCTGGCTGTGTAGGTAAATGTTGGGAGCACCAGTAAGGACACCCTGATTGAGGCACAGGTTCTAGACAGTGCCTCGTGTCTTTTTTGCATTCATGGACAACATGAGGTGGGTAGGGAGGGGAGGCCCTGAAATGTGTTCAACTTTACGGCCAGGGACATGACTTGAACACGTCATAAAACTACAGATTGTCGTATCATGGAAAAAATACATGCCACCAGTTATGCTGTGCATAAATAAACTGAGGCATTTTAATAATGGCAATAATGACAGCAGCCCACAAAACCCCACGAGGCCCAACCTACCAGTTCTGTTGGACTCGGGGCCCCCTGACCAACCTGTTTGGTGTAGGTGGTCTCTGGCCACCTCAAACAAGCGCAGGTGCATGTTGGTGATGGGGTTGAAGCTGCCACAGGCCAGGAGCACCACAGGGATTCGGGTCTTCATCATGTTAGGCTCATCCGCACCCACGGCAGTAGCCACCCTGCCTTTACGGGGGCAAAAAGTCATGTCAGGGAGTTGGCACCAAGATAATCGTCCAGATCAGTGTCTCTAAACCACACATGAGCCATTAGTCCTCACTTGCAAGATGACCAATGAGGCAATAAAAACAATAAAATTTAGGGAGGGCTCACCATGGGCCAGGAACTATGCCAAGTGCTATGCTATGGTACAAATTTTCTCTTGCCAAATCCTTTTTAACAACCCTGAGTGGTTACTCATATAGCTCAGGGACCTTAGAAGCTGCTGGGCCAGGACTGGAACCCCAGCAGCCTGACCCCAGAGCTCATGTTTTGTTCTTAACCTCTACACCCTTCCTGGGCTCTGACGGGTCACCGTGGGGTCAATAGGAGGTCTGTCTGCCTCCCATAACGTCATCTCTGATAGTCCAAATAGAACTCACAAAGTCCCAGAGTAGACCAGCACCTTTAAAAGACTTTTATTTTCAAATAACTTCAGACATTGAAAAAAAAGTTACAAAATTTATACAAAGAATTTTATATACTCTTTATCCAGATTCCCCAAATGTTAACCTTTTACCACATTTACTTTATTGTTCATTTTCTCTTTCTCCATACAGACACACACACACATCTGTATACACCTATAAGTAATTTTTTTCTGACATGTTTGCAAGTTATAGATATAATACCACTTTAACTACTTCAGTATATATTTTCTAAGAACAAAGATATTTTCTTTCACAATTGAAAAATGACAATTAAAATCAGGAAATCAATATTGTTTCAGAACTACTGTCTAATCTACAGACCATATTCTGATTTTACCTGTTGTCCTTTATCTGGGCCTGAGTATTTTGAGAAGGCACAGCCTGCCCTCTTGTCCTCTCCACTCTGTTGCTTCCAGCACCAGGTAAGTTAACGGCGAGGACATAGCCTGGGCTCCAGGGCAGGCTGGCAGGCGCGGTTCTCCTGCCTCTGAGATGCTGCCTTCCCCAGGGTGGTGAAGAGCTCCACTGGAGGTGGGCCTGGCCTGACTGCTTATTCTGCCTCTCTCTCGCTGTGAGACCTAGGGCAAGTCACAGCCCCTCTCTGAGCTGCAGCTTCCTCATCTACAAGGTGAGGTAATGGTACTTCCTCTTGTAAGGTTGTAGGGGGGACAGATGAGTTACGTATGGAAAGTATCTGGTGCATAAGTATGGAAAGTATCAGCCGCATTTAGTAATCACTGTGGCCGTGCTTGCTGCTGATGACAATGGTAAAAGAGATGGTGCTGCTGCTGCCCTGACGAGGGAGGGGGAGGACAAAGGCGATGGCAGTGTGCCTGCAGCAGGCAGTGTTTAAGATGGTTCCCAATGGCCCTCCTTGTATTCACCTCTAATCCCTTCCCCTTGCGTAGGGCTGGACCGGGTAACTTGCTTCTGATGAATACCACAAAAGTAGTGGGATGCCGTTTCCAAGACGAGGTTACAAAAGGTCCCTGGCTCCCTCTTGCTCACTGTGATGGGGCCAGCTGCCACGTTGTGAGCGGCTCCATGGAAAGGCCCATGGCCAAGGAACTGGGGGAGATGCCTGGTGGCCACCAGCCCATGAGGAACTGAGCCCCTCAGTCCAACAGCCATGAGGAATTGAGTCTGCCAACAACTATGTGCGTCGTGTGGAAGTGAACCTTTCCCCAATCAGGTTTTCGGTTGAGACCACAGCCCTGTGAACACCCTGGCTGGGCTTTATAAGAGACTCTGAGCCAGAAGATGTAGTTAAGTTATACCTGGATTCCTGACCCACAGAAACTGTGAGATAATAAATAAAAATAACGAATGTATTGTTTTAAGCTGCTACATTTTGGGGTAGTTTGTTATGCAGCGATTACGAATACAGCGACCAACGGGAGGACAGCATTCACTTCCTTATTTCTTGCAGCTATGGTGTCTTTGGCTGCAATCCCACCATTCTGGGGGTAACACGGAGAGTTCTCCGTCACTGAACCTGGGACCCTCTTTGTATCTAAGGAAAGTAATTTAACCTGGCCCTATTGTCTACTTCTCCAGGCTTTAATCCAGCCTCCTACTTTATACTCTAGCAACAATGAACTATTTGTCAGTGGTCCCTTTGTGAGAGCTTCCTGGCTTCCTCCTTCAAGTTTCTGTACATGCTATTTTGGTTTCCTCCAACCAGAACACCCTGAGCAGACTCCAATCTGTTAAGACTCAACTCAGATGATCGCGTTATTTATGACTTTTATCACTCTTTATTGACTACCTACTAGGTGCTAGATACTAGGTACTTCTATCAATTAGGGATGCATTGGCTGCCAGTCCCAGAAGCCTAACCTCAGTGGCCTAAACAAATAGAGGTTCACTTGTTTCTCGCATGAAAAAAAGTCTAGAAGTAGGCAGCTGATGGCATTAGATCATGGGTTCAATCACCTGCAATTCTCTTGGTCACAAAATTGCTACTGCAGCTACAGCGATCATGACCTCAATCAAGGCAAGGACGAGGAGCAAGGAGCTGTACCAGGCTGGCTGTTCCTCTTAATCAAGAACACAAGAGCTTTTTCGGTACCCCCCTGTAGACT
Organism: Propithecus coquereli; assembly: GCF_000956105.1. Taxonomy (NCBI): domain Eukaryota; kingdom Metazoa; phylum Chordata; class Mammalia; order Primates; family Indriidae; genus Propithecus; species Propithecus coquereli. Next base: position 15,833,985 of record NW_012136080.1, read on the forward strand.
TTGCTTCTGTCTCATTGGCCAGAACTAGGTCACATAACCACTCTAGCTGTGGGAGAGGCTCGAGAGGCACGCATTTAGCTTCACAATATCTCCAGTGGGAACAGCAAGGGAAAGGGGCCTGGGAACTGGATTAGCTAGTCCACAGTGGTTGCCATGGAGTTGGGGCTACCACTGTCTGGGAGCTGGGAGTGTGGAGGCTGCTGAGATGGCTTCTCTGACACCTAGCTTGAGTTAGCTTATCTGACTTCCCTTTAGCAGATCAAATGCCACATTCTATTAAAAAAAACCTGATCAGGTATCTTTCCTACCCACCAGACAGTAAAACCTTTAAGAGCAGGACTGGTGTTTTCTTTATCTTTGGATCTCAGCTGCAAGCACAGAGGCTGGCCCAGAGCAGGGCTCAGTGAAGACTGGCACAGGGCACTCGCCGGCTGGAGAGCAGACCTGGCCCCGGGTAGCGGCAAGGCCCACTGCACCTCCTACTGCACACAGAGTTGTTCTGGATGTATTACGAGCTACAGTGTGAAGAGGAAAAGCTCTCAGCTGAGGCAGTCTTGGTCTCTCCAAGCTTCCTTTGAGGCCACAGGAACACTCGCTCCTGCGTGGGAAAAAAGCAGTCAACAGGCTGCTGCTAGCTTCTTCCCAGGGAGGTTGGCTGGTTTAATGAGACATTATTTGCAAAATGTGCCGAGCTATTTATTCACAAGAGCAGCCTCATGATGAGTGTATTTGAAGAGGGTGGCTGTTTTTCGCAACTATTATGAAGCCTTTCAAAACTGTATTTCATTTTGACAAAATATAAATTGTTAGGGCTATTAAAGCATGTAACTGCAGCGTCTCTGGTAACCTGAGGTTTTGACCCATTTTTTCCAAAAGTTCCCAGAAACTGTAAATTAGAACATTTGTTTGAACAGTAGAGTCAACTGCAATGAAGTATGATGCTGGAAAGGAGAATAAATGACCTTTACTAAGTACCTCTCTTTCTTTTTCTTTCCTTGCCATGGGCACACTGAGCCACACTGCTCTAGTGGTGACTGTGCCCTGTCTGGGCCACATCTCAGGCTGGAGGACACAGCGAATGCACATTCCCAGGCACAGTACCAAGGTCAGCGTGCTCCTGCACCATCTGCATACTCTAGCTTGCTTCAACTAAACACCCTTTCAACCCCAACCTAGAGATACACAATGACAAGGTTGAAATGGACTAACTCCAGAGGTCCACCAGGAGAATAAATGGCTCTGATTTGAATGCAGACCTCTCAGACACAAGGCAAGTGCATGCCATAAAAGTGACCCTTCTGCTCTTATCATCTAATAATATCTAGCGAGATGAAGCAAGTGAGAGAGACTTTCGCTGTTGGGAAAGGCTTCTCATCGACAGGCATTTAATGGAGGCCCACAGAGCGAGCAGTAACTGCTGCTGCAGGATTAACCAGTTGAGAAGGTGGCATGTGGGCTTCTCGGAATTTATCGTTAAACTGGAGCCAAGGCAAACGGGTTCCACTCCGGCACCCGCCCTCTCCAGCTCACCGCCTCCCACTTCCCAGGCACCTGGATAGCTCTTCATCCTGCTCCTCAAACACCACACGCGGCTTCTGTAACGTGGTTGTGCCCACCTGAAACACTCTCATCACCTTGATCTGCCTTCATGGTCTCTCCTTGGAATATTTACCCTTCCCCACGATGCTAACACTGTGCCTGTCACACATTTTATCACTTTTGTCTTTCATTGACGCAGCCCTGTCATTGCTTTTTTTCCCATGTTTCTCTTCCTCAAGTAGAAGGTAAACTCCTAGAGGGTGGTTTTTTTATTCATCTGGGTCCTCTCACCTTCTAGCACTGTGTCTAGTACATAAGAGGTGCTCAGGAAATGTGTGGAATGAACGAGAGTGAGTGACTGTTTCTGACCAAGTATTTTTGTCAGACGTCTACCTCCTCTCTGCTTCTGTCCCAAACAGTCAACGGACTGGGCCTCGCAGAGACGTAAAGTGACCTTTCCAGCTTCCTGGAGGCACTAAGACCACTCCCCCAAGCCCCATTCCACCCGACTCAATCTGGAATCAACGGAGACACCCCCTCCCTGTTGTGTCCTCTTCAAGACTGTGATTCTATCAACAGGGATATACTGAGGTCACCCCTCTGCTCTGGAGACCTGGATGGCTGCATCTTTGTTAGGACAGAGCCCAGCCGATTCCTCCCAGGTCCCACCTCCCACGCACTGCCCTGCCCTTTTGAAGATGCATCGCTACACTGGTTTTCAGAGACCATCCAGTGTCTCCCAACAGCCAGGCCTCCGGGGTGGGCCCTGCCCTCCATCTACCCACTGGCAACTGTTTACTAAGCATCTACTATAGGCCAGGCCCTCTGCCGGGCACTGGGACACAGTGGGAGGCAAAGCAGATGTGGGCCTGTCCTCACAGAGCTTCCAGTCACCTACGTGAAGGGCGATTCAGCACGCAATAGCCACCAGGGCAAGGGCTCAGGGCTTAACTTCACTGCAAGAGGCTCAACAACGGTCCCCGAAGATGGCCACCTCCTAATCCTTGGAACCCGCGAATATATTATGGTACATGGCGAAAGGGACTGTGCAGATGTGATTAAATAAAGAATCTTGAAGTGGGGAGGGTAGCCTGGATTATCCAGTTTTATCAGGAGAGTGCTCACAGGAGGGAGGCAAGAGGGCCAGATACGTAAAGAAATATGGAGGAAGCAGCAGTTGGAGTGGAGGGAAGGTGCTAGGAAGAGGCTATGAGCCAAGCAATGAAAGAGGCCTCTAGATGCTAGAAAAGGCCAGAAAAGGCAGGGAAAGGATAGTCTCTAGAGCCTCCAGAAGGAACGCAGGCCTGCCCACACCTTCCTTTCCAACTTCTGACCTCCGGGACTTTAAGACAATCAGTCTGTGTTGTTTTAAGCCACACATTAGTTTCCTACGGCTGTTGTGATTTGTTACAGCAGCCACAGGAAACTGAGACACTCGCCTACTTAGAGCCAGGCTGTCAGAAGTGACCTTTGAGTTGGGGCAGGAAGGGAATAGGAATAGGGACTGGAGGATAGTGAGCCTGTGTCAGGCACAGGGAACAGCACGGCAACGGCCTAGAAACCACCACAACAAAACGGCTTAAGGGGGGAATGAGCTAACAGGTGTAAGCTGGTGTGTGAGTGGCTCAGGATGAAGCTGCAGAGTGTGGAAGGCGCATACGGGGCCTGTGGAATTTAGATATTATCCTATGGGCAAGAAGGAGCTTCGAAGGATTTTAAACAGGGGCGTGACTTCCTCAGATTTCTGTTTCAGAAAGAGCACTGAAGTGCTCCCAGGATGTGCATCAGGAAGCCTCAGGATGGCAGGAAAGCCTCAGGAAGGCCAGCTGCCCCCGGGCTCTTCTGCCCGGCAAAGGCCAGGCGGTCCCCAGCTTCTTGGGCGATGGCCTTTTCTGCTGCTCACCTCTCACCTCATCACCAAGTAATGTGATGCTGGCCAATGCCCCATGTGTACTAAATTCCAACTCAGCGTGCGCCCCTCGGCCCATTTGTCACGGGCAGTCACAGAGGCACAGGAAGCAAGACGAGCCAGAAAGTTAAGTGCCGTCACCGCGGATGTAATGTGCTAATGCTCACCGCTTGGGAGGCAGTCAATTTACCTTTCCTTGCGGTGAGCGCCTCTAACGGGCCCAGGCCCGGGAAAGTGGCTGCAAACATCCCTGTTTATTATAGACATAAAGCAGATGGCTTCAGGCAGAATGGAAATGGATTCTACAAACATCTTTCATTACACAGACCTCTTGACCGGACTCCTCATCTTAAAGAAAACAGGAGACACGGTTTGTATGTGGGGTTGACGACCACATTTTTCAGGACTTGGGGAAATTATTTCCATCTGTGCAAGCGTGTCAGCTTCTCCAGGGCAATCAACCTTCATGCAAACTCTGGTACTTTTTCTTTTCAACTTTGCCGGATTCGCCCACTGTTGCTATGGGCACACAGTGCTGCTAAGAACAAAAGCAAAGCAACCCTTGTTTGTCGGTGTGAGGATCCTCTGCCAGCCAGCCCTTGGAGGAAACAAACATGTCAATTAAGCACTCGTCCTAATTGTGAGGCTCTCAGGAAACCAGGCAGCCTGCTCTTCAGTTTTGAGAACTTTCAAAAGATTTGAAGGAGCACAAGTAATGGGACGAGGTCTCTGTAAAGCCACACTCATGACTTTGGGATTGATTTCAATTGCTGCTGCAATAAGGTGGAGCAGATTAATGGCTACTGGGCTTGTTGAATGACAGGCTGTGCTAAAAACTTCACACACATTGATGCTAATTCTTTTAACACGCCTGGCGGGGTGCTTGCTTTCTGGTGAAGAGCCTAATCAACTTCCCTAAGCTCAGTGAGCCACACAGAAAATGGAGATAATTACATATATCTCTTAGAGCCCTCATGGAGGGTTTTAGAGTTGACCAATCTAGCACAGTACCTGGCCCAGAGGGGGATCTCCAGAAATATTAGCTCCTCTCTCTTTCCTTTCGTTATGTTTAAAACCTAATTCACCATTCCCTACACCTGCTTCCAGATGCTTGTTTATCTTGCTTGAAAAAGACTCCAGCATTTTTCTAGTCACCCGTAATCAAGACCTGGCAGCCTTTGGGCACACATTCAGCATCCTCCTGCCTGTGAGGCAGCTTGCTCAGACCCCCTTGGCCTGGGAGATGTCACCATGGAAGGGTGCTCCTGAGGAAGGCCAATCCCACAGACCACTGCCGTAGCCTTCCGTCTAGCTCCAACCATAACCAGGCAGCTGTAAGCATCACTTGTCCCTGGAATTAAGAGTCAATATTGAAAAACTACAGGAACAGGCAATCTAATGTTGTTCTGGTAGAAATAACATCTTTTGATGATGGAAAAAGAAATGTGCCCAAATCCCAGCTGACTTGCCAACTTGGAACAAAGAAAGCAGAAGAAGGGAGAGAAGACCAGAAGTGCCTGGGGTCTGCTATGAGAAATACAAAATAGTAGATCATTAAAAACACAACCTATTAATACCAGCTACTGGGCTAGTGCCTTGGAGATAAAAGGATAAATAAAATCTGTTCCTGTCCCCAAGGTTACAATCCTGCAGGAAGAACAAACATCGAGGACCTCTGGAAGGGCAGAGTCTGATGGTGACTTCTCAATATCTGTTCTCTCCTCTTCTGTAGTCATAGAATCTCTGTCCGTAGCTGGGCATACTGTTACCTTTCCCAGTGTCTTTGAAAATTGGGCACAGCCAGGTGACTAAGGTCTGGCCAGTGATCTTTGAAGAGAAGCGTTAGGAATAGAAGCTTTAGGAATAGAAGCATTAGAAGTTCCAGGAACTCTCCTGAAAAAGGAAAGGCATGCCTTTCTCCTCTCCTTCACCCTTGCTGCCTGGAATGTGACGGCTGGAGCATGGCAGCTGTATTACACCCGGAGGACAAGGACCAACTCCAGGTGTGACAAAGAATAGGCTAAGAGAAAATCAGGACCCTGATGACCCTGAAACTGTCATGCCAGCCCCAGACTACCTACCTCTAGCTTTCTTTTACCTGGAGAAGAAATAATCTTCTAAGCCACCATTATTTTCCATTTTTTCTGTTATAACAGCTAAACTTAATTCTAACTGATATACTGCTGTCTAATGAATGTTTGTTGAATTAGGATATAAAAAATAGAAAAGTATGTAAACTTTTAGAAGTTCTATTGTCCCAGTTAAACCTATTTTATATGCAGAAACTCAAATGGATATTGTTTGAAAGAGAAAACACACCTAAGAAAAAATTTAGCATAACTTAATTTTTTATATGAATTTTTCATGGGAGAAAAATTCCTTATTCAAGACCCAGGAAGGCTGAAATGTGCAGCAGCAAATCTGCTTTTCTATAGATCACAAAAACCAGACGCTGTCCTATCTACTTCCCCCCAAAACAGATTCATTACAGTTAGTTGTCAAACTCTGCTTTGAGTGGGCATTTGCCATATGGCTTGGCAGTTTAATGGTTTTCTGATACTTGACAAAAATGAAGCACAATTATTTTGCAAGGAGCTTGCATTCCTAGATGGGTCTTTTCCAAATAACAGCTGTGCCTCAAAATTGAGTTACTCAATTTGCAATTTGTGGACAAAATACTCAAACATTTACAAGTGAGCAAAACCTCAAATCACTTGGGCTATTTCCAGGCATCAGAGTTTATGAAGTTTTTAGCAATGTTATGAGTGTGCAGCTGTCAACAAGCTCAAGCCAACGTCTCTGAACCACCAGACCCTGCAGGCAGCAGTGATGTCCTACTTAACAACAGCCCATGTCGAGAGGACCACAAACCTATGGGAGAGAAAGAACATGAGAGAGAGAAGCATTACCCCAAAGCCTATAGACTAAATACCTATTCCTCTCTTTCCATTCCCTTCCACATTTGTGTAGACGACGCACACATCTACAGTTCTCGTCTTGACCTTGCTCATGGGCTCCTACAGATCCACAGACGTCCACCTGGCACTGGCATGATAACAAGACATGGAATCAAAGCCAATGGGCACCTCCTAACGGAGTGCTTCAGTCAGGAGAAGCCAGGTGAGCTACACTAACTTAACTTAGTGGCCTAAAACAATAAAGGTTTATTTTATGTTCATAATATACACTCATTCCACGTTGGTTGGGGGCTCTACTCTGTGTCATCTTTGTCCTTCAATCCAGGATTCAAGATGATAGATCAACCACTCTCTGGAATATAGTCAATCACCACAGCAGAGAAAAAGAAAGTTCTGGAAGCTCCCTCACTAGCAATTTTATGCTTGGCACCGAATTGGCACATCACTTCCACAGACCCCGCCAACTACAGTGAGCTAGACAGTACAATTGGACTTTGTGTGCTGAAGGTAGAGAGCCAGAAATATTTGTGAATATCCTTCTGCTTACTACGGTGACCAACCAATCTGAGCCTCAGTGGCCCATATGGAACAGGGAGATGATCACATACACCTCCTAGGATTGTCATAAAGGTTATCTGAGTTGACCCATACAGAGCACTCAGAATAGTGCCTGGCTCATAGGAGGTTCCTCCAGAAATATGAGCTCCTTTCCTTTCCCTGTGTTCCAAAGGTAATTCACTGTCTCCTACACCTGCTTTTGGTTGTCTGTACCTTTTATCTGAAAAACACTCTGGCCATTTTCTAGTTACCCATGATCAAAACCTGCTAGGCAGCTAGGATGTCTCCTCATCCTCAGACCCCTCTCAGCCCAATACAATTAGCCTCCAAGTACAGCCAATGTTCCTCGCATAAAGACTTCACTTTCCACCACTACCGAGACCTACCTACTGTATGCAGGATTTAATTACCTTATTGTATCAATTATTGGGTTTTTAAAAATTGCAAACAAGAGAAACAAACTCTGGTTATCTTGGTCCCCCTCCCAACCAAAGGCAAAGCAGAAGGAGCATGCAGCGTTATCAGAAGTCTACCAGGCCATCTCACAGAATAAAGGAAGAGCTAAACATGACATCTCAGGGTGGACAAGACAGGACAATGCCATGGTCTCAGCATGGACAGGGTCTCATGGTGCAGACATGGTCGCTGGGGTTCACACCAGTGTACAATGCTGTTCCTAGAGAGGGGCAATTGATGTGGGTTGGACAACCCCTACCCCCATCCCAGTGAAGGCTCCCACACTTGTTAAGGTGACAGAAACTCTGAATTCTTTCCCTATCATCAATTTGGCCCCAATCCAATCTATTCTCAATGTGCTAAGCAGATTAACTATCCTAAAGCCTGGGTTCAATCACTCGAACTAATGTGATAAACTATTTATTGAGTGTTTACCATGCACCAAGCATTGTATAAAATCTGGGCCCTTATGCCAACCCAATGATAACCCACTCTACCTCTCCTACTTGTCTCCCAACCACCCTCTCTATGCCCTGCATGCACTCCATATCCTCACCAAGCTGGGATCACCTACTGTTCTCTCATGTGTCTGCTCAGTGTTCCTGCTTCTTGAGCCTCTGTTTATGTCATTTCCTAGTGCTGAAATATTCTCTTCCACGCCACCTTTCCTGTGTGGCTTCCCTGGTGGCCCACTTGGAAGTCAGTGCTCCCTCCTCTGATCTCTTGAAGGTGACACGTTGTCTATTCTCTACTTTTGAGCCCCCACTCTTTTCTTGCCCAACACACTGTCAATCCCCGAGGGCAGGGGTCCCATGGGGTCTAACGCGAAGTGGAGAATGAATATGAGGAATATTTACCTTATGTATCGGGGACAAGGAAAAAGTGAAAAGCAGATCGAAATGGGAGCCAGGGAGCAACAGGCGCTTCATGGCAGGGTCCAGGCTGAAGTAGGTCAAAGTAGCTGAGGAAGAAATATCTCCTAAATCAAAATAGCAGAGCCCCAGGCTTGGTCATCCTCCCATCCCCATTCTTGCTTTCAACAGCTGGCACCTCTGGTTTGCCCAGTTTGCTTTATCCCTTGAAAGTTCCTGCCTCCCAATATGGGGTATCAGTTCTCTTCTGAACTTAAATTTTGTTCTTGCCCCCGAAATTGTCTGCTGCCTTGGCTGGACCCCACCCAAGGACCATGATTCCTGATTCCCACCTCAGAGGCATCGTTTGATTCCTCTGTCCTCTCCCTGCCTCTGCCCTGCCTAACCTGGGGTCGATGCCCAAGGCCCCCACTCCAGTCCAGCAGCGGGCAATATGCCGTGTTTAGTGTTGAGAGAACAGCCCCCACCCTCTACAGCCCAAAGAACTTTCCTGTGTGGCAGCAAAATGCAGAAACAACCATTCATAATGGCAGCAGGAGATAGCACCATGGCCCTTTAGCACCCAAACCACAAAACTGGCAGCCATGTGGGCTCTTCCCTCTTCCTCGCCTTGACAGCCTGTCAGTGACACCTCTGCAGTATCGTTCTTATCCACCCCTCTCTCAAACTCCACAGTCACTGCCTTAGATTGGGGATGACTGCCCCTGAATGCGCTCTTAACCTGTCTCCTGTTTCCAGTCTTACCTTCTCTGATCCATCCTCCACACAGCTGCCCAAGGAATCTTTATAACGCGCGCATCAACATGTTCATTCCCTGATCCTCTTCCCCACCAGTCGCATTCTGGATAATCCTGAAACTCTTTGGTGCGTCATCCACAACCCTTTATCTGGTCATCACCTGTTGTCCCAGAGTCATTACTGAGCCTCCCACCCCCTCTCCATGTCTGTTCCATCGAACCACTTTTCATCCTCTCCTAAGCACTGTGCTCCCTCTCATCCATTTACGATGAGAGTTTATCCACTTATGGGCTACATCACTTAGAAGTCACCTCCTCCAGAAAGCTTCTCCATGCCCATTCCTCCCAAGCTATGTTGGGGTCCCCTCCTCTGGCCTTCCACATCCCCTTGGGCCCTTCTCTCATATCTAATCCCATTCTACTTTACTCTCTTGTCCACTGTCTATCTACCCTACTGGACAATGAGCTCTTTGAGGGCAGAGGATATGTTTTATTTTCTGTATCCTCAGCTTCAAGCACAGAGCCTTGCACGCAGTAGGTGTAAAACGTATATGTGGAATAATCAAATTAAACGTATGATGAGTTCAAGACAAGGACAATGTTGGGAGGCAATTCTTCATAGGTTGTTCATGTTTCTGCATGTCTTTCAAGCAAGGAATCGGCTGCTCATTGTTTTGAATTATCTTTCAAAGATATTTGTACAGCCAACAGCAGCCCTGGAAGACAGAGATATTGTCGTCTGCTGGGGCAAAGGCAGGCTTAGTTACTGTCAGCACAACAAAGATGATATCTCTCTTTGGAGCAAGGAGAGGCATGTTTACTGCCCTGATGAAATATCTGGGTTCCCTAGGCACAGAGTTCCTCTCCTGTAACAAAATCCACTGCCTGTGTGAGTGCCACCTGACTCTCCTTACTTCACCCTGTGGAAACTGTGGCTCGGGGAAGTGGCACAAGAAGATGCTGACATCTGGCTTCTGTTGTTGCTGTGAGTAATGAATTCCTTTGTCTCTGACCCAGGAGCCTCCATGTCTTCTGCCAGCATCCATGAAGCTGTGGCAGGCTAACTCGTCAGACCCTTTACAGTTCTCGACAGACATGAGAGTCAATTGTGTACTGCCCTGGTGACCCAGGAAATACCACAGAGGGAGGGACAATTGAGAAAGATGTCGAGAAGATATTAGAGGCCATGAGGCCCTGACCACACTTCTTCCAAGCATAATAAAATTCTTTTATTTTGTCAGAAAGAAACTCAGATAAAAATGATTGTCTACAACTGCAGCTCAGCTGTCCTCACATCGAGGGACCAGGGGAACCCCTTTCCCAGCGAGGACAGTGCATGGTGGGACTGGGGGGTGGAGGGCAGGACAGGTTGCCTGGAGCTGTGCTTGCATAAGGCTCCTCGGTCCCCTCTAGTAGAAATGGTAACATGACCATCAGTAGGGATGGTGGGTTCCAGACAACAGAATGAAGTCAAACAGAAGGGGCTAGTGGCGCAGTGTCTGCCCTGTGATGCCTGTTCTGTGCCTCGATGGACAGAAGCAGCCTAATGGGGAACGGAACTCAGGAGGTCAGCCAGGCTCCTTTCTGGTTTTGAGGAATGAAGATTATGACAAAGGAGAAAGAAAAACTGCTGAGGAATATAGGGTGACAGCTGTCTCTCCTATGCTACTGTCAGCCTGGTCCCTAAGATCTCAAATCCCCTTGGACTGAATTTTAGGGCCAGATCTAAAATGTAATCTAAAAATTCTAACAAAAAGGTCCACTTTGTTTCAGCTTGCTTATTCATTCATTCACTCAAAAAGAAAATAAGTTATCATTGCTACCAAGTTCCACAAGGCAATGGGAGGGTAATAGGGAGATCCTGAAACACCTGGGAGGGTGGAAACTTGGCCAGGCTCTCCATGAAGACAGAGCAGACCAGTGGAGACGCAGTGAATCACAGTAGAGCGTATGCAGGCAAGAGCCCTGATGCTCCAGGATAGCTGTTCACCTGAGAATTTCCCTGGGCACATAACATAACCAAGATCAGCTCATGCAATATAATTTCCTCTAGAAACTATAAGCCAAGCAGCCCATCTTCCCTTCTTTATTGAGCTGTGAGCAGACTGCCACAGTGATGAGAAGAAAATCTGGGCAGTGATCTATGAGTAGACCTGAGCCAGGTTTGGGGCTGGATTAATTAAAAATTTTAACTGAGTTTATCCAATATATATTTAATAGTATGCATAATTGCTATTGTGTTGGCTGCAAATTAGGGCAGAACGGTGGGCAGATCATAGTAACAACTGTAATCTATGATTTTTAAACAGACAAACTTAATTTTGTTTCTTCCCTCAGTTATTGCTTCAGAATCTATAAGTACGACTGGCAGAACAGGCTCTATGCCTGTCCCTACTGAAGCCTATGTACAGGTGAACGTTTCTTGTGTACACAAAGATATGTACACTCAGGCAGTGACAGGCATGAAGCACTTATTCTGCCCTTGGACTAAGACTGCTTGCACTTCCCTTTGGGGGACCTCTGGAATGGAAAAGCTTGGCATTCACAAGCTAGGTGACCTTGAGCAAACCCTTTAGTCCTTTCTAAAATGAGGATAACCCAACACGCACCTATGGGGGTTCTGTGAAGATGAACTAAAAGACACCTGAGGACTGTGCCTCCTATACCTCGTTAAGGGGAGGAGAAAGCTTTCCGTTGTACAGTCAGGGAGTTGGATTTACCTGTGCTATCCGTGTCAAGACACTACTGTTCATGACAGATTTCGCCCGTCCCCACAAGAGCAGGCCAAATGAAGCCATTGTCTGCCGGAGGGCATCCAGCCGCACACAGCACAGAGTGGGGATTCAATGGAGCCAGCGTTCCAGCTGACTTGCACCTGGGTTGGGGCAGTCTAAGAAGCCTGACACGTCTGCCAGCAAGTTATACACAGTGCTTCCTACAAAGTGAGAACTTGTTGACTTTCCTTACTATGTATGAATTTAAAAACTAACAAAGAGTTAATTTGCTTGTATGACTACTGAAGAACTAATGCATTTTTCTGCCATGCTTTGGCCAATGGCTCTTTTTATTAGGCCACTGTGATTCATGGCAATGTACAAGTGTGCACAGCACAAGCACAGCGTTCCCTGCAGTTGGAGCAGACGGCCTCCCAGAGGTTCGGGACAGGAGGGGCTGGCTCCAGAGCAGCAGGCAGATCCCCAGGCCTCCAGGTCAATGGGCAGAGCTAGAGTCCAGGCAGGCCAGGGGAACTGAAGAGTATCCCATGCTCAGAGGTGGGGCTAAAGCCCAGGGCAGACATCTGGAGGTACCAGCTCCAAGACCAACACAGTAAAGCTCTAACCCACAGGCATCCAACTCATGTGAATTCACCTGAATGTGCTGGCCTTGCTAAATCAATAAAACAATAATTTAAGTATAAAATAAAATGTAGGCTGGCATGAAATGATTTAGGCTGTCTTCCATGAGCAGATGTTCCAGAGGTAGTGTGATGTAGCAGAGGAAAATCTGTTGGTCCTTCCTGCAGCACAGCGATTCCTTTTCTCCTGGCTAACACACCCCGATTTTGTTCCACTTTAGGGACAAGGAGGAACACAGCATCACATCCACCATGGTTGTCCCAAGCCCTTTGCCAGTGATTGGTCAGGCGTGGGCATGTGACCCAGTTCTGGCCAATGAGATGCAAGAGGAAGTGCCTGGAGACCTATGGAAAGATTTTTCAGGTGATGAAAGAACACGACGTGAAGGCCCCTTTTCTGCCCCTTCCCTCCCTCTGTCCTGGACACTGGTGTAGGGATGTGATGCCTGGGGCTGCTGCAGCCCTCCTAAGACCATGAAGGGAAGGCCTGAAGAGCTGCATTAACCTTGTACAGTACTACCTTTCTCTAGACTTATTACTCTATGAAAAGCTAAAATATTTTTATGCTGAAGCTCCTGCTGGTCAAGTATTCAGTGACTCATGGCCCAAGTCATCCAAAGAGATACACCCCAGGAGGTCTAGGTTCTTGCCTTTCTCCCACAGTGTGTGCACTTCCTAATGGGATTCCAGAATATAAAGATAAGTACTTTCTGTACTTTCTGTGTCTCCTGAAATCAAGGCAGCTACTTCCTCCGAGTTGCAGTGAAGACAGACTGTACCTGTGCTTGAGGAAACCTTGCTGTGTGGGACCTAAGGAGGGATGGTATGTCCCAACGTGGCACTGCATTGGGAAGTTTTCAGGACTCGTGAATAAACATGATTTTTGTTGACACCATGACCTCATGACTTAACCCCAAGGGAAGCTGCCTCCTGACTGAGCCTATCAACAGACCCCTCTGAATTGCATTCAGTGTCCCCATGGGCACCATCGGGACCCTGCTGAGGGCAGCTCTGTGTCAAGTGGAACAGTCTCCACACTCTTGATGGCTCCCTACGGGCACTACCTTCAGTGTAGCCTCCTCACTCCAGCCCTCCAGAGGTGGGGCAGCCCTGACCGTGAACGCACCCTGCACTCTGTCACCTCCGAGCCTTAGCTCTTGCGGGGCCCTCTGGCCAGAATGCCCTTTCCACCCATTTCTACCTGTTAAAGTTTGCTCCCCCAATACCCAGCACATATTAGGGTGCCCATAAAGGGCTCTTTTAGTCAACAACAACAAAAATAAACAACCCAATTAAACAATGGGCAAAGGACTTGAGTAAATATTTCTCTAAAGACATCCAAAGGGCCAAGAAGCACACAAAAAGATCCCTAATCACTAGGAAATAAATGCAAATCAAAATCACAATGAGATACCACCTCACACCCACTAGAATGACTATTAACAAAAAAATAAAAAATAACAAGTGTTGCAAGGATATAGAGAAATGGGAACCCTTGTGCATTGTTGGTGGGAATGTAAAATGGTGCAGCTGCTGTGGAAAACAGTATGGTGGTCCCTCAAAAGAGTAAAAATAGCATTGCCATATGATTCACTTCTGGATATATAACCAAAAGGATTGAAAGCAGTGACACAAACAGATATTTATACACCCATGTTCACAGCAGCATTATTCACAACAGCCAGAAGGTGGAAGGAACCCAAGTATTCATTAACAGATGAATAGATAAACAAAATATATATTGTATGTATATAATGGAATAGTATGCAGTCTTAAAAAAGAAGGAAATTTTGACACATGCTACAACATTTGAGAACATTATGCTCAGTAAAATAAGCCAGTCATAAAAAGACAATATTGTATAATTCCACTTAAATGAGGTACCTAGAATAGTCAGATTCATAGAGACAGAAAGTAGAATGGTGGTACCAGGAGCAGAGAGGAGGGGCATAAACAATGACTGTTTAACGGTATAGAATTTTAGTTTTATAAGGTAAAATGAGTTCTGAAGACTGGTTGCACAACGTCAATGTACTTAACACTACTAAATTGTATACTCAAATATGGTTAAGATGATAAATTTTGTTATGTGTATTTTATCACAATTAAACATTTAAAATAAAAGCTCTCCTTTGTTAAGTCTTCTCTGATGTTAGTCTTCAAGTCCACTGCATTGCTTGTCAACCTCTGTCTTGATTCCTTGTTTTCTGTTCTATCAGGATTGTTTTTAGATTTACCCAGTTGCCTATACCAAGAAAATCACAGAGAAATAATGCCAGGGCCCTGATAGAACTACTCCTAAAGTCAATCCTACCTAGGGCATTTCAATTATGTGAGCCAACAAATACCCTTTTTATCATTACGCCAATTTGAGTTGGTGTGACACAACCCAAATCAACCTAATTGATAATACACCTGGTCTGAAATATCAGAACACTAAGAATAAAGAAAAGACCCTAGAGATTTCCAGAAAGTACATAGAAAAATGAATGAAAATAAGACTGGTATCTGACCTCTCATTTGCAACATTACATGCAAAAGACAATGAGCAACACCTGAATACTTCTGAGAGAAAATAACTTTAAATCTAGGCTATGAATTAAGTACGAAAATAGAATAAATACATTTTTAGATATGCAAGGACTCAACATTTACCTGTCAGAAATTCCTTCTTAAGTTCTTTGAGGATATGTTCCAGCAAAACAAGGAAGAAAAACAAAACAAAACAAAACGTAGAAGTAATCCAACCCAGGAGGATGGCGAAACTAGAATGAAAGTTGTCCAGGCTGGAGAGCAACAGCCTAGGCTAGAGCATGAAAATGTGGGGCTCCAAACAAAAAGGTGAATGCTGGAGAGGTTGGGTAAACTGAGGATATGGTGAGAACAACTCTCTCTCAACAATAATGACAACAAATCCAAGTAAAACAAAAAAGCTATATAAGTAACATGGTCCGAAAATAATGTAAATTAAAATGTGACTTAATTTCAAGACTTTGACAGAATATCAGAAAAGAAAATTCATTTGACCCTGACATTAGGAATTTCCCTTTTAGTGATCCAGGGCTACTTGACCCAGGAGCAAACATGCATGTGGTCATAATGATCTAAATTCTATTTAATGATGTTCAACTTTTAAAGTCAATCTAGTGGAAAGGCACAGAAGCCTTAATTGTGATTACAGAACACAAAGGTAATGTTAGCAGCATTGGCAATGTAAGAATAAAGCAACCAGAAGAGAAGTAGTTGGGGAAAGAATGATGGGAAGAAGGGGAGAAGTACTAATACTTTCCTCTTATCTATGGAAAGTCTAGATACTGATTAAAGTTGATGAACAAGAGTCACAGATTTAGTTGTGAATAACAAATACAGGGAAATAGTGCCTTAAATAAGATAAGGCTTAAACTTCTCTCCCATAAAATGAAGTTGGAAGGTAGGTAGTTTAGGGCTAGTATGGCAGCTCTGATGTCATCAATATCCCAGGATCTCTCTAGATGTTTTTTCTCTGTCATTCTTAGAACATGCCTTCTATCTACCCTCAAGCTTGTCTTATGGTCACATGATGGCTATTGCAGCTCCAGCCATCATATCTGTGTTTCAAGTTATAAGGAGAAAGAGGGGAGAAGGGCAAAAGAAACCTGCCTGTGGAGTAAGCCCTCTTTATAAGGAGTTTTCCTGAAGCCCCACCAAACAAATTCTGCTTACATCTCATTGGCCGGAACACAGGACAACTATCATAAGAAAAACTGAAAAGTGTAGTTTTTTTAGATGATACACTGCTGCTCTGAACAAAGTTGGGTTTGTTTCAATAAGTAACAGGGGAAAATAGCTATCTTGCCATCTGTGACTCAAGAGATAGAAGTATGTTATTTAAAGTAAAAAGGTAACCAATTAAAGGATAAAAATTATAACAGAACCACCAAAAATGAGAGAAAGGAGGAAGCGTAGGGTGTGGAGAGTATAAATACATTAAATCTTTACCTTTAATAATGGGACTCTGCGGCATAAAATTTAAAGCTTGGGAGCATTTAACCTCCAAAATAATTGAAAGACTCGAGAGGCTAAAGGAACTCGTCTTTGGGAAGTAGGGACAGAGCTGTGACTCTTCATTAAAATCCCTTCTGTATTATTCGTTTTTTTTTTTTTTTTTAAATCCATGTGCAGATATTATTTTGATTTTTTTAAAAGTCAGTATTTGTTATATTGGGAAGCAAGACACCACTATGTTCCCTTTATCTTTGGCAACCTGGTTCTGGAGTGGACATTTCAGTATGTTTTTTAATTCTATCACTGCCTTAGAAAGTGACAAAACCCAATCATAATCAGGCTTTCTTTATTTTACTTCTTTCAATTGATTTATCTTTTAAACTCTAGTCATTCACATTGACTTTTTTTTTTTTTTTATAAGCAGACAGACTCTGGCAGATGCATCACCCACTGTTTCTTGTGGGGCAGGTCTACCTATGCCCTGTCCTCTGTCTGAAACGAGGCAGCCAACATCTCCCCACATTCATTCCCCTGGGCCACTCCCATATGCCCGGGGAACTCTCTGCAGGGAAGTATGTTCCTGCCTGAGCAGACCTGCCTGGTCTGCACTCTCAAATCACTGTCCTCATGTCCCTATAATATATTAACAGGCAGTGGCCAAAGGGAGTTCTGCTGAAATAGGCAGTAGTCTGGGCCATTTTGGACTAAATCCTAGAATGCACACGATAATGCTGAGCGATGCAGTTTAATTTATGAGCATGTAGGTCTGCTGTGAAATTGGGAAATGGAAGTATAAGACATTAGCATTCACGTGGCAAGGGCAGGGCCAAGTCCAAAACTGTAACAGGCTTTTCGCAGGGAGGACTGCAGGGTTTGAAGGAGCAGACATACTCTGTCAGTTAAATGTGTGCTCGTGAACCTCACCTTTGTATTAAATATTTCAATGCTGTGAATTGTGTAAGCGGTATGCACTTCTCCTGGAGTCGTGCCCTTAATATTGCCCAACACCCTCCATTATTTTTAACAACAGTGGAACACCTGTATGCACATCTGGGCAGATTTAAAAAATGAACGTCATGGCTTGGGTGTGGTTTGATCTGCAAGAAGGAAGGTGTAACAGATGGCTTCTCAACTTTGTCCTAGCTAGGGCATACAAAATATCGTACAGCTAATTTAATATATTTCTAAATTAAAAAGGGAAGATAGGCATGTTTTTAATTTAAGTCATTGCAGTTGTGTGTGCAATTCATGCCATGCAGTCTCTGGCTTAAAAAGCTTGTAAGCCAGAGATTTTCTGTCTGACCTTGATTCTGCCACCTCACCTTTCTAACAAATTTTTCAACGCACAGAGCAAAATAACATCTATTTCTGCCTTCCTTATGAATAAAAATACATTCTTCCAAAGGGTTCAAAGGAATCATCAAGTGTGTCCCAGCAGTATATTAAAATATATTGGAAAGGAGGTTGAACAACTCCATCAAAGTAGGCTGAGTAATATCTCCCAAAGATACCAGGTCCTAATCCCTAGAACCTATAAAAATCACTTTGTTTGGATAAAGGGTCATTATAGATGTGATTAAGAATCTTGAGATGGGGAGGGGCTAAAGGCAATCACATGTAGCTTTATAAGAGAGAGAGAGAGGGAGATTTCACACACACACACACGGCCATATGAGGATGGACAGAAAGTTGAAGATGCTGCCTTTGCAGGTTGGGGTGATGCAGCCACCAGAAGGTAGAAGAAGCAAAGAACAGAGTCTTCCCTAGAACCTCTGAACAAATGAGGCCTTGCTGACATCTTCATTTTGGCCTAGCAATACTGATTTTAAACTTGTGGCCTCCAGAATTGTGAGAAAATAAATTTCTGTTGTTTTAAACTGCCAAGTGTGTGGTAATTTGTTACAGCAGCTACAGGAAACTAATATACTCATAGAGGTGCTGGAAGGAAGAGTTTTAGTTTATTCGAAAGCTCTCCCAAACATTCTATGGTTCTTTGATGGTATTTGGCAAAATCCAACTTCCTGCCTCCAGCGAGTGGGATAGGAGAGGGCTGAATGCAAGCACAGGTTAAGAAAAGCAGGCAGCCAAGTCCCAGCTCTAGGCAATGTTCCCTCCTGAAGCAGGAGGCTGAGGGCACGAGGAAAAAATGTTTAGTTTTTACAGCAAACATTTGAACAGATAAATGTGAAGTGGGTGGGGCAGACCAAGGATTTAAGAAACTTCCCATAAATTGACCTCATCGCTCAGATTGGGCTGTGCAGGTATGTCCATGTGTCAGGGAAGCACATCTTCAAACAAACACAGCATAATTGTTAGTTAACATGGCCAGATGCCTGCAAATAAATTTTATCAGGCTTTGCTCTGAAAGTTTATCTGCAATAGTGACAAATTAGAGATCCGAATGTCTACCAACAGGAGAATGATTAAATTCCATGTAATACTATGCAGTTGTTAAAAAGAGTAACATATTTCTACACATATGATGTGGAGGATTATTAATGAGTAAATATTGGGTAAAAATGCAAGCTGCAAACAGTATTATAATATTATCTCATATTTTTTAAACAAAGCAATCTATGTTGTAATCTACAGAAAGAATGTATACTATATATACACCTATGCAGGTTTATAAATTCACTGGATGGGTGCACATCAAACAGTCGCTACCTCTGTGGGAAGAAGTGACGTTGTTGGGGGAATGGCAGGAGAAGTGAACAGACTTGGGCTTTATTCATATTACTTTATATTAAATGCACTTTTCCCCTCAGCATGTACTTGTTCTGTAGTTCAAAGAAACAAAAAGAAGATGAAAATGCAACAAAAATATGCTACGAGAACCTTGTTTAGTATGATGTCTGGTAAACAGTGGAGACACTTAGTACTCAATGAAGGGCTGTGCAGCAGACAGACCTGTGGCCTCTGGAGGTTTTCTGTAACACGTTAATGGGGCAGGGCAGGGGGCAAAAAATCCTGGTTTTTACACCAAGTTCCCTGTTGATGCTGCCATGTTTGTATTTTCAAAAAGAAAAAAAAGACACAGTCAGTAGCCAAAGTCCCAGGCAAGTGTATCTTTTGTCTCTTTTACAAGAGTGGGGCAAAGTCATTATTCACTGACTCAGCGGTTTCCCAAAAAAGTCAAGGGATTTTGTCTTTTGAACACTTCTTCCTGAAAAATTCTATATAAGGATGTTTCCAAAGGCTGTTTTACTTCCTTGGAAAGGCAGTTTTCTCACCAGTGAGCAGACAGGTCCTGCAGGGTGAGCTATTGTTCACAGCTCTCCTTGTGTTTGTGAGCTGCACACTAGGAAGGGAGGCACTCTGCCTGGGAAAAGGACATCCCAGTCTCACTCAGACTATACCCCAAAGTACAAGCCAGCCATGCACCACTACACACAAAGGCAGAGCTCTCAGATCAACAGAGTCCCCCTTCAGTTGCTGCTTTGAAACACTGTTTCGGATCAATGCACAGTGGGGCTGATCAACTGCACTCCTGAAAGGCATTAACATAGACGGGAAATACGTATGGACCTCACAGCATTCAGTGCAGGGTCACTGAAGAGAAGAATGAGAGGGTGCATCAAGACCCCAAAGCAAAGATGAGACTTCTGGACAACAAGAAACTATGAGCCCAATTACATTTTGGGTAAATAAAAGCAGGGGCATGGGTCACTTCTACCGCAAACACATGCTACATGAGCACGGTGCCATGAAGGTGACAGGTCTCTACAAACACTTCTTAAGTGGTGGCTCTTAGTGAAATTACCACTTTTTGCTGAATGAAAGCAACCAATCTTCTTTCTCCTCCATATAATATGAAGTGTTTATTTTTCAAGGTATGTTTCTCTATGATTTGCTGCAAATCATAAAAAGTCATGGCACTTTATGATTTCTTATTACAAATTTCAGGAAAGACTCTCATCTTCTGTATTTTAAAGAAACTGGTACAAAAACACACAGATTGGGAGCTGGATCTTTCCTTAAGCAGAGGGACCACTCTATCTAGATGGCTTATGCTTAATCAAAATCAAAATATTTAACCCTGTCAGTTTTGTGCTTCCATTTGCAGAATGTTAACATCTGGTCCAAACCCTCTATGGTACAGTTCTGTGAGGAAACTGAGGACCAGAGAGGTGATGTTGCTTATCCAAAGTTACACAGTAAGTTAATAACAGAGCTAGAGCCAGAGCTCCAGGCTCAAACTCCCAGCTCAGGGCTGAGACTCCTGTCACACTGTGATACCACCTTATAAACAAAGCTCTTTGGTTAGGAAGATTTTTAGGTTTTGTCTAAGGAATGCGTCCTGCCATATAACCCTCATCACCAGGCCTAATGAGACTGACACCCTGGGACAAACGTGGAAGGTGGGAGGCCCCTTCTGTGAAGGTAATAAATCCAGAGAAACATACGGCTGAAAAGGACCTGGAGGGATTCTCCACTCCATTTCCCTTCCTTGAGGCAGAAGGTGCTGACATCATGGCAAGGGAGAAGTATTTATTTTATTTCTAAAACCCTTCAGGGAAGATTTCATAACTTCACTTACAAAAGGGAATATCTGATTTTCTCCTAACAGTTGAATCCAACAAATAATCAGAGAAAATCACCACATAGTTTTTAAAATAAAAAAATATAAAATCTTCCTCACTGCAATACCTCACAAATGACTATTTAAAATAACTTTCTAGTTTAATCCAACATGAACATTTCTACTGCGAACGGAAAACATTCTAGAAAATAAGAAGAACATGGAGTTGTCATGACACCTTAACTATGATTTTTGTAAGGATTGATAAGAATGTGAGAGACTCACTCAGGCCTGGTTGTATAAAGAACTTTGATAGAAAGCATAATATACAGACACCTGCCGAGCATAAAACATTTGAAACATGAAAACTCATGACTTAGAAACTCAGTGATGGCTCCCACCGTATGATTTTCATTTTAAGTTCTATAAGGCCCCGTTTTTTTGCAAAGTAGTTTCTGTATTAGGCCTTAGCTTAATAAAGTACATTTCCAAGTGATTGGAATGGAAAAGTAAAATAAAAACAAAATAGATTAAAAACTCCAATGATTCCACATATATTCATGTGAAATGATTCAAAAGCCAGAGGTTATTCTGGGAGGAGGAAGTCTGCCTAACACCCGTGATATTAAGAGAGGAGAAGCTAATCATGTGTGGTACTTTCTTTATCTGCAGATGATGCCGCTGACCCACCGCCAACGGCTTTGGACTGCTTTTCCATCAGAGTTGATGACAGTCCAGGCTCCTGAAGATCAAGAGGTGCATCTCAAAGGCAGCTGCTGGAATTAAGGTGGCCCACAGGCTGTTCTGACCTCAGGGTCCCAGGCTCTGGGTAAGGGTGCAAAGTGGCCTTCCTTAATTTCTCCCCCCACCCCATCCCATCCCCCAATGGCCCTTTAAGCTTCTCCCGGTGGCTATTACTCAGTGCTCCTATTGGAGCCATTTCACCCCTTCTCTGCTGTTCCGAAACAAGTATTTCTCTGACTGCTCACTGCTCCTTCCCCCGGTGGAGGGAGACTGGCAGCTTGGGGATCCACATCCTCCTTTCCACTGCAAACAGCTTATGTAGACCCACTCCTTGATCTGTGTGAAGCCCCCATGGTTCCACCCAGCTTCAGGTCTGACAGGGAAAGTTCTAGAGCCTCACATAGTGTCCCAAAAGCCAAGGCCGGAGGCAATGCTTGGGAGAAAGACATGGTTCAGGAAGATCCTCGTACCCTGGGCTCCACCTCAAGCCAGGCTGTGCTCAGGCAGGTGTGGGGTCCCAGAAGACTCAGCAGCACTGCTGCCCCGTGACAGCCTGGGGCTGGTGGAGGAGCTACACGAGTTGGCAGCCATAATCCAGTGAGGTGTGGTCATCTGGGTACTCACAAATGCCGGAGGACTCGGAAGTGAGGCTAAATGGCTCTGGGTGGACAATCCAAGGAAAACTGTAGAGTTAGCATCTGAGGTGGATAATGTTACCAACCGTTTAAGGGGCACACATATTTCACTTAGATGCTATTACTCCACCTTTGCAGATAAGGAAACTGGGACTTAGAGAAGTTAACTTTGTTGCTCAAGGGTGCATTGCAAGGAGGAGTGAGCTGGGATTCCACCCCACAGTTTCAGATTCTCCTGGTCTCTGGCTGGGCAGTGCAGTACTGACACCCAGGGTGTGAACAAGGGCAGCCTACAGGTGGCGACAGCACTTTTCAGCCAGCCAGTAACCGGGTTCCCAAGAGTACAATATTTTTAAGTGAAATTGCAAAACTTTCAAAACCAAATTAAATCCACTTTAATTTGAAAGCAAAACAAACAGATGCCCTGCAGCCTCTTTCCTTAGGAGAGGGAAGTGAGATCCAATAAACAGCCATCTCTTCCCTCCCTTAAGAAAGGCTAGGAATCACCTCTCGGCAGACAGTTTGACTGTAACTCTACAAGTCCAGTAGCAAATGCAACCAAAGAAAAGCTGGAGCTTGATGCACTTACCCAGTCAGAGGAACATTCACTTAAGAGAGGACTAAAAAAAGATTCAAAAATACAAAATGCGTCTCATGATAAGTACCTTATCCTCATTTTATTGACATAATGGAGTTAAAATGTTAAAGGAAAGGAAAGATATGGGGGGAAATGCCAGAAGTTCCAGTGAAGGAATCATTGCTTTCATAAATGTCACCTTATTGGTGTTATTCAGTCATTTTCTGTGTCTACTGCATTTTATAAAAATACTTATGTTTGGATTAAATGGCTCCTAAGAAGTCATCCTGCAAATACAGTGGGACTCGGAGGTGTTTTTTAAAGAAATTGAAATGCAAAAAATCTCACACCTCTCAATGTGTCATGGAATAATGCAAAAGGTAATATTGTTAAAAAGTCATAATTTTTAAAGAACCATTCAATTAAAAAATAATAGAAATGAGAAGTTATAAAATGCTTATGTGAAGTGAGCAAAGAGATCATTTATCAGCAACACCTGCTCTTTCCTTTTATACTCATAGTTCCATCAGTTTATATTTAATAAGTTATGCGACTGTATTAACAAATACAACCGACACCAATACATTCGGAAACAAACGCTTGACTGCTAAGGGCAGTACACATGTGGTGGGGCAGGAGGATTCAGAGGGTTCAGCTTGTTGCCTTCAGGGTCTCTGTGCCTAGCACAGGACTGGAACCTAATCTGGGCTCAGGAAATGCTGCCTGAATGGATATAAATGAGCCTCCCCACAGATCAGCCCTACCCCAGCCCCGGAACTCCTCCAGCAAATCCGGGCTGCCTGGACACTCCCTCCTCTCCACACTTCCACGCACTCACCGCCTGAGTCACGCAGTCAGCAGAATGTTCTGACTCAGACCCAGAGTGTGACAGCATTTCAGAGCAAGGTGAAAGGGACCAGAGGCATTTTCTAGTCTGGCCTCATCATTCCGTAGGTCAGGAAGATGGAGACAAGCTAGAGATCAGGTCGGGAGCACACAGTGCCTTGCGACCGACACCTCTCCTTTGCCCTCTTGTCCCTTGGTCTCCAGCAGTAAGCAGAGCACACAGTGCACACAGAGTCCCATGATGGGACAGCCCCCGAGACGAGGACGACTCTGGACTATCCTTGCTCTCCGTGTCTTATGGGTGAGATCCTTTAGGCAGGAATCATTCCTGACTCCCCGTTTCTTCCTGGTGTCTAGGGGCATGAGAGGTACCTGAATAGCTGAAAAGCCAAGTATTTGGCAACTAACCTACAGATAAAAATAAAGTCAACTTCAAACCAGGGGGCTGGTTTAAATGTAAACACTGTCTCTACTGACCTATGAGCCTGGAACTGACTCAGAATAAGGGTGGTTAGGAAAACTAAGCCACCGGCAGACATGCCCACTCACCGGCAGGGGCACGAGCCCCGTGGCCTACCTGGGACAGAGAGCCAAATGCCTGGTTACAGAGCAGGAGGATAAGTAGGAAACCTCGCTTCCTGGGCTCACAGCCGATTCGTTAATAACACTGACCTCCTTTTGATGTCGAAAGCATTCCTGTGCCCTTCAATACTTCCAATAATATCACAAAAATAAGACACAAAGCAGCAAACACAATGCTGTCCTGACTGCGGTTCAGAGGCACAAAGAATTCAAGACAGAGGCAGAACCACTATGTCTGTCTGGGCAGAGCTACCTCACGATCCCCCTCAGTTCCTCACAGAAATAAACACAGACACAGAGGATCCAAGTATCCCAGTTGGCTGCGGAAGGCATTATGGGATTGAGTTTATCAATAACTCTATGTCATAACTCTGCTTTTTCAAAGACAAACTTCAAAATGGTTTCAAAGTCCTTGACTGCCATTAATAATCCCTTCATTCAGCAAACATCAAACAGCAGCTACTGTATGTCAGGCACTGTGCCAGGAACCAGAGCCAGGACGTGCCACAGTCCTGCCCAGAGGCTCACCTGTCCGTGCTGTGGGAGGTGGAAAGGCTCAGGATGGTCACTACCCAGGGTGGTGAGAGCTGGCATACATGGAAACAGCGGGAGCTTGGGTGCAGAGCACGGCCCCCAGCCCAGCCAGGCTGAGGGAAGGACGCCAGGAGAAAGTAACAGGTGTTTTCAATTTTGAAGGATGAATAGGAATTAGACAGTTATTGAGTCGGGAAGAGGAAACAGTTTTCAAAAGCCTGGGAATGTGAGAGGGCATGGGGTGTGTGGAGGCCACAAGAGGTTCAACAGAGTGGCTAAGGTGGGGGACAGGCCAGGTCACCATGGTTGATAAGGTTGACCTTGATCCTGATGGCTGTGGCTGGGGAGCCTCTGCATGGTTTTACTCAGGGGAGCGATCAATCTACAAGTGATTACCTGAGGGTCCCCTGAACAGCTGAGCAGCTCTCAGGTGTGCCTTCCTTTATTCACTGGCTCCCAAGGCAACAGAGACTTAAAAGCCTCATTAGCAGGCAGGTCTCCAACTAACAACTAAGCCTGCCTTCCCTACCATAATGCCCTGTGTGTGGCCACAGCTACATTCAATTGCATTCTCATTTCAAGAAGTGATAAACATATGCTCATGTTTCCATTTACAAGTTTTTGATTATCAGCCTGGCATTGTAGCTGCAAATTACCCATTTTCTATTATAATTATTTCTACTTCTCTAGATGAAGAAGGAGAAGAAGCACTTTTAAATTACTAAAGTGCCCGAGCAACAGAGGGAGGAAAGTAGTAACCACTGCTGCATCTTTTGCCAAAGGCAATATAACAGCAAGAGTTTGAAAAAGGAAATGCAAGGCTTGCGGCCTTCTGCATGGGCACATTTGCTCACTGCCATCAGTTTATCTAAAATCTGGCCTGGACTGCAACAAAGCAGGGGAGGGCTAGGCTGGTGGCAGAACTGCAGCTTGTGAGGCTCTCCAAGAGCAGCTCCTTGCAAACTGCCCTGCTTTAGTTGACGGGCAGGTCCCTCACGTTCTTCGGGCAGGTCCCTCACGTTCTTCGGCACTACTCTTGCTTTTTCGGTTTCTAGTATGAATTTTAAAAGATAGGAATGTCACTAACTCAGATGCATCCAAGAAACTACAATGTTTGATCACACGATGATTGGAATCCAGCCATGCTAACTTGCATCGCGATCCCTCCTAAACAAGACCGAGGGCAGGGCCAGGTCTGGTTGCCTTTCTGTTCTGGTAGGGGATGGCTAGGGATGGGCCTGGGGGGAAGCCTTGGTAATTAATGGGTGGGAGGCAATGAATTCAGGTCACTGGCTGAAGTGAAAAGAATTCCACCATGCAGAGTTGCAGACCTATTGGCAGCTTTATGTCCCATTTAATTAGCATGGAACATTAATTGACAGAGTAGCACGTAAATAAGAACACAACCATGGTTTTAAAGGTCCTGTTGGCAGTGTTCTTCCTAAAGTGCAGCTCAGTTTAAATAGTTTTGTCATTGTGATGACTTGCTCATTAAGAAATTGTGCCAATCATCCAAATTCCTAACATCTTCCATGTGTGACTGTGCTAGTCCAGTGGACAGAGGTGTGGAGGATACAGTCCCTGCCCTCAAGAAACTCATTTTAGTGCAGTAGTCAGATACAGAAAAAACAAGCAACTACTTAAATGTTCAAAGTTCTATTTGTGGTAAAAAAAAAAAATCATATTATTGTAGCTGCAGAAATTCTAAAATTACACTTTTCATATTTTAAACCTTCATGGATGACAATAATAAATCATAATCATAATAAATTGACAATAATAGTAACAATAACAATAGCTAGTACTATAGGCACTTTTTAGGTCCACTGACTCACATTTTGGCAATACCTCTACTGTGCCTATAACTACAGTGTATTTTGTGTTATCTTTAACCTTTGCAAACACTGTACAGAGAAGTACAATCATGTTGTTTCTGAAGGAGACACTGAAGCTCTGGGCGTGGTCCAAAGATGCAGTACTAGGAAACAAGCGAGTAAAAGCTCCCGTAGCAAAGGGCTGGCCAGGCCATGGCACTCCCACGGCTTTTGGAGGCACGGAAACCAACAGGGACCCTGATCAGGAGCTCAGGCTGACCCCCACCCAAGCCACAAGCTCTTTGATATTCAAGATGGGCTCATTCGTTTTTGTAGGAAACAATAGATATAATCAGCATATTAACCATCCTTTAGATATCGATCATAACTTCTTCCCTCAAGAGTAAATTGTTCTTGTGTATCTCGAGATCCTTGCCCAAGTAAAGGAAGGAAAAAGCAGGTTAGCACCACAGGTAGGAGAAAGTACTCCTCCTTCAATAGCACAAGCAAAGGGGCTCCACTCAGGGTTCAGCAGCGGTGCCTCTCAGGAGAGTGTGCTGGGGCTGTGTTGGGGTGTGTTGCAGGTGGTGTCATACAGGAGTGTGTGCTGCAGGGGGTGCTGTGGGGGCTTCTGTGCTGGGGAGTCTGCCATGGAGGGGTCTGATGGAGGATGGGTCTACGGGGTGTCTCATAGGGAGGTGTGCTGTGAGTACGGGATGGGGTGAGGAGGGTTATGGGGGGGTTATTCTGTGGAGGGTGCAGCAGGGGGATGTGCCATTAGGGTGTGCTGTGGGGCCCCTTCAAGAGCCCCCTCCCAGGCCTGAGAACACCATTCTTGCCCACTGAACCTGCCTGGCCCCCATGATGGTAAGCTCACGCTCCAGCAGCCCCACCCACTCTGCCCCCAGCCTCAACATATCCTGGGCTCAGTATAGCCAGTGAGATATCAGGGGTGGCATGTTTTGGGGTCCTGCTGGTTGGAGGAGCTTGGGAAGCACCGCTCTCTATGGCAAGGCCCAGGAGGTATTTGCAGGTCACATCTAACACAGCTTCTGCAGGGCTTGCTGCCCAGGTAACTCGCCCTGGGACTCCCCAAGACACAGCACAGGTGAAGGAAGGTTGCCCTTGGCATTCTGCCCCTGCAGTGGGGCCCAGCACTGGGGAGCCCAGGTTCAGAGTCCTCTCTCCCAGTGAAGTAGGCTCTCTTAGGGACCCTGTCCTCCCACTCCTGGCTCATCCCTCCAAGCCTCCCAGCTTCCCGCCCATTCCCAGCAAGACCCATTGGGTGGCAAACACTGAAGAGCCAGCATGTGGGTGAAGTACATGTTCGTTTGTTTTCAATGTATGTGTCAACTTTCCCCAACCTTTCTTATGAAAGATTTTCAAATATGTAGCAAAGTAGAAAGAATTTCAAAGTGAACTTCTGGATATCCACCACCTAGATTCTACGTCTGATATCTTCTTATGTTTGTTTTATCGTATATCTACCCCTCTAGCCATTCATCGGCCCAGCTTATTTTTTTGATGCCTTTCAAACATTTGTACCCCCATAATATTCTGAAATAAAAAAAAGTAAGTTGCAGACAGCAGTGTACTTATCCCTATTCATTTCAGCATGCATATTATTAACTAGTGTTCAGTATTTGTTTAGCGTTCTTATTTCCTTCCTTTGAGCATATGATGAAACTCACACATCTCGAGGGTACCATTCAATGAATTTCGACAAATGTATGCACCCATGTAACTCCAACAACCCCTATCAACATACAGAATATCCCCTTTATCCTGAGTCTCCTGTGTCTCTTCTCACTCAATTTCCCTGTCTCACTCCCTGAAGCAACCACTAGTCTAAGTTTTTCCATTATAGACTAGTTTTCCCTGTTTTAGAACTTTAAATGAAATCACACACTGTATAGCCTTCTGTCTGGATTTACTCAGCACAATGTTTTTAAGATTCATCCATGTTGTTCTCTGTGTCAGCAGTTTGTTCCTTTTCATTGCTGAGTGGTATTCCATTATTTGGCTATACCACAGTTTATTCTCCCATTGATGAATTACTTTTTTTTTAAGTAAAGATTATCCCCTAATTGAGCCTATTCTATAATACGGTCACTCCTACTTGCATTTGGACCTGTTTGTCTTGGGCAGTAGATCAGGTATGCTCAGAGTTAGCACAGCCCTCTGGCCCATGAGAGTACATACAGAACATAAGTAGTATATTTCATCACCTTTGTGACCAAAAAAAGATAGAAAATCACAATTCTAGAGTAAAGAATCCAAAAGCATGATGGGATACAGGATGATTTCAGGTGAGAACTTAAAAATGTCCACAGATAAAAGATTTGTTTTTACAAAATTATGTCATATTTATGGCCTATGAAACTAGTTTTCCTACATGCAGGAGATATATAGTTTGCTTTTTTTTAATTTTCATTTTTTGAGACAGGGTCTCATTCTGTTGCCCAGGCTCAAGTGCAGTGGCATCATCATAGCTCACTGTAACCTCAAATTCCTGATCCTCCTGCCTCAGCCTCCCAAGTAACTGGGAGAGACATATACCACCACACCTGCCTGACTTTTGTTTTTTAAATAGAGACGAGATCTTGCTATGTTGCCCAGGCTGGTCTCAAACCCTTGGCCTCAAGTGATCCTCCCACCTCGGCCTCCCAAAGTGCTGGGATTGTAGGCATGAGCCACCGTGCCTGGCCTGCTTTTTAAATAAATGTATTTACATGACAAAAAATCTGATTTAAAAAAATTAAATAAAAGGGGGGTAAAGATATAAAAAAATCGTGAGACTTGTATTCAGATGTCTGAGGTGTGGGGAACATTATCTAGAGCAATGGTTGTCAACCCTAGATGCACATTAGAACCACTTGAAGAGTGTAAAAAAATATCCCTACTGGGATCCCACAACACAAGCCTTTCATGTAATTGGTCAAGGTGCATCCAAGCATCAACAGGTTTTAAAAGCTCTCCAGATGATTCTAATGTGCCACCTGGGATGAGAAAGTTGTGGTTTTCAAAGATTAGCAGTATCAGCATCACCTGGGCACTTGTTAGAAATGCAAATTCTTAGGTCCCACTCCAGACCTTCTCAATCAGAAATTGGGGCTGGGGTCCAGGAATGTGGGTCTTAACAAGCCCTCTAGGTGGTTCTGATGCTTGAAGTTTGAGACCTAGGGGCAGGTGGGATGAATCCCTAAAGGCCGACTTTTCCTAGCTCCCAAGACTAAGGTTACCACCATCGTGGTACCAATGCAGCTACGGTCAACCAGGTCTGCCTGACCCAGCCCCTGGGAAGCCCTTTCCCTCCCTGGGACAGAGAGGATGGGTGGGTGCAAAGTGCTGTGTAGCTGCTGGCCAATTACCAAAGGGATGGCATCTTAGGGCCCACTGTGTCTTAACCTCAATCCACAAACCAATTATTCATCCTCTAGAAAATTGAGTGTTGACTATAATTTTATTTTCACCATGATTTTTGATTATCAGTGACCTCCTTCCACTCCATTACC
The DNA here is from genome assembly GCF_000956105.1 of Propithecus coquereli. Lineage (NCBI taxonomy): Eukaryota > Metazoa > Chordata > Mammalia > Primates > Indriidae > Propithecus > Propithecus coquereli. The sequence continues at coordinate 15,864,082 of NW_012136080.1, forward strand.
CTTGTTAATTGAGAATTGACTACACAGTTAAAATGAATGTCTCCTCCACTAGCAGAGCTGTACCAGATTCATCTTAAAATCCCTCACAGCTCAAAAGATGTGACGAGTCTGCAGATATATTGATCTTATACAATTCATTTCACCAAGAATTTATGAAATTACCACTTAGAGGTCACCTGTTATGTATTCATATGTCCAAAGGCTTATAGAAAACGAATAGAGTTTTATTTGAAGGGTAACACTGTATTTCAAGAGCTAAATCAGAGAACTTGGCAAAGCCTGGCCTCTTGATTAGCAGTGATGTCTCTATTAAAGGATGCTCAACACGGTTCTTCAGATTTGGTAAAGTCCTTGGAAGTGTTACCTTACAGTTAGAGAGAAGATAACGTAAGAACAAACACTCTGAGAGCTGCTCCTCCTCACCGGCTGGCTATTTTGATAAGGAAAAATACAAAGTAAGAGGAGGCTAACGGGAGATCAAGGAATCTGATTATCTGTTCCAATGCTAACTTTGAAAAATGAACTTTCATGTAAAACCAAAAAGATTACATTTTTGCCAAAGAAAACGTGCTGAGAAATCTGAAGTGACAAAGGCAATGCCTATTAAGCAGTATGTACCCTGAGAAAATGTTTGACAAAACACCATGGTCTTTTTTCTCACTATCATAATACAGCAAAGGAATAATGTCACTACCGAGGAAAAATCAGCCCACCTGTTTGTGGAAGGATAGCAGCACACCATAAAGAATCTTTCAACGATCAGGCATCAAAAAAGACTCAGCCAACTGTTTCCTACTTACTTGATTGCGGACTGACAATAAAGAGCTCAACAGGAGCACCTGTGCAACCAGGCGAACTGAGACTCAGCACGGGGGTAAGACATCCTTGCAGAGCCTGCCCCTCCCAGGCTGCCCCACCCCACCCCTTCTGCTCCTGAGCTCTGCCCCACCTGGTCAAGGTAACTCTTCCATTGCGGTCAAATGACTCCTTTGTGGGTCTTCTTTCAGTGTGCAGGGCTGGTCTAGTCTAGCCTAAGACTGTGTACACCCAAGTGCTCAGTGAATGTCTTTTTAAAAAACTTTTTGTTATGAAAAATTCAAACATACAAAAAATAGAGGAAACAATACAATGAACTGCCACATAGAGGTCCCCAAATGGTCATTAACTTGTTTCCATATTTATTTCACCTTCTTCCCTCTAAAGCATATTAACTTACATTCAAAACACCATGACATTTTACCTCTAAATACTTCAAAAATAAAAGACACTTTCTTATTTACATATGATCACACCTGACAATATTAACAATTAACAAAATTTCCTTAATATCATCTAGTATCAACCCAAACATCAGTGTTAAGTAAAACACAGATACAGGTGTGGTGACTCAGAGAATGGCAGATGTGAATGCCCCCCAGAGTCCCCAAGAAACAAGTGTGCCCCCATCCCACTGGAGACCCCATTCCGTCATTCCCAGAGGTGTGCAAGGACAGGAGTGGGTGTTCCCTCTAGTGGGGGGCCTCCTCCTGGAGATTTGGGGACTCTCATTCCAACAGACCCACAGCATTGAAACACAGCACTCCCAAGACCCTTCCAGTCAGCTGGCTAATGCCAGTCATCTCTCTTCTCCTACCTGGTGACTCGTTTTGTCCATGAGGCTGTATCTGGAGTCAGATAATACACCTAGTTTGTATTCCTAGCTCTGCCACTGTTGACCTGGAGCAAGCTGCCCAACCTCCTGGAGCCTCTATCTGCTCATTTGCAATATGGGAAACCAAGACCTGCTTCAGAAGGTGGTTGTGAAGATGAAATGAGACAAAGGTCACAGGACACCTGGCATGCTGCCTGGCCCACAGTAAGCTCACTGAAGTTCAGCTTCTAGCATTGGGAGTGGCAGTGATAACCTTTAAGGCCGTGAGAGTAGCCAATGGCATTAGGGTGAAGGCCAGGCTCAGAGAAAGGCCCACATCTCACTAGATCCCCCAGGCAGGGCTCTACCTGATGGAAGGGATCACAGGGTCAGCCTTTCCCAGCTCTTGCTTCCTCTGATGTGGGGCGGTGCTGCTGGAGATGGAAGTGCTGAAGAATTGCAGGGGGAAGGCTTTGCTGACCCTAGGCACAGCGGGGTTCCTACAGGGTGCCCTTGCCCACCCAACTGGGCCATCTGGGGTCTCCTACTGGCCTCCTTCTATTAATGGTCCTGAACCTCACCACAAGGCACCAGCTTCAGTTCTTTAAAAACACCTGTCCATCAGCTACTCTCCCTTTTAATGACCACCACTTTCCACTGTCAACATTACTATTTATTAAGCATCTACCATGTTTCAGGATCTTTGCTGGGAAATCGACTCCCTGACTCTAAACTCCAATCTTTTGAGGGAGGCATTACAGGGGTACTGGTTTCCTACTGCTGTTGTAATGAATCGCCCCACACTTAAAACAACAGACATTTATTATCTTATAGTTCTGGAAGTCAGAAGTCAAAAAGGACTAAAATCAAGGTGTTGCAGGGCTGTATTCCTTTCTGGAGGCTCTAGGTGAGAATCTATTTGCTGCCTTTTCCAGCTTCTACCTTCCAAGCCAGCAGTGGCCCATCTGGTTTTCTCATGCTGCATCTCTCTCACTGACTCTCCTACCTCTGTCTTTCACCTGCAAGGACCCCTGTGACTAGACTGGGCCTAGCTAGATGATCCAGGATACACTCCTTATCTTAAGGTCAGCGGATTTGCAACCTTAATTTCATCTGCAACCTTAATTCCCCCATACCATGGAGCCTAACACATTCATAGATTCTGGAAATTAGGATGTGGACATTTTTCGAGGGTCATCATTCTGCCTCCCAGAACAGGGTGAGGAAAGTGAAGCTCAGAGAGGTAATGAAGCTTACTCAAAGTCACACAGCTGTTATGTGGTACTAGACTCCAAAATCAGATTATGGGGACTTAAACCTACCTCTGCCCCTGCTACTTCACTGTGTGTCCTTAGGGCAATCACTTAACTCCTCTGGCCTCAGCTTCCTCACCTATAAAATAAAAAGGCAGCCTAAACACTCCCTAAGATTTCCTCCAGCAGCCAGTTCATGACTTTCTGAGCCTCTGGGCCTCCCATTAACTACATACATGGATCAGAAAGTCTGTCCGCATTCACCCAGGCTCAAGTAACTGCCCGTGAAAGGTGGAGATGCAGACTCATGGTCGCACTTCTCTCCCAAGCTGGAATTTTCTGAGGCTTTTGTCCTGGGAACCATGGAGACAAGGATTTAAGGGCACTTGACTCTCTTCCCCTCAACCCCCTCCAAACACACCACACAAATCTAAAGTCAAAGTCAAGTACTGTGTGTATCTTCCCAATCCCCAGCTTAGAGGAAAGTAAGGATTAAGGTTTCTTTGCACAATGAAAAGAAAAACATAGAGCAAGAAAACCAGACAGTAAACATACGGGAATGTGAAGGCTTATTTGTTTAGAGTTCCCAAAACAAGGCAGAAAAAAGCTCCTTTTCTTTTTTAATGCATTTTTTACAAAAAGCACACTTTTTATTACAGAAATCTTCAAACATATACAAAGGAAGAGAGATTAGCATAATGAACCTTTTCTTAACTATCAGGTCAACCATCACCAATTCAGATACTCTTCACAGTCTGAAATTTAAGTTTTGAATCACATCCACGGTGGGCAGCTCCATTGTGTTGGTCCTGTCACACCTTTGTTTTGAAAGCTGCTCAGCTACTACTCTTCACGATTCTGGAAGGTCAATCAGGATGGCCAGAAAACTTCAACTTCTTGGAAAAAATCGTTAGTCCAGGAATGGACACATGATTTCTGAAGAACAAATCAGATCCCTTTTTCAAAATGGACACTGGACAAGAGTGTCTTCTTCAGAGATAAGGGGCTGTAAGCTCCATGTAAGCCTGGAACTGCCATCTTCCCTACCTTAGAGAATGAAGCTAGCACAGCGGTGAGAAGAGCTGAAAGACAGAGAAGGTGGGATTGCTAGTGCCATCACCTATCGGATTCACCTGGATGCAGCTGTGCCCGATAGCCCCAAATTTTCTATTATGATAGCCACATCGTAGTTTTGCTTAGTCTAGTTTCAGAGGAGTTTCTCTTCCTTACAATAGAAAGAATCTTGTACATAAGCTCTCCCAAAAGCCTTCTTCAAAGCAACAAGCACAACCGTCAATCTTTCTTATGGAGATTAGAGCTTGGCCTCTTCAATTTAACAAAAGCACTCTATATTCCTTAAAGAATGTTCCTAATGGAAACAATAAAAGCATGTGATTTAAGAATACTTCTGCGACAAGGGAGAACTTTCTTTTGCTGTTTTTTTTTTTTTTTTAAAATCAGGACAGCAATTCATCAATAATATCTTAGTACTAGGTGATGACCACCACCCACATCCTCTCTCACAACAAACCCTTGCTGGTGCAGGGAGAAGTCCTGGGCTGATCTGGGAGAGTACAAAAACTGGGCTTTGGGACTGAGCCTTCTGGAGTATATCCTGTGCATGAAGCCAGGCAAAACAGGGTAGAACCAGATTCCAGTTTCGCACAGGCCCAAAGGGATAACTGCCACTAAGAAATACGATTACAGGGCCAATGAGAGGAGGTGGAACAAGGCCACTCAGGCACCTGTACTTGGTCACCTTCCCTGCTCTTCCTTCCTCCTCCCTCCTTGCATAGGCTTCCTCTATACCGTGTGGACACATAGCTCCCTGTGCTAGGCAGTGTGGAAACAAGCTACAATGGCCACGGTTCGTAACCTCTGGGAGCCCATGGTCTGGTGAGGGAGGCATGGTGGGATGAGACGTAAGGCACCGGGGCAAGAGGATCTCCACAACTGGCTGGGGCTCTTGGGGAAGGCGTCCTAATTTATTCTCTCCCATGCAAGATGCCATATGTGTGTTACTCACTGCAGCATTGTCTGTAGCAGCTCAGTGCCCACCCACAGAAAACTGATTAAGTGATCTAAGGTAAAGCCACACAATAGAGCAATATAGCACCCTATGCATCAGACAGAGAGAGAGAGAGAGAGAGAGAGAGAGAGAGATTGATTCTGTATACTGATAAGGAAATAATGTACAGATATATTGTTAAATGAAAAAAAGGGAAAGTGTAGAACAGTAAGTATAGAATGCTGTTTTGTATAAACAGGGTGAAATATAAAAATAACTATAAACTCTGAAAGGATATAAAAACATTTGACTGATTATCTATGGAAAGTAGAGGTAGAAACTATGATATGAGAGGGCATATTTTCATTGTACGCATTTATGTTTATTTTTCCTAACTTTTGAATCATGTAAATGTGTTATCTATAAAAAAAATCCACTTAAACGGAAATCTGTGGCATTTCAGGTAGTTCTCGAGGGAATGCTTAGATGTGTTGGGGGCCTGTGAAAAAATGTATCTTCCAACACAGGCAAAACAGAATTTCCTGTCCATATGCTCTTCTTACAATGTGAGTGTGACATGTCTCCCATCAAGAGGTGGATCTATGTCCCACGTCCTTGAAGCTGGGCAGGCTAGTAAATACGGCAAAAGTGATGCTATGAGACTTCTGGGGCTAGACTGTAAGAGGTGATACAGCTTCCACCTGGTCCTCTTGGTATACTTGTTCTTAGAACCCAGCTGCAATGCTGTGAGAAAATTCAGGCCACATGACAAGGCATTCCAGACAACATCCCAGCTGAGGTCCCAGCTGCCAGCCACTGAGTGAGGAAGTATTTTTAAGAAAAAATAATTGTGGATGCATATTGCACATATTTATGGGGTACTTGTGATATTTTGATACATGAATACAATGTGTAATGATCAAATCAGGGTAATCAGGATATCCATTACCTCAAACATTTATCTTTTGTGTTGGAACATTTCAAATCCTTTCTTCTAGTTATTTTAAAATACATGATAAATTATTGTTAACTATTGTTACCCTGCTGTGCTATCAAACACTAGAACTTATTCCTTCTATCTAACTGTATTTTGTACTCATTAACCAACCTCTCCTCATCTCCTTCCACCTACTCAGCTTCTAATATCTACTGTTCTACTCTCTACCTTCATGAGATCAACTTTGTTAGCTCCCACATGGATGAGAACATATGATATTTGTCTTTCTGTGCCTGGCTTATTTCACCTAACATAATGTCCTCCAGTTCCATCTATGTTGCTGCAAATGAAGGAATTTCATTCTTTTTTATGGCTGAATAATATCCCATTGCATATATATGCCACATTTTTTTATCCATTCATCCACTGATGGACACGTAGGTTGCTTCCATATCTTGGCTATTGTGAATAGTGCTGTAATAAACATGAGAATGCAAATATCTCTCTGATATGCTGATTTCCTTTCTTCTGGATATATACCCAGCAGTGGAATTGCTGGATCATATGGTAGTTCTACTTTTAGTTTTCTGAGGAATCTCCATAATGTTTTCCATAGTGGCTGCACTAATTCCTATTTCCACCAACAGTATACTAGCATTCCTCTTTCTCCTCATCCTTGCCACCATTTATTTTTTGTCTTTTTGATAACAGCCATTTTAACTGGGATGAGATGATATCTCATTGAGGTTTTGATTTGCATTTCTCTGATGATTAGTGATGCTGAGCATTTTAAAAAATGCCCTTTGGCCATTTGTATGTCTTCTTTTAAAAAACATCTATTCAGGTCTTTTTCCTATTTTTTAATATTTGGTTTTTTTTTGTTATTGAGCTGTTTGGGCTCCTTATATAATCTGGTTATTAATCCTTTGTCAGATGGATAGTTTGCAAATATTTTCTCCCATTCTTTAGGTTGTTTCTTAAGTCAGGAAGCCTTTGAGGTGGCTCCAGACCCAGCCACCATCTAAGTGCCACTGAATGAGAGACTGAGGGTGAGAACTGCCTCGCTGAGTCCAGTCAACCCTGAGAATTGTGAGAGATAATCAAATGACTGTTTTTGTTTTAAGATCCTTAGTTTTAAGGCCTCGTTTTGGTTTGAGCCCTAGTCTTATATTTGATTATCCGAGACAGAGCTTTCTCACAAGTTCAGAACAATGTACCTATGACTCCAAGGAGGTAGCAGAAACAACCTGACAGGCACAAGTATTTAGTTGGCCCTGTGAAAGGACAAATAGTCTAGAACAAATGAAACATGTTGACTCTGGATGCCTATGGCAGCCACAAGAACAAACATTCAACAGCCTGCTTGATACAGAGGTCTGGGATCCAGAAGGGGATGTGATGGAGGCAAGAATATGGGAAGTATCCGTGTAAAGGTTACAGTTAAAAACCAAGTGTGTGGACGAAATCATCCAGGTGGAATGCATGGACAAGAGGAGGTGAGGGAAGAACTCTGGGGACATCCCACTGAAAATGCAAGCAGAGGAAAGAGAGCAGGTAGAGAAGTCAAAGAAGAAACAATCAGGGAAGAAGGAAGAAAATCCAAGAAACAGTTCAAAAGGTGGACATAGTCAGAGGTCTCAGATATTACACAGAAAGTATGGATAGAAAAGCCTGTAAGATTTGATAATGTGGAGGTCACCAGAGACCTATAGCAAAGCATTCTCCCTGAAGTGGTAGAAAAAATCAAAATTTCAATGCATTTCCATTAATACAAATGACTTTAACTAAATTTTAGAGAGAATAACAAATAATTTTTGGCTTCCTGCTTTATCTTCTGAGCAACATTACAGGACACAAAGAAGAAAGAAAAAAATCAAAATGCACATGACAAAAGGAAAAATGGCAGGCAGACAATCACTGTCAAACTGAATACCTATCATCTGCATGGCAGAGAGGTGACTAAAAAAGGCACTAGGTGAGCAAACCAGCTGACTCTTGAATTCATTTTTTTTGTAGGGGGACTATGAAAGCTTCTTTTGTTGACTAATCCCAGCAATGGCAGGGACAGGTATTATAAAAAGGTATGCAAGAGCAAGGGAGTCCCTAGGCTTCATCTGGTGAACCAGTTCTGATGAATTGTAGCAGCTGGCTGCGTGGGGCACTTTGTAGAAGAGGATTCAGGCTTGAGTATCAGCCAATGATGCCTGCCATGTGCACAGGGCACAGGGATGAACACCAGGTATTTGTCATCTTAGTCTTTATGAAATGCATCTTGGACCACAACTTGAAGGAAAATGGCTTCATTTCTCTAAAACACTGGGTTCTTAAAATCTTTCTATATAAATTCTAAAATGCCCATAAATCAAAGAATATGAACTTTAGCCACTAAACCCTATTGTGCTTTCTACATGATTTACAATTTTAAATCATTTCTTAGAGTATGGCCTTCATTTATTGTGACAAATGTTTCAATATACTTAGTAAATACATGGAGAGTGTTTCTAGAATCTGCATTAAGCCCCAAATTTCTGCTGCTATTCCTCCTCTATGCATAGGGGGAAAAAAGCATATAAAATGGATTGGGACCCACAAAACTATAGAATGAATTAAGCTGAAATGTCAGCACGATCACATCATATGCCTCAATTGTGAATAGATACTTTGATGAAGGGCTTACTAAATCTTTAATTGGAGATGGAGTGTTTCTATATAAAGGCAATGACCACAAAACATTTATCACAGTGCCTAAAGCCATAACTACAGAGATTCTCTGCCATCCTCTGGTTAGTGAGTACAGTAAATCCAGTATTAATATTCAAACATGGCACTGGAGATATAATCATGGGTGGACACAAATGAGGTTAAATATTTTCTCCCAGTGAATTTTTCTTTTAAAATCATCTCAATCTACTAGAGAAATAAGAGGAGTAATCGAGCTACAGCAGAGGGGAAAACATTGCCACATTAAGATAAATCTTATACATTCAGGCCCTCTTTTAAAGTGTTGGGTCTTAAACTATATGGCTGCAGAATATTAGCATTCTGCCACTTAAATCAAATATTGGTAGTCTATTCCAATACACTGGGAAAATATGGTAATATTTTTCTTATTTAAAGTTTTCTTCTCATGATTTTTTTCTTCAACTTTTGGGGTTGGTTATTACTTAATGCAGTCTTCAATTTAGCGTAACCAGGTCCGAGATTTGATAGAGAACCGTGGATTTGATTATTTTCAGTGTAGTACACTGTTAATGTTCCTGGCGGTTAGGGAAGGACAGTACAGCAGACACTATGAGTGTTGTGCCCTTAGCTCCAGGCCTCGCCATCTTACAGCAAACCAGCTTGACTTCCAACTGCCAGCATCTGTATCTCCTCACCCGGGTGCTTTACCTAGGGACTGGAACCTGCCAGAAGAATTCAAGAATTAACTCCCCATAAGGAATAATGCTCAACCAATGACTGACAGGAATGGTGTGTACATACCCAGCCCCCGACCCCATGAGGGGACAACTCTGTGATGGGTGTTTTACACAGACTTGTCAGATCCGAGTGGGATTAAAGTCCAGTTGCCCACAGTGGTAACCTGGTAACCTGCTTGAGAGTGCACTCCCCTGGCTCATTTCCCTACTTCTTACTAGTGCTTCCTGGGATCTCCTCCCAAATAAACTACTCAGACTCAAATCTTTGTCTTGTGTCATGATTTCTCAATGTTTGGCCAACTGAACAAGTTCAGTTTGGAGTATACCATTGGCCATGCACTAGGCTTTGGCCAGCATCAGGGAGCAAAGGATACATGGGTATAGAGCTGTCACAGGGAGAGCTGGCATTAAGTTCCACGTTGACTGATGGACATACTTACTCCTCAGAACCCTTTTCATAAATATCCACCACCACTGGTGTTCTGTAATTTGACTATCCTCCTATACTGTATATTCAGATCACTTCTAAGTTTTCACCATTAGAAATAATGAGGCAGGGAATATTTTTTATATAGTGGCTCTTTCCATTTTTCAGATTATTTTCTTTTTAAAGCTGAATCTCAGAAGCCAAAAGGTAGTAGCATTTTAGTAGCACCTAAAACAGGCAGCCCCTCTACTTTTATCATCCATTGTCCTCTGATTACTTACAAAATATAAAGTGGGTAACAGATACTAGCATCCTTTTTCTTACAAAAAAACACTAAGACATGAATGGCCAATAGTATCATAAAAGTTATGGAGAAGACCAGATGGGGAAATTAAAAGCAAAGCAGTCTTTGATATTAAGTATAAGGTTCATGCAATAAACACCTATTTCTGATCTTTAAAACGAACATTTGAAAGTCAATAATAATTTCAGGTTAGGCTCCTACACACTAATTCATGTAACAGGCATTCTGTCCTAATGATCACCTGCTCGCAGAGACACTTCCAGCCTTCTAAAGCTTTCTCTTTACCTGACCTGGTGTGAGTCCCTCACTGACACTGACATTCATTCTCTCCCATCTGCCACTTACTGTGCCCAAATTCAGGTTAGTTTGCTTCAGTTGTTTTCATCATTCTTTTCCCCTCCAGTTGCAAACCCTTTTCAGTGAGCAGTTGGGCTGACGGCAGAGTTGCTGATGGCTGTGGTTGGCATGCAATTAGGCTGAACCGTGTTTGTCAGCCTTGCTCCACACTCTTTTCTCTTCAGAACACGGTGACTAGAGGCAAGTACCAGAATCAAGGCACTAACCCCCGCACACTCGCCTTTAATACACTAGCTGTGCTTCTGCAAGGCAGTTCCAACCTCCCCCCTGGGCTCTGTCCTGCTTTGACACTTCATTTTTATAAGAGGAAGCAAAGGGGGCGGGGGCAGCTGATGGAAGGGGGAAGGCAGGAAGAAGATTGGCTCTAATTTAAAACCATCTTAGGAGCTCTAAAAAGTTCCAGGTTGACTGATGGACACATTTACTCCTCAGAACCCTTTTCATAAATATCCACCACTTAACATGCACTTTCAAGAGGCATAAATACCGTCACTGTGTCAGCCTTTATGGAAGGGAGATTTCCAGAACCACTTCTTTTCTCCATGGCTGAGAGCCACACAATTACAACCCTATTAAAGCTGTACCCTGAGAATACAGCCCTTCTCCAATGGCCTACGCATGGCAGTCAAACCCACCCCACCAAGGGTAGCGCGGAGGCCTTCTCAGTCTCTGCGTGGTGATGCTAGTATCCTTGCTTGGTGTGGAGAAGATGGCAGCTCATCTCCTATAATAAGGTCTACATCTGAGACTGGTGGGGATTGGAGATGTATTGTGTTAACAGTTCTGGTAAAACAAATAAAATAACTCTCTAATAATATTCAGGCATGCAGAGAGAATGTTTCTTGGGGCTGATGGATTATGTCTTATTTAAAACAGGCCTTTTACTGTATCTTCTCCCTGTTTTCAGTGGAACCAAATGAGCTGGAAGGCAAGCATGGCGTCCCTCACGAGGGACCGTGCTGAGACAGCTCGGCTCTGCATGGGTGGGATCGCTGCCAGCTCACCCTGCCACCGCAGCGTGCAGACAGCGGGCCCACCCTCTGGACAACAGCAGTCAGCTTTGCCTTTGTTTCCTCTCATACGGCAGGCCACTAGCCACAGCGTGATAAAATCTATGCTGGAACCTCAGCCTGGTATGCCCACGGGTATCAGAGAAGGAGAAAACAAACAGGTCCTCAGGTGGACTCTGTCACTTGGAAGGGAAAGAGCTCCCGTGCCCACTCCACCAGACCTTCCCTCGGATGAGCTGGGTCCCCGTTTGCTGCTGCCACCCAGTGGGAGACATATGACGCTGAGAACCGAGCACCCAACCAGACAACAGCCGACCGGGCTCTGTAAACTCTAAAGCAGCAAGCAAATTGGGGCATTAGCATTATTCTCCCATTTGGAAGCTGAAGCCCAATTGTTTTTAAAAATACACATTCTCAATAAGATTACTTTGGCAGCATAAAGCATTGTTTACCAGAATTTATAGAAAAATACCATCCAGTGGTCTTCAAAAGTATATGAATAAATGAACATAGGCCTTCAACCACCACTCGCAGGCCCACTCTAGCCGTACTGATACTGCCTGTATCTCTGTATCTGCCCCACTTTTGCACACCGCCGTGGCACACCAGGCTCCTCCTTCGGGGCAGTTAGCCCGGTTTATAATCTCTTACTCTGCGTGCTTATGTGCTTAATTCTGTCTTTAGTAAATCTGTCTCGTGATGTGTGTGGGCTTCACAAGGGTCAGGACTGTGCAATTTTGACTCACCATTCAAATCCCCAGGACATTGCCTAAAGTATTTGTAGAGGAAGGGAAGAAAGGGAGGAAGGAAGAGAGGGAGGGAGGGAGGACAATGTGCCAGGCACAGTGCTGGGTACCGGCAACACTTGGTCCAATAGCCGTGGAAGCGCTCACAGCCCAGCAGAGGAGGTAATTCAGGGCAGCTGGAGAAGGGCATGCTGACAGGTGCGCACTGGTACTGTGGGAAGGCACAGGAGTTGATTCAGGGAGGCTTCCCTGCAACAGCTCGTGCCTCTGCAGCTGCCCCAGGGATTCTGGTTTTAGGGGCAGGTCTGGCCAGAGGCAGGGACAGCAGGGAGGCACAGAGATCCAGACCAGGCATTCACTGGGCAGGAGGCCAGGCCCAGAGACGGTAGTCCTGGGAGGAAGGAGCAGACAGCTCTGGCTTCCAGAAAATGTGGTCACCCTTATCCCAGAAACCCATTACAGAGAATTTTAGATTTCCCCAGAGTCGATTTCTCAGATTCACACTAGCAACAGAATGCCTTTCTATTCCTAATTCCTAGACTGGCACACGGGTCTGTGTGTATGCAAGAGGAACAATGATGAAGGAATCACGAGTCCACTGTGGTTTGTTAAACACCATCATGAAGAACTGCATGGCTAAAACAGTGGGGCAGGGGCTGCCATCCTGAAGCCTGCACTGCAGAACGGGATCTGTCCACCTTTACTGGGGAATATGATAAATGAGCAAAGACAGACACTGGTCAGGATAAGCCACTTTATTTAAGAGCTTCGACAGCCCAAAGTGGTTTAACATGGATGCATGGAAGATTTATCTAGATGATAAAATACCTGAACTTGAAAGCACATAAATTATAATTTTGCAGTTTCTCTCTTTCTAAGATTTCACACAGTCAAGTGCTTTAAGTAATGAATGAAATGCATATAAGGTTGACTTCATTTCACACAAGCTATCTGGCGGGTGTCTGCAGAGTCTGACTCCAGAGGGACTGAGTTCAGAATCAGTGCCACCCATCTGTGCCTGTGGCCTTCAGTTTCCTCATCAGAGTGGAGATCATTGGGAGGATTAATAAATGTAATAATACAGCAGCTATTATTGTCTGAGCACTTACCATACTACATGCTGTGCACTGAGGGCAGCACCTCACATACTTATCTTGACTAACGCTCCTAACAACCCTATGAGTTAGGCATTTCACAGTTCCCATGAGTTCCCATTTCACAGATGCAAAAACTTAGGTTTAGAGAGCTTTGGTGATGCATGCATGGGAGGTCACACAAGCAATTTTACCTGACTACAGAGCTGTGGTGTTCACCATATGTATTTACATGTAACATACATGAAAATGCTTGGCCCTCAGCAAATGCTTCAATACATTAGTTGTCTTTCCCTATCTTCACACTTCTTTTTTTTTTTTTAAATATATATATATATACATAATACACAACAAAAAGTTTGCCTCTTGGGCTTATGTTCATTTATTTGTTCATTCATTCATGCATGCCTTTTGGCATGCCTGGTTCTCTGCTGGTACAAGGGTTACAAAATTAGACTCCACAGCTCCCAGGCCAGTCAAAGAGCCAAGCCATGGTCAGGTTCACCATGCCCATAAGGATGGCAAAGGCCAGCAAAGGACAGTGGCAGCCCCTGCAGGGGACTCACACCCAGCCCAGGGTTAGAGATAATATCTTGAAAAAGACAATTTTAGACCTTTTCAACACTAGTTTTCCCCCAGAACTTTCGCTGTCTTTTCTTTGGCACAAGTCTCCAAAGACACTCAAACTATAGGGCCTTCTGACAGTGTGGCTGCCCAAGAGGCCCTTTATCATGCAGAACACCCCTCTCTGCTTCCAGGCTGATGCTTTCTGGCAAAACCACTGCGACAGATAACCCAACTCCCCAGCTAATCACCCTGCCCTCAGCTGCCTTGTTTCCCCAGTTTTTGTCCAGACTAAGGAATAATATCAATAGTACTACTAGTAGTAATATCCTACATGTCAGATGCTGCTCTACATATTTTAGGTACTCATTAAATCCCCATAATAACCCTCTGAGGTAGGCACTATTATTATTCCCATTTTAGTTCATTCAGGGAAGAAGAGGGTGGGAGCCAATATTTCTCAGGGCCAACTACATGCCAAGCATCTGTCAAGTATGCACAACACTCGTAACTCAGACGGTAAGCGATAAGTGCCCAGGGTTAGTCATGCAGCTGGGAAGTGCCAGGTCTGTGACCAACAAACCTGTAGCTTCCCTTCTCTCTTTGGCTGGGACACTACGGTTGTCTGAGAGGTGAACAGAGGGGCTGCACAAAGGCTGCCCTCTCCCCTTCTCCCTCCAGCACACTCTGTTAACATTTGTCCTCTGTTTTTGACCACTCCCCAAAAACTGTGCCAGACTCCATCCTCAACTGTGTTTCCCCACTCTCTGGGGCCTCCCAGCCAGGTTTCATGGAGCAAATCCTGTGTCGATACCAATGGTGTGAATAGAGCCAAAGAAGAAACTGGGATCACTCAAGCCAATAAAATACAGCAAGCAGCTGATGGGTATTTCCTAAAGCCTAAAAAGGTTTCCCAAATTCATGGGGTCTCAAGGTTTGAGGGGTCCTCAGCAAGGGACTAGCAGAGTTGCTGCCTCTGGGGAGTCTTTTGGCCCGTTTTAGGGGGTGACACCAAAAGCTGAGAGTGACCAATGAAAGTCAGGAGGTAACTGATGTTCAGTGGAGTAGCATGAACCATACATTCCGGGGACTCATAGAGCTGGCTTTCTGGGAAATGTGTACTTGGCCAGAAGCAGAGGGCTTTCCCTGGCAAGTCCAGAGGTCGGATCCCTTCCTTTGGGCTCTGCCAGACTGGAACTGTCACTTTATTTCACCTGGCTCACCCCACATGAGCTCCAGGAGAACAGGGGCCTTGTCTGGTTTCTCTCTGAATCCTCAGAGCCAGGGTAAAGTGGGCACCAGTTAAATGTTCCAAGAATGAACGACTAAACCGGTCATCATTTCAGAGAACAGGCTGTTTGAGAGATTCTACTCAGAACCCCTTATCTGATAGAGGAGGAAACAGGCCTCAGGGAGAGGGGTGAGTTTGCTCAGAGGCAGGCACACTGTATTTAGCCCACAACAACATCCAGCCTCAATCCAGAACATCTTCATCTTTGCTTTACTTACCGCACACCTAAAATAGCGCTAAGTCATTTACATTTAACGTTTCCATCCTCTATGGGCAGAACAGTTCCATTATACAGAGAAGGAAGTTAAGGTTAAGGAACTTGCCTTCCCCCAGCTCTCTGCAGCCAGCCCCACTCACATTCTTTTCCTCAAACAAGCCAACATCCTCTCCCAACAAAATGTGTTTGCTCTGTTGTTCTCCACCCTGGAATTCTCTGAAGTTTTAGTTCCAGCAGACTTTTATAGCAGGGGACCCTGATAAAAGATCTCCAGCACCCTGCACTTTCTATCTTCAGAGCTCTCACCAGTTTTAACGTTTACAATTTGTTTGTACGGATCCATCTGGTCTAAGTCTCCCACACTGGACTGTGACTCCATGGGGCAGGCCCCACGTTAGTTGGCCCACCAGTTTAATCCCAGCATTTAGCCCAATGGCGGGCACTCTGTGGCACACAGTAAGTATTAGTTAGATATTGTGTTTATTTTTAACACATTGACTGCCACACTAGAAAAAAATTTTTTTTCCGTGGGGCCACGGTGTTTTATTACGAAAATAGAATAAAAACTTTGAAAACAAAACGATCCTTTCTAATTTAATAAAATGTTATTTTTTATTGTTTTCTGTGCATGAGGTATACGCAACTTGAAAAATAGTTCACGTGGCTCCCAAGGTAAAGAGACATGTGAGTTACATATGCTTCACGAGGCCCCAGGCTCAGAACTAGCGTGCGTTAAATACAACTCACACAGCAGTTAATGTGTTAACTGCACTCGCAGTTAATGTGTTAACTGCTGAGTGCACAAATGCTGAAGGTGGGATCCGAACTCGTGTCTGCAGGGGCTCGGGTCACAGCCAAAGGAGTACTGAGGGTTTGGTCGATAACGACGCAACGAGAACGCGCGCGCACAAGGTACAGCGGAGCTGTTCCCGGCTCCGTTCGACTCGGCGCCCGCGCGGCACTCCGCCGCCACCTGTCGCCCGGGAGCCGGCGCCCAGGTCTCCGCCGCGGCCCGGGTCGTGTGGGCCGGGCGTCCAGCTGCCATCCGGGTCCTCGCGAGCGCCCGCGCGGGCGGGAGCGGGCTGACCAGGGCCCCAGGCTGCGCTTACCTGCGCGTCGCGGGGCTGAGCATCGGCGCTCGGCGAGTCTCGGGGAACTGCAGGGCCCTGGGGGACCAGAGGGCCGAAGCGCGGCTGTTGGCCAGCGCGGCCCCGCACGCGAGGACCGAGCGTGGGTGGTACTGGGTCTCGGGACGCCCGGCCGCCTTCCAGGGGGCAGCCCAGGACTTGCCCGCCTTGCCCCCGCGCTGGGGGGGGCGGGGCCTAAGGCGAACTTGACCTTGACCTCCCCCAGCTCCCCCGGGAGGACCGAGTCTGAGGGAAGCGGTCTGCGCCCCGCCCCTCGCTGGGGGCGGGCCCTAAGGAGACCCGCCCCTGGCACAAACCCCGCCCGCTGGTTCCCATCCGCCAGGAACCTTTCGTGGTGCGTCAGCGTTTGCTTTTCATTTTCCTATGTTTTATGTTGCGTTTATTTCTTGTTTTTATTTAATTTTACTTTCCTTTTTAACAACTGAATTAAAAAAATATATCAAAGTAATGCACGAGCACTTTTTACAAAATAAAATTACCTAGATTTGCTTATACTATGAAAGCAACAGGCCGCTTCTCCGTTGCTCCTTTTTAGGTTCCTCCGTGTAGTTCTGGTGGTCACCCCTTTGTCGCTAAAAAAATAAGCTTACATAGCGATTTCTTGATTTATCTATTGACTTCCTGCCATGTTAGATGAGGATTTACTCTCTTACTGCGCCGCCCCCACATCCTTCTGACAAATTTACACCTCTATTCTTGAGCCTGCCCTGGTGAGCGCTGAGACCTCAAACCAGGAGTGGATGAAGGTTTTCTGGAACCTGAAGCTTACACAATTGTGGGAGCAGAGGGGAAGGGAGGACTGTTTTAGAAAGAGAATACAGAATTTGTGGCATACAAGTGAACATTTATTTAGAATGGGAAAAGAAATCATAAAATCCTGGAGCCTTGGAGATTGGGTTCCCTATCCCCTGAGATTTTCTTAGGTAATTTAGGTCCTGAATTTGCTTCCCTAATGCAGTCTGGCTTCCTCTGCCTACCCAGAACTCTCCATAACTCCCAGTACTCACATGGGCTTTGCAGGGAGGGGCCCTGAAGGTCAAGATTCCACCAGCTTCTGCCAACAGGATTTCCTAATGGAGTGAATTGGAGTGCAAAGAAAGAGAGACATCGAGGATGATGTCAAGGTTTTGTGATTGCTAGGCAATCAATTTCCAGCTTTTCCTAGCCACAGTGACAAGTCTTCACCTTAGTAGTGGGAGTGATTTATAAAGTCAATTCTGGACCCTGGCCCTGTCACCAGAGCCTCACAGTTCTCCCATGAGGTTGGCTGGGCAGGCACACTGTCCACTTTGAGGAGGGCCCATAAACTTGTCCCTTTTGTATCAGCACAGGGGCATGCAGCTAGCACCCAATAAGTGCCCAGGTAAAAGGTACCTCCTCCGTCACACGGAAGACACAGCATCCGTGCTCTCTCTAATTCCTTTTTTCCTCCTTACAATAAGAAATGTGGCTCCACAAGGTGACCCTGGGCAAGTCACTTTACCTCTCCAAGCATCAGTTTCCTTTTCTGTAATTGGAGATAGCAACCCCTGCCACACTGGGTTTTAGGGAGGATTAAGTGGCTTAATATCTAAGTGTGCAAGAATAATTATCTTTGGATACTCTCCTATTAATTAAGTCAATTTGTCTCCCAGCAGGATGGGAGGCTTATGAAAAAGTTTAGGGATTTCTAAGTATCTGTGTGTAGCATGTGATACCACAGGTTGATTAGAAGCCTTGTATTAAAATCAAGGGCCAAGTCATAGAGCAAGTGAAGAGGCAGGGCAGTGATTTACCCTCCTAAGCGAAGCTTTCTTTTTCTGGGTTAGGGAAGACTAAGGCTTGGTCGAGGAGGAAGCCTGGTTTCCTGGGCAAGAAGCAGTGTCCCCTGTGGTGGGAGGTAAGAACCTCACACAGTAACCAAACTTACCTAACCTAAGTGGAGGAGGGGCAGTGGCTGCAAAATCCATTCTGAAGAGAAAACTAGCTCCTAATTGTTTAGAAGGGGGAATATCTAGATGCAAGTCATGTCCTTTGCTTAAGCTCACAAAGGGCTATTGGATCATGGGTATAATGGGAATAATATTTTTGGATCTCCCCTTGATTGGTAACTTTCTTTTCTTCTGGATCCTATCTGCCACTATGGCTCAAGGAGAGTGGCCAGGTAATGCCACCTCAGGAAGGAGGAGGATTTTACATAGAGGATGTCTCAGTGTGAGACCCTTGCAAGCAGATCCCAAGACAGGAATGCTAATGCAAGTAGTTTATGTGGGAGGTACAGGGAACACCAGCAGAGGAGTGGAGAAGTAATACAGGGAAGGGAAGGGAGCCCATAAAGGATTGTTAAACCAGCCACTGTAATAAATGATCGGAGTTTAATCCTGGGGGGAATGTCTAGAAAGCAGTGTGAATGAAGAACATGCCTCAGAATTATCCCACCCAAGGAAACTCTGTAGGAGGCAAGGCACTAAAGAGAAAAAAGTGGAACTGACAGATTGGCTCATATTTTTGAATAATTGAGACACTATTTCTAGGCACAAAAAAGTGTTTACCAAAATGAGATTGAGCTATAAAATAATACTATTCTGCAGTTTCCTTATGAAGTTTCAGTAGGAACACTTGGGGCAGTAAGCAATGTGCAGATGGCCGAGTCACAGTCTTGGGATGAGGCCTGAGGACCTTCTGGAAAACTCACTCTTGGAAAGTTTGCAATGGGACTGTAGGCTAGGTCAGCCTCTGTGTTCGGATGCGCCCATTCTAGCCTTGACTTCTGAGCTTTCACTGAGAAATAGCAAGCACTGACTGGTTAAAAATAAAATGTGAGAAGGAGCCTGGTGGACTTTTCAAATGACCAGAGAGGGCAAGTTTTTCAATCACTGCAAGTACTTTAGAAGGTGGATGTTTTCTTACAAACCATGAACAGATAATGCTCGTGTGAAATCTTTCTTATAGAGCCATTGAAGCAGCCCCCCTAGAAAACCTCCATTCTGTCAACCTGGCTCCGTTGGCCATACTCACTATTGAGCTAAAGTGATCCTTTTAAAATATGACTCAGTTCATAACACTCCCCTGCTCAAAAAGCCACGGTGGCTTCTACCACAATTAAGGTAAAACTCCAAGTCCCCCCATGGCCTGCAAGGCCCTCACAAGGTTGGCCCTGACAAGCTCGCCAATGTTGGCCATCCTCACCTCTAGTCTCCTTGGCTTTGTTGCTGTCCCTTGAACACACTGCACCTATTTGCACCCCAGAGCCATTGTGTTGCTATTCTCGCTGACCGAAATGAAACACTCCCTCACTCTCAAGGTAACTCACTCAATTCATTGGCTTTCTAATAGACCACCCTTCCAAACAAGGAAGCAAACACTCCCACTCGGATACCACCTCCTTCACAGTACTTATTGCCTATCATTGCAGTATATTTTTATTAATTATTGTCTCCTTCACTTAAGTGTAGGGTCCAAAAGGGGCTGAGTCTTTATTTATTTTGTTCTGTGATATATCACTCTACCCAGAACAGTGCCTAGCACCCAGTAGGTAATCAATAAATATTTGCTGTTGAATGAATGAATTGAATTGAGTTAATGAAAAATATAATCAGTAAATATACAATTAAAAATATTCTAGAATGCAGACTTTCAACTAATCTAGATTGGATTCCTCTCAAACTGAAAAGAATTGTTAAAACACAGAGAGAAAAAAAAAATAAAATGAAGTGGCCAAGTAGTATTATATAATCTAACTTATAATTACAGTTGAGTATTAGACTGAGAATTTTTGCTTTTCTATATTTGGCCCAATGTCTGTATTAAATATTTAAGCGAAGGTTAGTTTGAAAGGCTACATACTCATTTAAAAGTAGTAAAAACAAAAAAGTTTCCCCTAGTCATTTTAATAATTCAGAATGGCTTCTGTGGCTTCTGTTGGGGTTTGAGGGCCCAAGATGGTAACTAGTTACCTGAAAATAGAGGCCTTGATCAAATATTTAAGATCTCATTTATTTTCATTTTCTGCATATTTTGTATTCCTATTTCTCACTTTTTTACCCATTCTTCAGTCACACAATTCACACACTAAAGTTAATAGAAATATTTCATGGATTATTAAATGCAGCTAAGCAATGAGATTTTGCTAGAAAATAAGGCCAAACTGAGGCCACTTTGCTGTTCTAACAAAGTAATTTTTCCTTCAGGTGCAGACTATGAATTTACAAAGGCCTCTGCCCTTTATTCTGAAGTTTTACAAGGCACATGCATGTCTGCTACAGAAGGGGCTTTAAGGTGGAAAACAGATACTCCCTAAAAACAGGTTTTATGGTGGTGCAATGAAGAAGTCTGATAAGTAAGAACAATTGAAACTACAGGATTGTAAGTGGACCCTTGAAATTAGGGCAAGAAGACACTAAATAGCACCTGTTTACTAATGAAAACTTTGCACTCCGGTGCCACCAGCAGTGGGGTAGGTTTTGTTAGCATCTATCTAGGCTTAATTGTCCAAGGAATGCTCCGGTAGCAGCACCCAGTGCTGTAAATTGTCTTTCCTAATGGAGCTTTTATATTCCACCCTTGTAGCTAAAACCATAATCCAGGCTTTGAAGTCCGTTTGGGCCTACTTGTTACAAAAAGGGCCTTCTGGAGGTATTCAAAGCTGTAATACATTGTTCACAGTAGAAAACACTTTAGTAATAACCCATCTTTTCATGATGAGAAGAGAGTACCCAAAGAGGTATGATGATCTTCTTATTATCACACATGGCTGGGTAGTGGTGGCGTTGGAGTATAAGTCAGGATTCTTTTGTTACAAACAACAGAAACAGTCTCTGTTAACTGAGTAGAAGGGAATTTATTGGTAGGATTGGGCCTTCAGAACTTACAGGAAGGTTGGAAATCCAGGATTAGCAAGGGGTGGGAAGAAAGCAGCTCCAAAAACTAGAAAGCAAAAACCCTGGGAATAATGTCTTAACAGAAATGGTCTAGTCAGGATACCACTACAGGGATAGATGATTAAATTCCAGACACTTCTTATGCCCTTGTTTTACTCTCACATGAGTCAAGTCTTGGGAGAGCCCCTCTGATTGGCTCTGGTTGTACTGGGGAAGGTGCTGGCAAACTCCTTCGACTTCGGATGTTGAAGGCGAGGCATCTGAATTTATTCTTCTACTAAGATTCTCATAATGGAGAGAGGCAGTTTCCCAAAAGGAAACCCCAAGGCCGCTGTAAGGAGGAAGGCAGGGATACAATGGAACCCCAGTGTTCTTTAGAATCGTAGACTCCTGTGCAGCTAGAGGTGGCCATTAGAAGCAAAGGAGAGTCTGCTTGGAATCACTAGGAGGATTTTGCTTTCCAAGTGAAGGATCTTCCTGTTCCTCTCCTCTATCCTTCTTTTGGCCTAGAATGTGGAATGAGCTTGGAGGCCAAGAAGCCCTCTTGAGTCTATGAGGTGACAAGCATGAACTCCAAAGCCACTTGCTAAGGATGGCTGAGTGGATAAATAGGAGGAGTCTGATGTTTTAAATACATCACAGAACTGCTATACCAGCCCTGAATTGCTTACCTCCAGGCTTCTTATTTTATAAGAAACTTAAAAACCTATTTGGTCAGGCTACTGTAGTTGAGTATCAGTAACATTCAGCCTAGCAACAATCTGATAGTACAAATTGGTCCTAGAATTCTGATCTCTCAATTCCCTGTGCAGCACCATTCATGTTCCACTTACAAAGACATGGTTTCTGCCTTCAAGGAGCTTATGATTGAATGGAGGTTGTATTAGTGAGGGTTCTCCAGAGAAACAGAACCAATAGGATCTATACAGCTATATAAAGCAGAGATTTATTAAGGGAATTGGTGCACATAATTATGGAGGCTGAGAAGTCCCACAACCAACCATTTATGAGCTGGAGAGCTAGGAGAGCCTATGGTGTAATTCAGTCTGAGTTTGAAGGTCAGAAAATAAGGGCAGCTGATGGTGTAACAAGTTGGAGGCTGGAGGCCTGAGAACTGGGGTGGGGTCAGAGGAGTTGCTAGTGTATTTCCGAAGGCCTGAGAACCAGAAGCTCTGATGTCCAAGGGCAGGAGAACACGGGTGTCCTAGCTCAAGGAGAGAGGGAGAAAGGAGGGAGGAGAGAGAGAGAGAAAGAAGTAGCTCTAACTTGTCCCACTTTGCCAGAAACTTTGGCCCAGAGCTACGAGCTATGTGCAGAGACCTGGGCCACTCCATGAGTTCCTGTCAACAAATACTGGTTGGCAGAAGGTGTGGTCATCTTCATGTACTGCTCAAATCTGACTTCAGAAAGGACTTGCTTCCCTCATGGGAGGAGCATGGTTGTATGACAGTCTCCAGCTGTTAGCTTCTCCAGGGTCTGCCTCAAGTTTTCAAGCTTAGGACATGCTATTCTCAGGCTAGCCAGTGACTAAGAAAAGTGGAGATACAGGAGCCCAGCCAGGAACAGATTTTGTCTATATCCCAGATCCTAAAATAACAGCTAGGAATGAAGACTTCACCACTGGGTTTTTGAACCTAGTAGCAAAGGCTCCGTCGTGAACCGAGGCTCTGTCTCCCTCTGCCCGTGGAGCCCTGGCCTGCACACTCGCCGCGCCTCCTCCGTGTGCTGCTCAGGCTGCTGCTGTCTGCATCCGCACTGTGCTCAGAGGACCCACTGGCTGAGTGAATGAAGGAATGAATGAATCCAAGAATGAGTGAAGGAAAGAATGATGGCCCAGATGAAAGAATGCAAGAATCATGAGAACAAACTAAATAAAGATACTTCAGCAACAGAACTACCAACTGAGTCACTCCGGGATGAGATGATCATCTTCACCCCCAAGGATTCTTTGAAACATCACTTGACTGTGCTCTCAGTGGCAGAGTATCTGCTTTCTTTCCTGCCTGTTCCCCAGTGGTGACAGTTACTCTTTTACTCTGAACCTGCAGCTCTTTGGCTAAGTTGCCAGTCTTCCCTTGCAGGCAGCTTTGCTAAAGGCTTGGGGAGCACAGATTGTCCATAAAGGTTGTGTGGCTGTCTGGATCTCAGGCCACAGGTGGTAATTGACTGCACTACCCTCCTTCTGTCTGTATTTACCACATCACTCTTCGTCCAGATGGTACCCGAGCCTCAAGCCTCCAGTTGAGGCCACAGTTGGTTGGAGCTCAGTGCTCTTCGAGGGTGGACAGCAGGCTGAATGCTCCCTTCCACATGGTCCTGTAATGATGTAGAGACATGTGCTATTGGCCTGCCTTTCCTAGGGCAGTTCCAGAGCCTGCGATTGGGACTGATCCTGACAGTCTGCCCCACCAGGACAGCATGCTGTGAGAAGACACCCTAGAGGAGGAGGTAATTTCCCCAAGAACGTGTTCAGATAGGACAAGTGGAATTTTACACTAACGCTTGGTCAAGATTTCCCTATTTTTTCTTTCCAAGAAGAGGAAGTAGGAAATGTATCAGTAACTGCTTATACATTTGCAGTTTTACACATATGGAGTCAGTCAGCTCAGGCTAAGTCATAATGTGGTAACAAACAACCCTCGCCTCTCAGTGGCTTAGGAAAACAAAGATCGATTTCTTGCCCTGGACACATTCCATGTCCATCATGGGTCAACTTCTGCTCTGCTCACTCCGTGTTTACACACTGACCTTCTTGGGCACGTGGAGTTATGGCAGAGGGAAGAGACGAACATGGAGAACCATAAGCTGGATCCTAACATTTTTGTGCAGAAGTAACATGTCATTTTCCTCCATGCTTTGTTAACCAAAGCAAGTCACATGCCACTTTAGGTTCAGCAGGCTAAGGGTGTATAGTGCCCCCACCCCAGGTCACAGGGCCAAGTCCAATGTCAATGGGGTGAGAAAGTAGAGTCCTCCATCAGGGAAAGCTAATCTTGTGAATCATAATGTACTAAGGTACTGAACCACTTACATTTACAATGAGGAGTTGGATGAGGGAGTTCAGATGACCCAGTAGGCTTTCAGGCATGTGCAAGGCCCTGTACCTACAGATGAAGTAGAGGATGGCCTCTCCACAAGCAGCATGATTTAGTGGCTGAGGGCCTAAGGTCTAGTTTGATTTCCACCTCAGCTTGTGTGACCTTGAGCAAATTGCCTAACCTTTCTAAACCTCTAAATGGGCATATTAATATCTCCCTCTTAGGGATGTTGTGAAGATTAAATCATCTGGCAGGTGCATAATACATTGCAGATTTTATGATAAAGTAGTTAGTTCATGCTTGCTGTGGACAATTTGGAAAATTCAGAATAATAGGAAGAAATAAATAACACTAAACCACTTCTTTCCACCTGAAGACAACCAGTGTTAAAATTTTGGCATATTTCCTTCGAAAGATGAAAACATGCTATTTTTAAAGCTGCAGCTGTTTCTGCATTTAGGCAGAAGGACAAGGAAGGCATTTGTTTGGGAAGACACCTTAATGGGCCTATTAGCTTCCCTCTCCTGCTCTCCTGGGCTAGTCTGGTTGGGAAACTTTGAAACAAAAGTTTTCTGAATTCTCTACATCTAATCACAGAGAAGTTTCTTTCTTTTCTTTTTTTTCAGTCCTCTGTTAAAAGCAGAGAAGAAGGAACGTTCCAATGTGGGGACTCTGGAAATTGGAAAAGATAAGGATGTGAACACAGTGAGAAGCCTAAGAGATTATCTAAGAGAGAGAGATGCACAGGGAAAAAGTGAGGAATAGAGAGAGAGAGGAGCTGGCAGAGATGAAGACAGAGAGGGATGAAAAGGAAGGGACACAGGAAGACACAAAGGACACACAAATGGCAGAGAGGAACAGAAACACATGCACATGTACATGCACAAACACATATGCGTGCACACACATACATGCACACGGAGGCAGAGCAGGAAACCGAGAACCAGAGTCAGCCTGCGTCCTCGGTGAAGATGTGCCTGGCAGATCCTGCCTGCGGCCCCACATGTCCAGTCAGCTTCAGAGACCGAAGCCTGATGTTCAGTTCTCAGACATTTCCTGCCCTCCGCTGCAGCCCCCACTTTTGTTATCCTCAGACCTTTAGGGTAAAGACTGTTGCTGGTGCCATGGGGGATACAGGAGAGAGTTCCTTGTCCTGAGCAGGAGAAAGTGGCTCAGGGAGAAGAGCAGGGCACAATAGAACGGTGCTGAGATCTCTCAAGGGGATTGATAACTGTGCTAAGAGGAGGGTTTGGAATAAGAGGTGAGAGGCAATCCCTAGAAAAATGAAATCTCCTTTTCTCAGAGTGTCCTTGAAATATCAGGGAGAAGGCTTCAGATTCCTGCCTTTCTGTGAGATTGGGTTGGAGTTATTATATTTGGATATTAAAGAAACCTATTAATTGATATGAATTAAGTATAGAATATGATAGCCATATTGATATATATGTGTGTATATATGTATATTTAACATAGTTGAAATCATACTGTCCACTATCATAGAGCTTGCTTTTTCTCCTAAGTATTATATTTCAAACATTCTCCTACATCATTAAAAACTCTCCATAAACATCATTTTAGGGCTTTTACCTTTTAACAGCCATTGAATTGCCCTCCCTCTGCCTCCCCCTCCCTGGACCCCCCTCCAGGTTCCTGCCGACCACCTGCTTTGTTTTATGAATTCTCTCTGCTGAGCTGGAGGAGGGGATTTTGACAAGGTCCTTGGTGGGCTCAATTATGGAAAACATAGAACGAGTCACGAGATGGGTGATTGCTGTGTCCCTCCCTCCTGTTATGGGAGCCATCACCCAGATACTTCCAGAGTGCAGGCACAGTTTTGTTATTTGCCATTGTGGTTAATGAAAAGATGAAATTAGAGCCTATGAACACAACATGTAGGCAGTACCATAATTAGCCCTGTGGAAGGTGAAGGATCCACTTTAAAATAAAAGAAAAAAGCTTTACTCCCACAATGAAATGGCTGCAATTTTCCAGCTAATGCAAAACCTGTAGTATTTCTGTAATTACGTTCCCTAGGCCTATTATTCACTGTAATTTCTTCCTTTCTTTTTCTTTCTTTTTCCTCTTTCTTTATTTTTTACTCCTAAGTAAATTCCCTTCAGTACAAAGAAGGCTAAATAATATTATTTGCAAACAGAAGGAAAAAGCTTTTACCCACATGATGAATGCATTTTATTTTGAAAAGTAAAAATAAAAGACCAAATAATTAAATTCTTAACATAGTAGAGCTTTGCTGTTTGAAATTCATACAAACTTGTACAGACAAGACTTAGCCTTGTTTCCTGGTGACAGGGCAGGTGCCCTGAATGAGGAAAAGCAGTTTTCTGGGAGTTGATGGATCGCTATGGCAAATCACAGGCAGTATGTGAAGGAAAGGGAGGGGTGGGGCCAGACAACCTGTGACTATCACCCAGATCACCTCTGTGCCTCAGTTTTCTTACCTGTAAAATGCATAAAAATCCCCACCTTGTAAGCTGCTCTAAAACACGAGAAAGTGCCTGGCACAGTGCCTACAATGTGGTCAGGGCTCAGTAATGGTAATTCTTTCTTTTATCCTGTGACCATTGAATGAATGGACATTTAACACAAAGAGAGCCTGAGCTGACAATGACTCACTAGCTTCTAATGACTGATGGCTCCAGAAATGTAGAAGGTGGCCAAAGTGAGAATCTTTTGATTTTCTTGAAGCAGCACTTTGAGGGGTTTTGCAGCAAACCATCTTGCAAGACGGTGTTCTTATCCCCATTTTACACTTGAGGGAATGAAGACTCAGCAACTTGCTGAAAGTCGCATATCTTCCAAGTGGCTGAGCCAAGACTTAAATTCCATTCTATCTGATTCCAGAGCCTACGCTCATTTCTTTGCTCAAATCCTGTCCTGGCTTTACCCTGTACTAATTTTTCATCTGTGAAATGGGCGTGTCGCTTGTCAAAGTGGTCAAATGCATGGCTTTTGTTATCAAACAGACCTGAATTTAAGCTCCAGAACTCCCATCTCTGAGCTGTGTGACTTTAGGCAAGAAATGTAGCTTCCCTGAGAGCACTATCTGTAAAATAAGAGAAAGTATCTCATAGATGCTGTGGATGTAAAAGAGAGAGTGTTTGTAAAGCAAATGTGTGCGGTGCCTGGCATCTCGTAAGCATCCAATAAAAAAAAAGCTTTTATGATATCACCTTCTATGTTGCTGTTGTGAGGATTCATTGAGGTCACAGGCATGAAAGGCTTTATAACTTGGGAAGCCCTAGATCCATATTGGCCCCCAATACAATTTTTTATCACCAACTTCCATGCCTCTGCCGGTAATAATGGCCAGGGGGCCCTTAAAACCCAGTGCGAGCAAACAATCCCCATACCTATGCCTCTTAGAGCTCTCAACTCTGAACTGTCCCCAGATCTGAGGGGACAGTTACCAAATGAAAATGTTTGCATGAAGCTTCAGCAGCCAGTGCAAAGGCTTAAGCAGCAATCCCCCCTTCCTGATTAGTTTTACTGCAGATCTTAGTCAAATAGAGTCCCTGTTCCCTCAGCACACAGTAGCACCAAGACCTGGCAGGGGCAGAGGGAGGGGGAGCCACTGATCTGTGATTAAAAATTCACTGTGGATCATTGGCCAACAAATGGTGCCCTTCAGGAAGACTAAAAATTGACTGCAGTGTCAATTTACTGCCCCAGCCTGGGAATCTATGCCCCTGATCTGGGGACAGAGAAGTCACTGTCTCTGTCGGATCTGAGGGCGGTGGTGGGGAAGGTAGGACTGGAAGGGAGGCATATGATGGTCCTTGGGGACCACGTCTCCCCCTTTATTTCCTCTCTCCTTTCCTCTCTCTCTTCTCCATCTCCATGCCTCCCTTTTCTCCTTCCCACAAACAATTACTGAGTCTCTGTTGAGCCATGTCCTGCCTGGTCTAGGCTCTGAGCTACAGAATGAATCTCACCTGGCTCCATTCTCAAGGGCTACAGAGAAGTAAAGGACAATGACGCTCATTGATCAGCCATGATAGAGGGAAGTGCAGGCACCATGGGAGCTTATAAGGAGCTCAGCCTGGGGACGGTGGTGGGTTAGTGTCCAGGAAAGTATTCCAGAAGAAATGGCATCTGAGCTGAGCTTCTGGGAGTGTTAGGGGTGGAATTTAGAAGAGCCTCAGCAATAACCTGGTGATATTTGGGGAATGAAAGTCATTTGGCACAAGTGGAGGTGGAGTAGTAACACAGGCAAAGCAAGCATGGGGAAGGTGAGGCCAGAGGGCAGCATCCTATAAGCCAGGCTGTGGGACAAGAATGCATTAGACAGGCCTGTCACATGTCTGATGGCCTCAAATCCCAATCCTGCCATTTAGCAGCTGGATAACAAATTTCTCATGTGAAGAGACTTGGTTTCCTCATCTATGTACATGGCAATTTTAACACCCACTTCATAGGGTCCAGTCTCCAAGCCAGTGTCTGGCTCACTTGGGCACTCGGGAAATGGCACTTCGTTCTTTCCCCCAAGTGTGGGGATTGGAGAGCTGTGGGTTAGGACAGCAGGCTCACTCATGCCTGGCTTCCACCTTTCCTCTCTGGTGGAATTGCCAAACGCTTTTAAGTTCATACCGTAGCTGGACACATAGAAGCCCTAGTGCCTCAGTGCTCTCCAAGCTCTAACCTCCCTGTGCGTTGTGAGTTCGAAGGGGAGCCCTGTGTATTTGTGCAGTCCAGAAGCAGGCACAACCCCTGGCCAATGTGGTGTGTGTGCCACATGATAGAGGCCCTCACCGTAGGGAGAATGGAGATGTTCACGGGTTGAGTGCATGTCTATGAACCTTGGGTTTTATTTATTTACTCTTACCAAAACAAAAGATCTTTGAAGGGGAAGCAGAGAACACTCCAGCATCTAGCTGGGCCTGGCACAGAGCTCAGTAGGTATTGGTTGAATGGGTACATGAACTGTCCTCTCCTTCCCATGTTCTGTTTCTCTGCAGTAATGCCTGCCCCACGCAGTAACGTAGGAAGACCCAGACCGTGGGGTCTGGGAAGTTATCCTAGAAACAGGTCTTCCTATTGCTCTCCAAATGTCCTATGCCCATCTGCACCCAGAGAAAATGGTTGGTAGGCATGGCCAGGTGTGTCAGGGCACGATCCATCTTTTCAGAGAGCCCCTTTCCACACTCTAGGTAGCACGATGCCATCTTGTCATGCCACTGAGGCCTGGGACAGACAGGTGGTGGGGTAGAGGTTCCCCAGGCTCCTCTGTTTCACATCATAGACATCTGTGGCTCCTAATACTCTGAAAGCCATCTTTACTCTCATGCTTCCAGTAAATTCATCCACCTCTTCTAGGGAGCCTGTCCTGAACCCTCCTGGTGCCCTTCTTACTTTCTGTAGCATGGGTTTCCAGACCACAATTGCATTGCTACTTTGTGTAATTTAGAAGTAAGCTCTATGGTAAACACCAAGGGAG
Source organism: Propithecus coquereli (assembly GCF_000956105.1). NCBI lineage: Eukaryota > Metazoa > Chordata > Mammalia > Primates > Indriidae > Propithecus > Propithecus coquereli. The sequence continues at coordinate 15,893,839 of NW_012136080.1, forward strand.
GGTCTGGACTTTGCTGCTCTTGCCGAAAGACCAAATTTATCATATTGTTTCTACCCTTCCCATCAATCTCCTGTAAAGCACTCCCCAAGTCCAACTCTAAAAAGCACTGACAAAACGATGTGGCTTTTGCTGCAGGTCTCATAGGGAGGTGGAGTGGGAATTTACATCACATATATCAAACTTTTCTAAATACTTCCTTTAAAAAATTCCTTCAGCAGTTGTCCCTCTTTCCCCTCTCTCTCCTTTCTCTAAATCTCCCTTCCTCAGCTTTTTCAGGCATGCTCTTTCTCTCCCACTCCACGGTAACCATGTGGCACAACTCCAAGGGTGCTATTCACATCATAGTCCATGTGTGTGGTACCCTGTCCCAAGAGGAGGCTACACTTGGTTGTCCTGCTACACCATCTTCAAAAACCCAACACTGGCACACCAGCCCCAGCTGACCAAAGCTACACAAGAACATGTTTGCTGCCCCAAACCTTGGCCCTCCATCATCCCATTTGAAGCACTTTCCAACAGTGACTGTTTGCCATGGGCCTATAGGAGCACAACCCTCTTGTGAGGTAGTGGGATGCCTGGAGGCAGTGCTTAATGTCTCCATTTTACACATGGGCAGCCCGAGGCCCGGGGAGGTAAGTTACACTGCCACGTTGACACATCTCCAAAAGGCATAGCTGGCAATCACTCCCCTCCAAGCCCATGCTCTTCACCATGGAGGGAAAGACTGTGCTCTAAATTTATATTTTATTATTCCTTTAAGGTTTATTGCAATGCTTACATCTAGAGACTGAATGAAGGAATTCATGACAAAAAAGATAAAAACCTTTTAGGTCATTAATGATATAATAGCATGTTGCATTTTTATTCCAGGCAAGGCAGTAGCATGGGGATTTAGTACATAGACTATGGCACCAGATAGCCTGTGTCCCAAGCCCAGCTCTACGACTGGCTGGGTGACCTTGAGAAATCTCTCTGTGCCTCACTTTCTATATCTGTAATTTTGAGGTAATTACCGTATATAATTTTTGTGATTAAATAGTACAAACACTTAGAAGAGAGGCTGCATTTTAGTAAGTGCTGTATAAGTTTAAGTTATTATTATAGCTAAAAATATTGGATGTTCATTCTGTAGCTCGACTATTCTGCAGAAGGATAATAAAGCAAAAACAGTAGCTGGATCCTGTTCATTCAAGAGGCATTGAGGTTCTGGGCAATGGTTTTGAGGGTATTTTAACAAGTTTGCTGATTAGTGAAAAAAAGAATCGATTAGCTGGCCAAACTGCACCAATCTTGACCTAGGTGCAGATTCGATTATAACTGCAGCTTAAATCACAAGCTCTGGCTGCCCCAAGGAGGCACAGGCTATCCTCAGCCCCTGGCCCCTGGGCACATACTAATTTGCATGCCTGCATTCAAGTCAACAAAATAGTCAAAGCAATGATGAGGGCAGAGAAAGTCAGGAAATTTCTTTCCTCTCTTGCATCTAACAGAGTAGAGTCCTTTAATGGGATGCATGAGTTTAGGCATTCATTACTTTAGCACACCCACTAAATAAAAATAATATATCCCACATCCCCAAACGATGGAAATTCCATTGACAAACTCAAGCTACAACAAGAAAGGGATCTGGACATCTAGCTTTGTGGCTAGAATTTTGAAGTGAACAGATAATTTTATGAAATAATATACTAGCTATCAAATCATATGCTCTGCTTCCACAAAAGATTGAAAGAGATGTTTCTTCTATAACCCCATTTCCAACTATTTCCCCATTCTAGAATACTATTTCATGGCTGGCCAGAGGCCCAAGCAATGAGGCCTTCTGCTGAGGGCCCTTGCCCTCCAGCCCATACCTGGGCTTCCCCGACAAGGCTGTACCAAGTCCTCTGTTTCTAGTATGAAAACAGCCAAAATAATTGCAATGGAAAAGAATAACTTTGGAATAAGTTCTTCTTCTCCCCCTTTTAGATTTGTAGCATTCATACGACATCACCACTGCTCAGCATCCAAGGCCTGGCACAGAGCTAGTCCTTCCCAGGAGAGCATGCTGTAGGATGGTATGCCCAGGCCATCACAAAATTATGCACCATTTGTGCTGTTTGCAGTGCTGCCCAAATCCATAAATCCAAACTGATAAAGGCAAGGTGGAAACTCTTCAGGAGGAAGGATTTTCTTTTCACCACAGAGAAGTCAATACAAAAGCATTTGCTAATATCTCCTTCCCCAGTTAACACATCTCAGCCTGATTTCCAACTGGGCTCCATGGCCTTAATGCGTAGGCTGTGAGGGCGTTCATTTTTGTTAATTCTGTAGCCGACAATTCCTTCACCGGGTTAGACGGCCTGGAGACTGTGATTTGTTAGTTCTCATTAGAAGGGAAAAGGTGTCGTCCTGCACTCCCCAGCTTTCATAAATCACATTTTGAGGTGGTTTTAGCATGCTAGAACATTTCTGAGCACAAGGCCTGACATGAATAATCCCAAGGATGCGGGTCTGTGTCAGGCAGCCAGCACTCAGAGCACTTCTATGATCCCATCTGTGATTCACCGAACATTCGTGCGGAGGCACAGACAAAGGTGAATTAGTTCCAGACAAAAATGCATCAATGCTCTATTGAATAGTCAATTATTAAACACATAATGGAATCTGCGGTTAGCAAGGCATGCTGAAGATGTGCTATATTTGCACAATTTCTAAAAGGAAAGAAAGTCTGGTTTGTAATTTTTGAAAAATGCAACAATTCAATGGTAAACTTGGAAACACACATCTTTCCTTAGAGATGAGTGTGAGATTTCTGTTCATTATCCATTTTTTCTTCCATTCCTCCCCTTAATTAGGCCTTGAGGCCATCAACTCTTGAAACTCAACAGTCAGCAATTCTGGAGGGAATGAATAGGGGTGAATTGTCCAAAGCGGTAAACCATCCAACAGTCTTTATATTTTTGGTTTGTTTTAGCCTTTTTTCAACTTATGTGCGATTATAGAGGGGTGTGCTCTGTAACCATAGGGCTCCAAGCAAAATAGTGCATTGCGAAGCTTGCCTGCTTACCATATATCCTTGGCCTCAAAGTCTCAAGTGGATGCAAGTCACCATCTAAAAGGCGTTCTTCTCTTCAGTCTAGGGTTGCTTCCATGCCGCCTTGGATTTTCCCAGGACGGAAGAAGCTGGTGGTTTGAATTCAAAGCACCACCTTTGCAGCCCCAGCTGTATTATCAAGGACAACGCTAGGCACAGGCACTTCCTTTGACCTTGCCAGGAGTCAGTGGGTGTGAGTCTCTTTAAGTTCTGCTACTAGCTATGTGTCTTTGGGCAAACCACTTCCGCTTTTGTTTTACTCATGTATAAAATGGGTGGGTTGAATTTAAAAAAAGATTACTAAAAAATATTTGATGGTTCATAAACACATTGAAATCAGATGCCAAAATTAGGATGCACATGTGATTTATCAGCTAGTCTTAACACAATTGAGGTGTAAACATGACTTCATTTTCTCTAATCATTGCCTTCAGCTATGCATGTTGACTCTTCTATCCTTAGCAACATCTTGGGCAAATTCCATCACTTTCTGTCACTCTTAGTTGTTAGAAGTTAAGTCCAGTTTGAAGTTTCAATCTGAAATTCAATTTTGTTCTCCTCTCCTCTCCTCCCCCAGTGAAGACTTTACCCATGACTCCAGGAACCTGTAGAAATTAGGTAGTATAGTTTGCTCCCTTGCCTGCACCTTAGAGTTGGGAGTCTGCTTCCCTCCATCCCTTAGGGCCAGGCCCTCCAGGGTTGAGGCAAGGAGGATGAAAAGTGGGAGCAGAAGTCTTTCCCCACACCTGAGAACTTATTAGGAGAGGGGAGGCTGGTGCTTCTGGCCCTGAGGTTTGGGTCAGTCCTGATTCTGGCTGGTGGCCAACGTAGTGATCCCCACATCAGTGGTGTACATGGGCTTTGGGGGCAGCGTTCAGCTTCCTACTAGCTGAGGAATGAGATAGCCAGAATTTTATCCACATGGAGATAGCCAGAATTTTCTTCATTCTATCCCTTATTACACATTCCTAACTCCTTTTCTGGGGACCATGGAGGAGACGGGTCCTTTCTTGTACCAGCTATGAGTCACACACAGTGGTGACAGTGGTGGGGAGCTCCCTACACTGTGATCCTCATTTTTGCTGCTACAGCCAGCCTCCAATCTTTAGAAATTTCTAGGAGCGAAGCAGGCCCCAGCCTCTGTCTAGACATATACTCCAAACAGCAAGGAACATACATCAGACTTTCCCCAAAATGCATTACCAGCCTTTGCTCCATCTAGCAACAACATTAGAGGGACCTGTGAGTGCCAAGTTTCCCAAGGCATGGGTATGAAATGCCAGCCCTCTCCTCTTTCAGGCTCCCTCAATCTCTATGAGTTCACCTGTTGGAGCCCCCTGTGCCTGGCTCTGGTGAGGAAGTGTGATCACATCCACCAAACTCCCTTCTCCTTAGGACATTGCTTTTCATTCTTACTGGATAGACTGGTAAAGGACAGAGTGGCCCTGGCTGGAGGTAGCAGGCCTAGTTTTGCCATTTCCCCCAAGCCCTATGCTGGGGTGGGGATGTCTGGCTCTAATTGCTTTGGGCTCTCCATAGAATATGTGATACATGGTGAGTGCATTCTCCCAGTGTTGGGCTTAGCTGATAATCCTGGAACCACTGGAAAATTCCATATTCAACATTTTGTTACAAGAGTGTATATTTGTGTCTGTGTTTATTGGATCCTCATAGGGCCACATGACTCAAAAAACATTAAGAGCTATTGAAATAGATGACGTCCAAGGGACTTCTGGATTTCACAGCTTACGACTTTTGTTGGAACTGAGGTTCATTTGTGTTTTAACATCAGGAAAATTGGCGAGACCAGGCCACCCTTGCTGCCCCTGCCCCTGGGGCAGAGCATGAAGGATGAGTGACTGTCCTCTGAGGAGGACCCATGTGGAAGGGGACCCCACCCCTCTGGGCAGGGAGGCCATGCTGAGGGTGTGTTTCACTGTAGGCCTAAGAGATGGTGCTGTGGGACCTGCCATGTGAACAGAGACCAGGAGACAGAACAAGGCACCTGGAGGGAGCCTCCTCACTGAAGAAGTAATATCCTGTGAGATGAATTGTCTCCAGTCCTGCCACTTCTTGTTTATTTGCCCTGGGATTGAAGCCTAATCCAGGGGGCTCTTTATGGTCTCAGCTGTATCTCCAGGAAAGGCCTTTGCATCTGAGTCGTCCTTTCTCTTCTCTCATCACCACACACCTGCCTTAGACTCTAGTGTGGGGGCAGCAGCCCATCTTCGTCCAAGCTTCTTAGTTAGGGAGGCTGGGCTATATTGTGGTATCAAATCAATTTTCAAGTCCCAGTGGCTTAGCTTGGCAAGAGTTTATTTTTCACTTAGATAAAGTCTGGTATGGGTCAGCAAGGGCTGGCCTCTTCCTGGTGACTCAGGGACCAAGACTCCCTCCATTCTCGGATGCCACTATCTTTATACATGTCCTCTAAGATCTCCACAGCAGAGGAAGAGAGGGATGGAGCAGATCTCTTCCTGAGTCAACCTTGGATGTCCTGGGCTTTAATTTCCTTAATGAATGCCACATTTCTTCACAGCCACTTCCAGGCATTTGTCATGTCCGAGGGATATTTCTATCTCCGCTATAGATTATTGTAATGTACTTGCCCAATAATGTTACAATGAGTTAGGACCAGACTTGCCTGGGCTGTATTAGGTCTAGTAATGACACTGTGCATTTATATAGCCCTTTTATTTTCCAAGAGCTTTCAGATTTATCATCTCCTTTCACTCTTTCAATATCTTTCCGAGGACGGATGGCCCCCTTTTTCCCTGCACCGTCCAGCTGGAGAAGGCAGGCATAGCAGCGTTCAGCGCTTCGCTTCTACCCCCACAGGTAGATCTTGCAGAGACCTGAGTGTCCAGCTGAATGATGTGGTAACAACGCAGTTGACTCTCATCAAATGCTCGATGATTGGATCCTAAGTGGAACATATGAGGTTCTGGTTGTGGGGTAGGTTTGGGGGGCAGCTGAATGTATCGGTTCTTGAAATCTTCAGAAGAGAATTTTTAAAGGCTCTTGAAAATGTGTTAGCACTGTCAAGAAAGAGATTTGGCATTTTAAATTGTTAAATACAAATCACAGCTCTGTTTGGTATGAAACAACATATAATTGCCATTTTTTAAACAAAAGAAGAAATAAAAATAGAGACTTTGAGTTAAACAGGGTGGTTTGCACACATGCATTTATCCCTACTGTCTCCTGAGATATCAAAAAGATGGCAGGAAAAAGAAATAAAAATAGTTTAAATCTGCAAAGACAAAGAGAACAGGAGCAAACATACAGTGGGTAAGAGATCCACACATTTGGGAAGGCAAGACATGGTGGAGGAGACAGCTGGAATGCATTGACTGCAGCAGGGGTGCAGGGAGGACCTGACCACTTCACACCAAGAACTGGAGGGCTGGGAACTGGAAGGCCCAGCTACCTCCAAAGGCAAAGGTAAGACTCAGACAGGCAGATAGAATACAAGTCTGTACAAGGTGCAGATAGACCTAGACCTCCTCTTCTTTGTCTGGCCATGGGAAATGATTCCAAAGAAACTCTGTTGGCAAGACCCTGAACTCAGGACATTCAACACAGAATAGAGGGGGATCTGGGGCATGGCAGTGAAAACAGGGAACAAATGAAAGTATAATTGATTGGGGAGAGCCCAGCCCCTTTCCTTTGCTCAGCTCCCACAAGAATGCTGACTACCTACTTATCACCCCCAATAGGAGCATTCAAGATCAGAGAATAAAAAAGTAGAAATAGAACCAAAAAAGAAAAGAAGAAAGAAAGAAAGAAAATAAATTATAGGCTCAATCTATGAGGTATAAACCTAACTAATAGGAGTTGCAGAGAGAGAGAACAGAAAAGGTTGGTGGGAGGAAATTATCAAAGAGATAATAAAAGTATATTTCCCAGAACTGAAGGACTTGCGTTTCAGATAGAAAGGGGCTGCCACACGCTCAGCACAGTGGATGAAAAAATGACCCACCCCAAGGCCAGAGCACCAGAGATAAAGCAAAGATCCTAAAAACTTTCAGGGTGGCAGAGGGGAGAGAGAGTTAGAAAAAAGTAAGTGGGAATCAAAAGCCTTCTTAACACAACCAGAGTGCCTCTCTCACTCTTGTGTCCCCTAGGTGCAGCCATGCATGACTCCTTGACACAAAAACAGCTCACCTTAGCCCAGGCAGCCATCACAGCTGTTGGGCCAGTGCCTCTAGGAAGTGGAAGTCCCTGTGTCAGGAGAAAGCTCAGTTGGTAACTTGGATGCTCCCTTTCAGTGGGAGGGCTCAGACCAGAACTTAGGTTAGAGGGCAGGGAGAAGGCATGAGATTGCTGCAAATTTTGGTGGAACAGAACCACTCCCTAAGCACTATTGCCAGCCCCTCTTCTTCCTCTCAAAGTCATCTAAAAAGAAGGCCATCATTCTGTCAAAATGCTTCAGTTGTATTTGAACATTCAAAATGTTCCAAACACGTTCAATAGATATGTACGAAACATCAACTGTGTTCTGTGCACTGGACATCATGCGAGCCTCAGTGTTTGAGAAAACCCAAAATGAGTATTGGAGGGTCCCCCAAATGAGTTACACCTGGACCTGCCCTTAAAGATCCCATGACCCAGGGCTCCTCAGCCAATTCACCTCAGCCTTGAAGCGGCCCTCACCTTCCAACATAAGGCCCATCTCTCATGGACCCTTTATGTGTGGCAGGCTCTTTTCCCAGAGTTGGGATCCAGACACAGGTTGAAAAGACACAGTGACTGCATTCTGGGAGATCACTGTCGTGCTAGGGGCCGTGGAAGACAGAAGAGAAATCTAAGTCTCTTCTTCTGAGAAAGCTACAGTCCATCTGTGAACGTAAAGCACACCTTTATGTTTAAATCTGGACCTGGGTGGAGTGGAATTCAGGGTAAGTGAAGGAAGTGGTTATAATTGGAGGATTTTTGTAGATAGGGCTTTTGTCTTTTCTCTTTGCTTTATATTTATTAAGTTTACAAACAAATGAAGAAAAAAATCAAGAGTACAGATGTTCTCTTATTATAAACACTATTGATCTAATGAACTTGCAATCACTGAAGTTTTTCCCTTTCCTGGGGTATGTACATGTGCTATGTCCTGAGCCAGGGATGTCTGAATAACTTCTATTAAACCATCAGAGCCAGCCTCGGATCTCTCTTCCAGGATGCCTTCCAGGACACCCAGGCCAACTGAGGCCCTCCCTCTGTGCTCCAAACTCCTAGCAAGTCCCTCTATCAAAGTGTGTCTCACGGGACAGGAACTGCCTGTTTTCCCACCAGACCATGATTAACTCAATTAACTGAGATCATGGAATGGTTTGCTGAATACTACTGTGCTGGGTCCAGAACCTGGCACGTAGAAAAGGAGATGTTCAGAGGATGCTTCTTACAGTGAACAAGGCACCTACTCTTGCTGACATAATTGACCACCTTCAGGCTGGCTGGGTTGCTGTGTGGGGGTGAGGGAACAGATGAGTGGGGAGTGAGGGGGCATAGACGATTCCCCGCAGGTATGGCAAATCATTTCCAGATTCATTGCCTCTAGGCCAGATGGGCCCCAGAGGTGAGGGCCACTTTTCCCTGCTCTCAGGCAGGTTCCCACTCGCACAGTTGTAAGAAAGACGACCACCACTGATGCCCCTCACATGTCCAGTGCAGGTCTATCTGGCAAGAAATGGGCATCCAAAAGCTCTGGTTTGAAAATGGCATGCTTAAACTTGTCTTTATAGCAGTTCACGTCTGTCCCCATGGCTATCTGATGATCTGTTTTCTCCATCTTAACTTTGGAATAATGTAAAAAATGTGATACTCATTTGGGCACTGGAGCCAATAAACATTTTAAAATGAGTGCTTCTAGATTTGACTGGATTAAAATATTTACAAATCCTAACATAATTGAAAGTCAATGTATTTGATAGGCAAAGGATTAAAATCCAAGCAGGCAAATAACACAATTTAAAAATGGGCAAAGATCTGAATAGACAGTTTCCCAAAGAAGGTATACACATGGCCAAAAGGCACATGAAAAGATGCTCAACATAATTAGCCATTAAGAAAACGAAAATCAAAACCACAATGAGATACCACTTCACACCTGCTAGGATGGCTATAATTAAAAGACAGGTAGGTATTGGCAAGGATGTGGAGAAATTGGAACCCTCATACACTGCTGGTGGGAATGTAAAGTGATACAGCCACTTTGGAAAACAGTCTAGTAGTTACTCAAAATGTTAAACATAGAGTTACATATGACCCAGAAATTCCACTTGTAGATATATAACTAAGAGAAATGAAAACATATGACCACACAAAAATTTGTGCTCAAATGTTCATGGTAGCATTATTCGTAATAGAGAAGAAAGTGGAAACAACACAAATGTTCATCAACTGATGAATGGATAAATAAAATGTGATCTACTCATACAATGCAATACTATTTGGCAATAATATGTTGGTCATGCTACAACATGGATGAACCTTGAAACAGTATGCTAAGTGAAAGAAACCAGTCACAGAAGACCATACGTTGTGTGATTCTATTTATATGAAATGTTCAGTAGACAAATTTATAGAGACAGCAAGTAGATTAGTGGTTACCTAGGGCTGGGGGAGGGAGAATGGGGAATGACTGCTAATGGGTACAGAGTTTCTTTCTGGGATGATAAAAATGTTACAAAATTGATTGTGGTAACGGCTGCAAAACTCTGTGAATAAGCCAGGAAACCATTAAATCGTACACTATGTGAGTGACTTGCATGGCATGTGAATTATATCCCAATAGTGTCGTCATAAAAAACCTTGAGCAGGGAACCTGCTAGTCTCTCCCACCCAGATTGTGAGCTCTTTCAGGGTAAATTTGGCACCTTCTTCCTCTGTGATTCTCCTGTGGAAGTAAGCACGGTGCTGAATACCAGCAAATTTGCTTGTTGACTGATTGTATGATTGATAAATATCTTTTAAAATGTGAAGAGGCAATAAGGGAACAAGACCCCCACCTGCCATTATCAACAGGTGGGGTGTGTATGTGTGTGTACATATGTAAGGGGAGGTAGCAGGGAGAGGTGAGTGGGGGTTATCTATACCTTTCAGTCCTTCTAATGCTGACGGGCAAGTGGGTGAGGTGGAGAAAGAGAGCAGTGAAAAACGGAGGGACCTGCACTTTAATTCCAGCGCAGCTGATACCTGGCCTGAAGCTCAGGTTCTGGGACTCAGCTCCTACCTGTGAAAGAAAGGGCTGGAGGTTGAGTCTCAAGGACACCTTATTGCCTGGACACCATGTGGGTGAGTCGAGGAGAAAGATTCTGATTTAAGTCTGGAATACTAGCTCTACCACAAGCTTGCAAGGGTTCAAATCTCGTTCTGCCCTTTGGTTATCATTTTTCTGCATGTACTAAGTCAGGTTGGGCTCTGAGACATCTGTGTCATCTCCCAGCAGAGCTTGTCCAGATAGGGGCACACCTAGATTGGGGCCTTGACCCTAGCTGTGCTGGTGGCCACATTTACTGGAGTCAAGGATGTTCAGGGGTGGCTCCTTTCCCTTCTACTTCTCAAGCCCAACTTGACTTTCCACTTTACTTCTGGCCAAAATAAGAAAAGGTAGAAAAGTGTGATTAGAGCAGACAGAGGAGAAGGAAGAGGAGGAATAGGAGGAGGAACAGGAAGAGAGGGAGGGGAGGGAGGAAGGAGAGGAAGCACCAGTGGCCAGGACTGCAGAGGGGTTGGGCAGGGGTTCTGGAATTAGCAGCAGCCTCTGCTGAGGGTTTGAAGAGGGATGGGGCAGTGGCAGGCATAGATAGAGTTGTGGGCACTAGTTAGCTGCCCTTGGAGCCACTTTGGGTGGGTGCCATGACAGTGGCTACTTTGGGATACTGGCTGGCAGCAGGTCTCTGTCTTTTTCCCTAGAATAAAGCATCTGCCCCTCTGCCTGGGGTAGTCTTTGTGTGCAGAGACTTATCCTGCCTCTACAGGGTCTTATCTCCAGCTGATAGCATAATCATAGCAATCGCCCACACATTTGCCTAGTAAGTATTGCAACTCCTTACCAAATCCCCATGAAACAGTTATTATCATCACCACTTTACAGATGGGGACCCAGCGTGCACAGAGACTAATACACTTCCTACAGCTCCATAGAGCCCAAGTATATCTACCTGTGAAAACCCAGTTTTTTCGACCCCATGATGTGGCTCTTTAGTGATAATCTGAACTTTTTCCTTTCTGCACAATGCCCTCCTCCTGGCCAAGCCCATTACTTATGTATGAAGGCACTCAGCCAATATTCACCAACATTTTAGGTTTGATCTGGACATGATCTTGCAGAGACAAGGCTCTAACAAAGAAGCACCCTGGAGTATGTCCCTGAGGGTCTCATTTACTGCTCCCAACAGAGCAGTGGGCATTGTGAGATGAACAACCTCTCAGTTGGCTAATCCTACCTGCACTCCTGGGAGTGAGTGTCAGCTGTGGGGAGGGAGGCATTTAAAGCTTCAGCATCAAACCAATACCATATTCCCAAATGGTCCTCTTGAGCCAATGTGCTTGCTGCCACTGGACATGTCCCTGGGAGAGGATCATAGCCAATGGCCATTTGGCTGAGGCTGGGTCAGGTTTCACACATGCTGACTTTTCACTGCCATATCTCTCTGGTATCCGTAATGGAGTCTCTGTCAAAATGCTTGTTAAGACTATTTTTAAAAAGTCTTATTTAGCAACGAAGTGATGCCAGAAATGCAATCTATAAAGAAAGACGACAAATGATCACTTCCTCTTCCAATTCTGTCTGAGGCCTGAAGCTGGAAGACTTACTGCAGAGTCTATTCTTGGAAATTGAAGACAGAGGATTTTTTTATATTATTTTTTAAAATGCCAATCAAAATGTAACGTTATCAGCACTCTTTTGGAGTCTATGCATGGTGAGTGAGCCAATGAGATAGAGTAGAAGAATTGCCATTATGGAGATGAAGGCAGAGGGTTATGGTAATATGTATGTATCTATATAGATGGAAGTCAGTATCTTCCTGAATACCACATTCCAACAGTGCTTATGGGACAGTTCTGGTGTGCTAGAGAAGACCCACAGGCAGTATGTGTATTATGAAGGCCCCACATAGTAATAGCAAACACTTCTGTAACACTACTATCATGCCAGATATATATTTATCTCATTTTATCCTTTTAGTCACTCTAGTAGGTGGGTGCTATTATGATACGCCCATTTTACACATTAGGAAACTGAGACTCAGAGGGAAGTAACTTGCCCAAGGCCACAAAGCTAGTAAGTGATAGAGTTGGGATTCAAAATTCAGGCAGCCAGGCCCCAAAATATGGGCTCATAACCCCTGCACTGACTGCCTCTCGAATGTGTGCTTGAGGCCATGCTAGCAGGATCAGGGAAGGCTGCCTGGAGGTGGGGAAAGGAGCCATGTTTGGCACTTGGAAGGAGGCCTCCCGCTTCTCCTCTGGCCATTCCCCCATGTGTGCCCCAGTGGTGCCATGTGCTCTCCCTTACTATTCTGCCGAACATGCCGTGTTTCCAGTATTTTTGCCTTTTCTTTCACCCATACTAACTCTACAAGAGCAAAATCTCTGCTTTTGTCATCTCTCCGCCCTCAGCCCCCAACCCATGGTATGGCCTAGAGTAGGAGGTCAGTAAACTTAGGCTGAATGGGGTTGTTGATGAGAGTTGGGAAGGAGTGGTGAGGGCATCTCAATTTGGGCAGCCATAGGAACCAAAGTTGGCATTGGGAAGGAATGTGGCATCTTCCCAGGGCTTGGAGAGTCCATGGGGAGTCCAGGGCAGAAAGACAAAATTGTAGAGGACCTTGAATGCAAGGGAGAAATAAAATCCAGGGAAAATGTAGAGTCACTGTCTGGCAAATAGGCTTTATGTGTGAATATCTTGATGGACTTTGAGACCATGGGGAGTGTTAGAGGTCCCTACCCCATGGACCAGCAAATGCAGACAAGAGCTTTAGGAGCATTTCTGATAACTGTGAAGGGAAGGCTTAGAGGGGGCACAGACAGGAGGCTCACAGGAAACATCAGAGAATCAGCAAAATTAGAACAAACTCTAAATCAATTAAAAACAAAAACTGTTGGAAACACATTATGCTATGAGACAGGTGGCAACTCCAATGGTTGTGGGGGACACTTGGCCTTTCTTCCCTTCCCCAGGTGCTGCCTTGGAGAAATGGCCACGGGTTCTGTCCAAAGTAGCCAGTTGGCTGTGTCCTGTTGGACACCATCAGCCCCACACGGTGTTTGTCGTCACAGCTATCATTCCCATCACCAGGGCTGAGCCTACAAGCTTTCATCTTTTCCCCAGGACTGCAGTATCAAACATATTTTTCTCTTGTTCAAGGAACCAAACTCTTCTATCCTACTTCATCATGTTAGAGTGGGAAAAAGGAATTGCTCACCCTCAGCAAAATTGATGCAAATGCCAACTCTGATTTGAAAACAGCCTTGTCATGGGGAAGCTGAGTTTCTCTCTTATAAGCTACTCTTGAGTTCTCAAGGGAAGTAGAATAATCATTTATAAGAATAATAAAATCATTTTCCTGGTTTGACAGTGTCTGCTTTCCAGCATAGTTGGCTAGGAAGCAGGTGCTGATTCTTGGGGCTCTGTCTTGCTAACAGACAGTCTCTCTTAAGTCAGCCAACTGCTGGGGCCTTTCAGCTCTAGAAACCCACCACACAACCCTAGCTAGCAACTTAGAGGTAGAAGGCGGGCTAGTCGGGAGTGAGGGCTCCTTGTTGATGTCACACACACTAGTCCCTATCTGTTCATCTCCGCTGGGTGTTCTCACCCAACCTGAATGTCCCTTCACTCCCTTCAAAACCATTTCCTTCTTCCAGGCTGTGATGGTTAATTTTATGTGTCAACTTGACTAGGCCAAGGGATGCCCAGATAGTTCATAAAACATTATTTTTGGGTTTGTCTGTGCGGCTGTTTCTGGAAGAAACTAACATTTGAATTGGTAGACTGAGTAAAGAAGATCCATTCTAACCAGTGTGGGCAGGCATCATCGAATCTGTTGTTGAGGATTGAAACATCATAAAAATGCAGAGGAGGGGTGAATTCTCTTCTCTCTTGGGCTGGGACATCCATCTTCTCCTGACCTTGGACATTGGAGCTCCTGGTTCTCAGGCCTACAGACTTGAATTGAATCACACCACCGGCTTTCCTGGTTCTCTAGCTTGCAGATGGCAGATTGTGGGATTTCTCAGCCTCCATAATGATGTGAGCCAATTTCCATAATAAATCTCTCCACACACACACACACACACACACACACACACACACACACATGCACACACATTCTATTTCTTGTTTCTCTGGAGAACCATGACTAACACACAGGCCTGGAGTAAGTGCCAACTATTTGGCGAGGATGTCCCCAAGTTTCTCTTTATCTGTGAAGTCCTATATGAGCTATAGTCTGAACCATCTGAATTAGCCCTGGGAGAGTCTTTGATGCTGCCTTTTGATTCTGCCGTGCTAGTTCTCTCTTCTCACCCAGGTTGTGGCTTACCCCAGGGCAGGAGGAGGCCATTCAGTGGGGTGTTAGTAGCCAGTTGAACTTGCTCTACCATTTACTGCCTTATGTAAGTCACTTAATCTCTCTGAATCTCAGTTTCTGTATCTGAGAAAATGGAAAATGGAAATGACAATGGCAACCTCACAGGGTTGCTGAGAGTATTTTTAAAAAATAATTTGCATAAAGTCTTTGTCATAGTGCCCGTCATGTAAGTAAGTGCTCGGATAATGGTAGCTACCATTATCATCTGTCTCCTCCTCCTCCTCATTATCATCACTCAATCTGTCCCCAAAGCATGGAATGGTCTGAAGCCATATATCAGATGCCCCAATCCTGGGCCAACTCATCCACCAGGCCCAGTAGGCACAGAGCTCAGGGCCCATGATAATTTCAGGGACTCATGAAATACTTTAATTTCTTTTAAAATCAGAAGAAAACATGAATACAACAGGTATATAATAATGAATGTACCCTGGATTATATTCATCTCTGTACCAATGCAGTCATAAAATATAATTTTAAATATTTTTATGGAGGAAGTGGCCCACAAAAGCAAAAGTGCTTAGGGACTCCTAGTGAAAGTCATAATGAGATTCTGGTCAAATAGAAATGAGTGAGGAGGCCCATCGTTGGAGTCGCTGGTAATGGGACAACAGTATCTTGAGGGCAGGAACTTGCTAGAGCCTCATGACCTACTGCAGGGCTGGGCACTCAGTAGGAGCTCAGGAAATATGGGCTACTCTTTAAAGACAGAGAAATCTTCCTGTCTTCTCCAGCAATCCAAGGTGTGCTATGTGACTGAAAGTTTCCTAAAATCTTACAGACTCCAGAAACTTAATCGTTAGGGATCTGGAAGAATAAAATCCAACAAAAGTGAAGATTCACCATTTGGAAAAATAGGTTTTAGGCATAAACAATTTTGGAAATTTAAAACATCGTTTCCTTGGGCAAGGGTGAATAGCTTTATTATAGGCAGAGCCAGATTTCTCCAGAGCCTTTAGCAAAGAATTGCGTTAGAAACTCACAGCAGCTTAACTCCTGGAGTCTTTTCTGGCTGTTTAATTCCACAAAAGGAGGCCGCCTCTCAAACCTCTCCCCTGAAACTGCCTTTCATTTCCATTGGGAGGGGAGGGAGGGGGCTGCAGAAAGAGGGTGTACAAACCTGTATCTATCCACTGAGCCCCTTCCCTGGGATGCAAACCCCAGAGATCTGGGAGTCCTGCTACTCTCTTGGCTCCAAGGAGGTGATGTCATGGATTTGGAGGTGGACTCACCCATGGGGCTCTGCCTGAGTATCTTAGGAGGAATCTACTATTACACAGAGTGTTTGGGGAAGTGCTTTGACACAGACTCCTCTTTCTATTTGAAGATGTCTGGAGGGGATTCCTACCACCTCTGGCAATAATATTACTAACTAATATTTACAAAGCCTTTGCTATGTGCCGAAGGCTTTCTACACACATTCAACTCTCGTAAAAACTTCAGGGGGATGCTATTTTTGTTGCTGATGGAACTAAACAATTCATGTGATGCTGATTAAAATACTCTATGTATGTCCTCATTGTAAAGTCACTTTAGTTATTTCAAAGTACATGACATTACTATTAACCATAGAATTGACATAGAAACAATCATGGCCAATGTTCCACTGAATTCCTACTACTCATCAGGTGCTTTGCATGCATATCATTTAGCCTCCAAAAGATCCTTTGATGTGGGTACTGTTAGCATTTCTGTTTTGCAGCTGAGTAAACTGAGGCAGATTCCAGTGAAGTAACTTGCTCAAGTGGTAGAGCCAGGGTTAGAAGGCAGGCGGTTTGCTCCAGAGCCACTGCTGGCTCTCTGGTCGCTTGCTCATGCGCTCTCCCTCCTTAGTTCTTTCCTCCTCTACTCCTCTGCTAGGACCTGGGGTGCCAAGAAGCTCCTCATACTCCTCAGTCCATACCTTGCCATCACCTGTTGACCACGCAGGGCCACTGTCTCCGGGACTGTCTGTTTGTTGACTTATCTATCCATTTTCCCCCCACCTCTGATCACCATACCTATTCCCCTACCCTTCACAGGCTCCTATTCTAACAAGTTTTACTTAAAAAAAGGCATGTCTCCTTATAAAATCTCTGGAGTTGTTTTGTGCATGCTTGGGTTTTAATTTATATAAGAAGTATTGCCCTATAGAACCCATTCTGCTTCTGACTTTTCCCACTGAAATCCATGCTTTTAAGTCTATCTGTGTCGATTTATGTGCCTCCAGTCCACAGCTTCTCACTGCTGCTTGGTATTTGATTCTCCAGCACATTTGACTTAATTATCCCTCCAATGATGTACCCTCAAGCTTAACTACCTGCTATTAGAACTAATAATGCTGTTGATAAACATTCTCACACTGGTTCCCTTATTAGATAGCTGCCAAATCTCTGGGATGTATAAATGGGGGTGGAATTGCCAGATTATAGACATAAATTCCCATCATTTGACTAAATCCTGTTAAATTGCTTTTCAAGGCAGCTGTACCAATTTAAAACTCCCAGCAAGCAGTGCACAGCATTTCCAACTCCTCACATCCTCACCTCAACTATGAATTACCCACTTTTCTAATTTCCGCTTCCCTGGTGGGTATAAAGCACTGTCTCATTCATGATTTAATTTGCATATATCGATTACTAGGGAGTAAGAGCATAAATGCGTTATTCATTTGGCTTCCTATTCTGTGAATTCCTGTTCATATCATTGCCTCTTAAAAAATATTGGATTTCCCTCCTTTTTCTTGATGATTTATAGTTCCTTGTAGCATTTAGAGTAGATATTAATCAATTATCATTGTATCTCCCTATCTCCTTCCAGTCTGTCATTGATCTGTTAATTTTGTGGTGCTCCTTGTTAAAGTCCATGACTGCTAAGTCATGATGTTTATCCATTTTTTTTTTTTTTTTGCCTTATGATTTGTACTTTTGGGTATTTGATTGTAGATGGTCAAGTACATTTTCTACTATGAGGTTTATATATTTAATTTTCATGTTAGAGGTTTATTCTATTTGGAATTTTTCAGCATAAAGTAACTGTCTAGCTTTCTCTTTTTCCTTGTGGCACGTCAGTTTCCTCATACCACTGACTAAAAATCCTTTTTTTTCCCCATTGCTCTATGGTATTACCTTGATCATATATAAGTTCCCATATATACATGGTGCCATTGGTCTATTGGATGCCATTAGTCTATTTCATTTCTATGCCAGTATTTACTATATACTGATGGTATTACTATGGCTTTTTAGTAGGTTATACCCATCCTATGGTGAGTCTCTCCTTTTGGCACTTCAATTTTTATAGACTTAGCTATCTATATATGACACTGTATTCTTACTTTAAAAATTTGGAATGAGTTTGTCAAGTTCTTAAAAAAATACAGCTGCAATTTTGATTGGAATTGCATTGAATTTTTAATATTCATTTGGGAAACAACATATTTACTATATTAAACTGTCACTGAACATGGTATATATCTTTAATTACTCATATTTTTATTTATATTTTCTAATAGAGTTAAAAACAAACTCCATGCAGCTCTTGTTAGATTTATGGATATTTTAGTGTTTTTGTTTTTATTGCATATGCTATTTTTGGTTATTATGTATCCTATTTTTGCTTATGTTCTTTAGTTGATTATTGACAGTGTGGTAGAATGTATTGATTTTTGCGTGCTTATCTTACATCTAGCTGCCTAGATGAATTATTTTAAAGTTGTAATAGCTATCTGTGGATTTTTGTTACTTTTGTAAGGAGTACACTTTCTTCAAAAAATAGCTGTATATTTTATTTTTTATTTGTTCTTTCACTTCTTATTTTCCGGTCTTATAGCACAGGCAAGGACCTTCATTTAGTGCATGGTTAAATGGTCCTGCAGACAGCAGAGCCTATACTCTTTGGCCCTGTGCATTAAGTCTTAATGGAATTGACCCCTCATACCTCTCTTGGAGTTCACAGCTGAAAGTTTATAAGGTAGCAAGTTGCTTATCCTTCTCTTAAGATTTATTTGTACTTTTTTTTAAAATAAAAGTTTAGCATTTTTATTGGGAAAATGAACGTCATTTAATTTTTTATTTCAAAACACCAGCCTTACATCTAAGCAGCACAGTACACTTACCAGGAAGCCGAAAGGGGGAGAAGGTGAAAAAGGCACAAGAAAGAGAAAAGGACGAGAGACAACTTTCTTGCTTCTAGAGAGCTTTATATCAATCCCTGCTTGACCATAAACTTTGTCCAAATCTTTGTTTGCTTTCTTAGGATAAAGTGGAATTCTGGGATTAAAAATGTCTCTGGGTGCATTTGACAGACTAAGCATCATTCATTCATTCAACATTTATATATTGAATGCCTAAGTGGCCAACATTGTGCTAAGTATGGAATCTCATTTATTTCAAGAAGTTTTCACTGAAGTCACTTGTTCCTGTAACAATGTTCACCTACAACTTTGAAAGCCTAAGTGATGCAAACGCAGCTTTGTGAAAGTGAGGCATGGGAAGCAGAGAAACTTACCTACAAAGAAGACAGACCGTACAGTAAATGTGTTGCCCAGTGACAGGAATTTGATATGGGGCAGAGGTGATGGAAGCTTTTAACACTTCGGTTCTCTCTCCTCAGAGCTCATGCTGTAGACATGTAACAGTGCAGCTTCCACGCGGTGTGGCTGATACCCAACTAGAGAGAAAGGCATGGTGGACACATGGAGAGAGGATGTTTGGCTCTGGCTGGGGGAGGTGGGAGTAGCCTTGCTGAGGAGCTGAGTCAAATTAGGCCCTGAAGGGTGAGTAGGAGGCTTGGAGAACACTTGTGTGTAAGGAGTTATGGGATTTCATAAAGGGCTCAGGCTTTTAATTGTGGCAGAACAAGGTGTGAGTCAACTCCTCACTCAAGCTGTGTGTTGTCAAGCAAGCTATTTAACCCTTTTGAGCTTCTGTAAAGCACAGTTAATAATACTAACCATTAAGGGGTTTAGTGAGGACTAGATATGCAAAGAACTCAGTATGTTCCTATACACACAAACACACACATACACACATGATATGTACACAGGCACTGGGGACAACAAGGAGTCAGATGGCTGGCCTTGTGAACAAGTGGCTGGAAGATGGAGCTGGGCACAGCTTGACAGGGTCCTAATTGTATTTTGGAAAATGAAGGCAGGGAAACATGGCCTTGGTCATTGCCCTGGTGCTAAAAGAACAGATTAGATGCTTGCCTCTTTACCCCTAACTAGAGGAACAGAGAGTATGGTGTGGTGGCAAGATCTGAGCCTACATCTTGTCCTCCTTCTTAGCTCTTCTGTTGAGGGAGGAATCTGGAGAATTCTGAGAACTTCTGATAAGCAGGAGCTGCCTTTGGCAGAAGGTGCCCCCTGGTGCAGACTGGCACCTGTACGTCCTTCCCAGGCAGTTCCAGAGAGATCCAGACACTGATGGGTGCCATGCTTAGAAAGGACTGCTCTCAGATGGGGTTGTTGACCTCTAGTCTGCTATAAAACTTATCAGGATGCTGGTAGTAAACCCAGTGTGGCCTCAGTCTCTGACTCAAACCTGGCTTCAGAGGACCAGTCTATATTGCACATATGAGTACTTATAGAGCCAGGCTTTGATCACAATGGTCTGAGTTTGAAGCCCACCTATAGCTGGGTGACCTTGGGCAAATCATTCAATTTTTCTGAACCTTAGTTTTCTCACCTGTAAAAGGGGATAAGAGTACCTATGGCATAGAGCTGTCAAGAGGATCAAATGAAGTACCTTACATATTTCCTGGAACATGGAAAATACTTAATAAATGATGGCTACCTGAATGTCGAAAGGAAAAGCTTCACAGAAAAGGTGGTGCTTGAAAGATGAATAGATGTTTGCTAGGCAGCTATGCTGGCAGGGCTTCCAGGTGGGAGGGAGAAGTTGAACAAAGGCCCTGAGGCGTGAAATAGCCTGACATTTCAGGAAACTGTAAGTGGTTTGGTTTGGCTGGAGTATAATGTAGGGGAGAGGAGGGACATGCATTTTCTGTGGCACACATATAGAGAGTTAATTATAGAGAGTCTTAAGTGATTTTCTAATTGCTTTGTCTGTATGTCTGGCCATTTGGAGAAGACAGCTATTTTCTTGTTGTAGGAGGATCCTGCCTGGTGCTCTGCTTGGTGGCAAGACCAGGCAGGGCATCCTCGAGAAAGGCTGCCTCTTCAGACTCCAGGTTTAGCCATCAGCACAGTAAGCCATGTCTGCTACAAGGTTTGGTTTGGGTAATACACCGAACCCCTGACCCTGAGGCACTCCAGCCCACCCCCGGCCAGAGCCTTTTGCTGCCTCTTTGCAGGCTAGAGGCAGGGAGCAGTTTGGGGCATCCCCTGACCTTGCTACTTCAGCCACAGCCTGCCATCTGGTCCCAAAGCCAATGCAACTTGTTTCTCTTTTCTTCTGCAGCAGCAGTCCATTCCTAGTACCAATTCTGTATTTGGGTTCAATCAGGTAAGTGGGACCTCTGTGTATGTTATGCGATAGGGGATTTATTATAAAAATTAGATTTTTCACAATTGTGAAAGGAGTTGTGAAGTGAAGGTCTGTGTTATGGGCTAAATTGTGACCCTCCCCAAATTCACATGTTGAGGTCCTAATCCCAAGCACCTCAGAATATGACTGTATTTGGAGACAGACTCTTTAAAGAGGCAATTAAGGTTAAACAAAGTCACTAGGCTGGGCTCTAATCCAACGTGACGGGTGCCTTTCTAAGAAGAGGCCATTAAGACGCAGACACACACAGAGGAAAGGTCATGCAAAGGTAAAGAGAATACAGCCATCTTCAAGCCAAGGTGCGAGGCCTCAGAAGAAACCAATGTTGCTGGCACCTTGATCACGGGCTTCTCGCCTCCAGACCATGAAGGCTACAGAAAATAAATTTCTGTTGTTGAAGGCAACCAATCTGTGGTACTTTGTGATGGCAGCCCTAGCAAACCAATACAGTCTAAAAGGCCAAGTTGGAGAATCATAGTCACATTCATCTCCCTGAAGCCCTGACTTGCCTGGGCAAGTTGGAGCTTGCAGGAAAAATCTGAGAAGTCAGGCTGGACCAGATGCTGAAGTGGAAAAGTGAAGGTAGGATTCATGGAAAGGCACGTGGGAAGCTGTTGCATCCCTATAGCTGCTGTCTCTGTGGTAACCAAGCATCTGGTGGTGGATCTGGAGCCACCGCGGGTGATTAGGGCTAGAAATTGAGAAGAAGAAACAGGCACAAAGCAATGAGAACAAATTGGAACCCCTCAGGCACTTCTGTGTCTTTCTATCACTGTCTCTGACCTCAGAGACCTTTAGAGAGAAATGGTTACTGCTTTTCCACTTCCCAAGTCGCATGCAAGTTTCACTTTTAGCCAGCTTGAACTTGGAATCACAGGGGGAAGGAAATTCTGAGAAATAAAGCTTTCAACTTGACCCAGCTAACAATAGAATGGTGCAGCTTATTAACCCTTTGAGATGCTCTGGAAAAAGAAGAGAGAAAGAATCTAGGATCTAACAAGTTGTTTAAGTACCGAAAACTATAATCTTCATCATTTACACATTAAAGGCTCTTAGAAGTCTTATTGAAAAAGAAACCCATTTAATTTTGATCAAGCATTTCCCAGACTTTTCCACCACTCAACCTTGTTTCTCCCATGCATAGCAATATTAACAGCCTGTGAGCCGCAGAGTGGATGTTGGGAACTGCTGCTTGGTGGCAGCCCTGACTGAGTTACCTACCTTTCTGCTCCGCCCCCTCGTGACCATGCCCTCCTGCCAGCAGCAGTTCCTTCCTCAGAGGGCTCTTCTGCCCAGGAGTCCTCCTCTGCCTCCCCTTGCTAGCTCCTACCCTGCCCAGGGCTGCACAGCCCCACCCTGAGCATCAAGCCCACCGTGCTCTCCAGCCACGCCCGGCATGTTGAATGGGACAGGGTGGAGCAGAATGAAACTCAGTGTTGATGGGCAGATCAGGTGTGACCATGTGTGTGAAGGAAGCCTCAGGAACTTGGCCAGTGAGTTCCTGGCTTCCTGCTCTTCAACACAGTCTGTTCCTAAAAATTGTTATTTGTGTGACAGATTCACTTTTTGAACAAACTGGGGCAACTTTCTTGCTATCCCCCTAATAGTGTCATGCTTACCCCTTGTACGGCAATATGCTTCCTTGAGCTGGAGAGGGTGTGGCATGGAGTTGGGAAGGGAATCTTAGATGGCCTGATGAAAACCCTTGGGAGTATGGCACACACATGACTCTGATCCATCACGTGGTTCAAAGTGCATACATATGGAGCACAGCTGTTTTAGACAAATGATAGGGATTATTATCTGTATAACACTTTAAACAATCAGCCAGATGTTTCCGAATCTATTGGCTCAGGGTCCAGGGTACTGTGATGTTTACACTTTGTCCTACCAGGTCCTGTGGATCTGGACAAACACATTCTCCAATACTGGAGATGCCAGGGATCCTGGCTGTCAGCCCACACAGAAACCAGAGCAGAGGTGGGTTTTGCACTATGTATTGATGATCCTTTTTTCTTTGTCAATTCAAACATTTGTTGAGGAATTTAAAGCTAAGTTTTACCCAAATCCAACCAGATCTTGGAATTGGCAAAATAAAAATAAAAAGACATATTTCTGACAAGACTTCAGCCATTGGTTAGCTTGACAGGGCTTTAAATAGCTGTTATTGGGAAAGGGCCTAGGAGCCTAAAAAGGGTGCATTCCGTTTCCTGCCTCCCGTGCCCCTGCTCCCCCGGGTCAGTGGGCAGAGGAGCTATAATTACACCTCAAGTGGTTTAAATGACATAGGAGAGAATTCTGGAGCCTTAGGTTGGAACAAAAGCAGGCGCCTATCTTCAGCTGGGCATAGTTCACAAATCTCCTAGCTTTCTCCATATAAAAACAGTCTTGAGAATCCCTGAGAGACAAGATTCCCTGGACGGGGCCTGGAGTTGGAAATAGTTGCATTTATTTTAAGCAGCTTGTAACTCTGGCCTTAAAGGCCACCTCTTCTCTACCCTTCAACTCTGTATAAATTAGGGCTTTGAAGACAGAGGTATTTTGGGTCACTTTCCATATTCCTTGGGAAAATGGCTCTGTGGATGAACATTCCCAGTTTATTCCTGAGGAACCAGTGTCCCCAGAAATGCTGTGTGTGTGTGTGTGTGTGTGTGTGTGTGTGTGTGTTGGGTGGGCAGTGTCTAAATGCTCACCCTGGCTCAAAATCACAACTCCAGCTTCCCTCAGCCTTCTGGCTCTGCTGCTGTGGGGCTAATCAGGAAAGCCGGTCACCCCAGGACTTGGTGAAGAGACGGAAGAGAAGGAGGACGTTGTGAAAGCTAGCTTTCTAGCCTGCAGTGCCCTCTGTGAGGCCAGCTCCATCTGGAATGTAAGACCCTGGCTAAGTAGGTGTATTTTCCCATCAACCAGCAGAGGGAGCTTGGAGTGGAAGCCAAGAGCCTCCAAGGGCCTTAGATGGAGCATTAGCAATTCTGATTTCCATCTGTTTTTCTCTGTTTATGACACCAAAAAAATAACAAAAAACCCCTCCTTGAAGTTGTAGGTGGATTTATGCTCCTCAGTTGATCAGAGGCACCTGTTCCCCACTTTGAGCGGCTGGCTTCCCACAGAGACCCACAGCCCTAGTGGAGGGCAATCTGCTCCCTTGCGTCCTTGCTGGGAGAGTCCCCCGCCCAAGCCCTATGCGGAGAAAGCCTTGGGGGAGTGGGAGCAGCTGCTCCCACAGTGAAGACACGGGCGATGTGACGTCGAGACCAGATACCTGGGGAATAAGGTGGCCTCTCAAGAAGGCTGTTCTGGTAGAAATGTTTTCCAGGACCAATTTGAACAGAGCAAGGTGAGAAAGGCTCAGACCCTCATGACAAGGACGACAACTTAGATAACAGAATGGGCTTTCTGACCATTGAGCGTAGGTTGGTGTGGGGAGAAATTTGGGGAAACTTTTAGGAGAGAGCTTTATTATTACTTATTCCTTTTTATTTGAGGTGAAATGCATGCCATAAAATGTATAGAATGCACAAATCTTGACTATACAGTTTGATGACTAGACTCATGTGCTGCTTAACAACAGAGATACGTTCTGAGAAACTCGTCATTAAATGATTTTGTCATTATGTGAACATCGGAGAGCGCACTTACACAAACCTAGATGGTATAGGGTACTGCACATCTAGGCTATATGGTATAGACTGTTGTTCCCAGGCTACAAAGCTGTACAGCATGTTACTGTATTGAATACTGTAGGCAACTGTAGCACAATTGTAGCACAATGGTAAGTATTTGTGTTACATAAACATATTTAAACATTAGATAAGGTAATGCATTATGCTACGATGTTACAATGACCAGATGTCACTAGGTGTTAGAAATTATCAATTTCATTATAATCTTAAGGGACCACTGCCATATATGCAGTCCATTGTTGACCCATGTAGAGCACGACTATATTTATCTATGTAGACACCCATGTGACACCATCCAGATCGAGACATTGGGCATTTCTAGCCCTCTAGATGTTTCTTTTATGCCACTTCTCAGCGCCTACTGTCCGGAGATAATCACTATTTTAACTTCTGTCATCACTGATAACTTTTTGCCAGTTGTTGATCTCATGTAGTATGTTCACCTTTGTGCTGGGCTTTCTTTACCCAATATAGTGTCTGTGTGATTTGTCCATGCTGTGTTGGGGACCAGTAGTTAATCCTTTCTTGATGCCGGGTAGCATTCCATTGCATGAATATATCACACTTTGTTTATCTATTCTTCTAATGAGGGACATTTTGATTGGTAACAGTTTTTGGCTATTACAAATAAAGCTGTTAAGAACATACATTCTTCATAAGTCTTTGTGAGGACATATGCATTCATTTCTGTTGGGCATATATGGAGAAATGAAATCACTGGTTATAGGGTAGGTTTATGTTTAGCTTTAGTCAATACTGCCTAACAGTTTTGTAAAGTGTTGAACCAATTTACATTTCTGCCAGCAACGAGGGGAGTTATACTGGAGAGCTTTTAAACCAGAATAGTCGCAGCCACACCTCCAGCCTGATGCCACACTGTTTTGCTGGTTCTCCTGCAGGTTCCACTGTAGGACAACATTCTGCCTGGCCATGACTAGGGTTATGAATAGGGGGCTATCAGAGCAGGACTTATAGTCTGAGTCCAAGGCTGGAGTCAGTCCTTGGATAATGCTAGGGATCAGTCTGCGGATAAACAAAGTGCAAGATCATCTTCTGATCCCTTGTGTGATGCTTGGTGTGCTTATTGCAATATTGGTAATTGTGATGGTGGCAGTGGATACCACTTACTGAACCCTTAGCACGGGCCACTCTCTTCTCCAATCCTCACAACAATCTGACATTATAACATTATTCCTAACCAGAAATTGAGAAAACTATGGCTCAGTAAATTCAGACAGTGTACCCAGGCACAAAACTGGTAAGTGGAAGGGCTCAGATTCACATCCTGTCTACTGACAGAATCCTTGCTTTTCTTTCCTTTTGTAATGTTACTTATTCTCTAAAAATATGTATTTGGAACACATTCAAAAGTATAAAAATAGGAAACACAAAGAAGAGCAAGCCATCCTTCCAGCACCTGTTCCACCCATTTCTTCTCCCCACAGCCAACCACCATTACTGGCTTCCAGAGATTGTGCTTTTACAAACGTAGGTGGATATTCAGAATGGTCTTTTTCCCCACACACTTTCCTGCACTTTGCTTTCTTCATTTAACAAAACACATCAGATGGCTTTTCATTGTGATATACACGACAATGACCTCTTTTTCACAGCGGTAATAATTTATTTAACATTCTTCTTTTGATGGACATCTAGGTTGTTTCTAATTATTTGTTATTATGAACAATGTGGCCATGAATGTTTATGTATACATGCCACTTTCCATATGTCAAGGATATCTGTATGATAAATATTTAGAAGTGGGGTTGCTGGGTCACGGAGTGAGTACACCTCAAGTTCCATAAATATTGCCACTTGCCCTCCATGTAGCAAAACCAGTGGATCAAGTTCAGAGAGTCCAGGAGACATCAGATCTCGGAGAGTTTAAATACTTCTCATTACCCTGACTGGCAGGCCTGGCATACTAGATTTGCTGAATGTGTGAATGAAGGAATTCTTCCCTTTAGCAAGCATTGCAGATAGTTCCTGTGGTAGCTGTCAGCTTCCCGCATGCTTCTTGGCACCATGGCTGTTCTTCAACTTCTTTCCGATGGCTGTGCCCTGGGGACAGGGCTAGTCTCAAAGGCAATGTTTGGTCCACCTGTAGATGGTGGAATGAATTGAGCCACTAATTGTGGGATTTCAGGCACTGTATAGGATGAGTGTCAGAGGTACATAGGGCTTGGGGGCTTCTCAGTCATCTCAAACCTCAACTACAGATGGCTTTCTATCCACAGGGTTTCATCCCTTCCTCCATCACACGCCCCTAAATAGAGCAGGCTGCAGGTGGAAGAGATGCCTCCTTTTCCAGGACAAAAGACTCCTGCCAGCCATGGTCCTCATTTACATTTTGTTGACTTAGATCCAAATGAGAGATCCAAATGTTTCATTGCTCTCAATTATATTTATTAATGGAGGCTAAAAGCTTCTGAGGGTGAAGCTTATTGGAACATATGGTCCACCTTCTACTTCTGAGAGCCTAGGGCTGAGGAACAGAGGGAGGCAAGAGGCTAGGATTTTAATAGCCATTTGGCTTTTTCTGTTACACCCTCCTCCAAATAATTAAACATGAAGAGCTCTCACACTCCTTCTTTCCTTATGTGGGAGAACTGCCCACTTTAAATCATAAAAAAATCAAGGAAAAACTAGAAGACATGCTCAAATAATATTAATAATGTCTATAGACATAGACTTTGGAGTTTCAAACTTTGCCTTACTCTCAAGGTTTCTTTCTCCAACTTTGCCTTACTTCTCAATAGTTTTGATACTTGGTTGGAGAAGGATCATGGATACTGGGATCCATAAGAGACCCCATCAATTCCTGGCCTAAAGATGAAGAAAGTAAGTTCCAGAAGTATAAGTAACATGCCCAGGGTGACCATGTCCAGAAGACAGAGAGAGGCTCATGGGCTAGGGTCACCAGGAATCCGTTTGAGCGGAGGTAGGTTTGGGTTTTGATTTGAAGAATGGATAGGGTTTGGCCATGTGAAGAGTAGGTAGGGAGAAGGCACTGATGTGAAAAGGTAGAAAAAGATGTGAGCTTGTGTCAGGACATTTGTGTTGGGGATAGGAAGAAGAACATATGGGGGCCAAGGGAAATGATGGGATTTGGATCATGAGGTGAGGAAGAGCCCACATTCAATGAATCCTTTGTAATAACCCCATGAGCAGGGTTTCTCAACCTTGGCATTGTTGCCAGTCTGGGCTAGATAATTCTGTGTTGTGGGAGTGGTCCTGTGCATCACAGGATGTTAGTAGCATCCCTGGGCCTCTATCTAATAGATGCCACTAGTATTCTTCCCCTAGTGTGACAACCAAAAATGGTTCCAGATACTGCAAAATGTCCCCTGGAAGCAAAATCACTCCATAAAATGGTTGACAACTGTTGCCCCACGAGGTAGTTGTATTGTAATCCCCACTTTACAAGCGAGGAAATTGAGTCTCAGGAAAGTCAAGTAACTTCCCCAAGATCCCTTAGCTAGAAAATGTTGCAACCAGGTTTCAAACAAGAGCAGTCTGGCTGTGGAGCCTGTATTCTTCACCGGGGTGGGCTGAATGAGTATGTAAAAGAGAATTAATTCCAGCTAAGAGGTGAGGAGTAAGGGCTGCTGATGCCATTCCCTGCCAGTGCTGGTGGAATGGGCCTGGTAGCAGGGCAGGCACAGCCCAAGACAGTAGGAAGTGGCATCTGGTTAATTACAATTCTCTCAAGCCAATAACTCTGAATATTAAAGACTCAAAGAGGGAAATATTTATCCTTCCTTAAAGCTAGGCCCCCAGGCTCCAGGGGATCTGATACTGATGCTGTAATATTTCAGAAGTGATTACCCAGCCCGCTTTGGATTAAAATTCATTTTGTGGTTAAAAAGTTGATAGGCTAAAAAAAAAATTCTAAATCTAGAGATGATGTTTACTTCTCCCCAAATCTAATTCAGGCACCACACTGCCACTATAAAATCTATTGATCTGTCAGTTTGTCTCACATTGGAATGATGTAAAGTAAATTTATAAACTCAAACACCTGGCGAATCAGTGAAAAAACACGTTGCTTCTCAAGGCATCTTCTTTGCCTCTTTCAGCTGGTTTCATGCTGCTGCTTAGCATTCAGTTATTTATTTAACATATATCATATTGTGCATTTAATAATATTAAATTGGGATCTGGTGATACATAGATTATGCCCTCAAGGAACTCACAGTCTGTGATCAGTCTAGGGCAAGCGTGTGCATCATAGAACACTTCCAAGAGGAGCTTTGGAATATGACAGGATTTCGGTGCATGAAGGGGTATGAGGCATGCTAGGCAGTGGCCACAGCACATGCAAAGGAGGCACTGAAGCTTGGCATTTTAGAGGAATTGCATGCCATCTAATATGGCATTAAGGGAGAGTGTAGGTAAGGACACAGCATGGATTCTAGCCAAGTTGAACCCCCCCCCCCCACCGCCAACACACAGGGCCCTTTTCCTTTCCATTCTGGCCCTTGTTTCTGTTTTGTGGATCCCCACCCCCAGACTGCTTCCCAGCATTGTGCCGCCTTTCAAGCATCACGTTCCCGCTCCACAAACCTTCCTTAAGTACCGCCTGCTCCCCACCCCCTTTTTGACCCCTCATGGCTCTCAACGTTCATATCTTCATTTTAGTTAATAATCAAATTTTTATCAACAGATTGATGTGCTTTGAGAATAAGAGTTGCATCTTACAATTTTCTGTTTCCCCAGATGATTTTTAGAAAAGGTCTGGTACCCAATAAAAATTCCATTGTTCATTTCTTTTGGAATTGCAGAATGTAAACTTGAAGACCTGGTGTTGCACATTCTGGGCAAATTCGACGAACATCTACCTCTGGCTCTGCATGGCATCACTTACTGC
Organism: Propithecus coquereli; assembly: GCF_000956105.1. NCBI lineage: Eukaryota > Metazoa > Chordata > Mammalia > Primates > Indriidae > Propithecus > Propithecus coquereli. The sequence goes on from NW_012136080.1 coordinate 15,923,550, forward strand.
TTTCTCCTGGATTTCTTCCTACTTCTTTGGTTGGTCCTTCTTGATATCCCATGAGACTTTCTCTTCCTCTGTGTACTTTGGTGTCCCTAGGATTCTGACCTTGGGTCTATGGTTTCTTTACTGTCTATAAGCTGCCTAGCCAAGCTACACTCCATGCTTTTGATTCTCTCCCACTTGCTGACAACTCTCAGTCCAGCCGAGAACTCTGCCTGCATTCCAGAACTATCTCTATTAGGATGCCCCTACCCAGAATTCTTCATTCTTACCCCCCCTCCCCCAACCTACTCTTTCTCCTTCTATATTCTGTAGCCTGGTGAGTGGCACCAGCCTCATTTCAGATGCCAATCAAGAAATCTAGGCAACATTCTAGAATTCTTTCTCCCTCTCCAATCCTATCAGACACCAAACCCAGTAGAGCCTCCATCTAGAACCTGCACCTTCCTCTCCATCTTTCTTTACTATTAGTTCAGAATTCATTCTTTTTTGCTGAGATACCTGCCCTTAACTGCTCTTCTTATCTTAAGGGGAGTCCTACTATCTTTGTAAAAATCAAGATTGATCTTGCCATTCTTCTACTGAAATTTTGTATGCAAATTTTAGGGATAATATTTAAAATTCTGAGGTGAAATCTCAAGTGCTCCATAACCTCACTCCCACTATCCTTTACAAAATGTTACTTGGTGGCATAGACCATGGAATGCAGGGACTTCATAGAGTTTGCTGAATAAATAAAAGCATTTTGACTCTCTTGGATGTGATGTGAGCGTGTTTTCAGCTTGGGCTTGGATGACATTACCTCTCACCCAGCATCATCTGGCCTCTTGTTCAGATTAACACGGTCTGACCTGACACCTCTCTGCGTGTTCTGACACCTCATTTTCTGGCCCAGAGAAGCTAAATTCCTTGTCCTGTCATTAGGTCATTGTCAAATGTCCTGTCATATCACTCCAGATGTGCCAGGGATGAGTGTTCTTCCAAGGAAGCTAGCCTTCTTTTTACTAATGGGCTTTGCTGATTCCACAAGAAGAGGACTTAGAGCTTTATGCTAAACTATTTGTGAGAGAATCAGAACCTAAGAGATTTTTATTTGGTAGCAATAAATCTTTCAAGCTGGAAGTAATTGCTGGGTTATTTATTACTTTGCTAACAATAACAATATCTTATGTGTTAATACTTTCATGATACACAAATGTTTTCTCATATAATATTCCATTTTTATTTTTGATCTTTGTGAGGTTGGGATGGCAGGTATTACTATCTGAGATGAAGAACTTGGATTTGGACTAGAGTTTAGTGGACATCCAGTCCAGCACTCATTAGACAATGGCCACAGTGTCTTCTTTGGAAAAAAACCCATTTTTTAAGGCTGTAGTTTCCAAAGTGGTCTCACACATTTTTTTTTTCTATTCTATTTTATTTAAGGAAAATATTCCCCATTATGTCTTTTTTTTTTTTTTTTTCAGACAGAGTTTTGCTTTGTTGCCCAGGCTAGAGTGAGTGCCATGGCATCAGCCTAGCTCACAGCAACCTCAAACTCCTGGGCTCAAGCCATCCTCTTGCCTCAGCCTGCTGAGTAGCTGGGACTACAGGCATGCACCACCATGCCCGGCTGATTTTTTCTATATATTTTTAGTTGTCCAGCTAATTTCTTTTTATTTTTAGTAGAGACAGGGTCTCACTCTTGCTCAGGCTGGTCTTGAACTCCTGACCTTGAGGGATCCACCTGCCTCAGCCTCCCAGAATGCTAGGATTACAGGCGTGAGCCACCACGCCCAGCCTCCCATTATGTCTTTATCCCCCTGATTTCTATCTTACTTTCAACACTGGTAAGATAATTGTACAGGGCTCTCTTTCTATTCTGGCATTTACTGATGATCAATCAGAGAAACTACTGTCCTGGGCATTGGTGTTTTAGCACCTTAGACAGTGCCCTCATCCACTATTCACCACCTGAGACTCAAGACTGTCTTCAAATCCTCAGCTGAGTTTCAGTCATGAAAGATGAAAAAGTTCTAGAGATTTACTGTATAACAATGTACATATAGTTAACAATACTGTACACTTAAATATTTGCTAAGAGGGTAGATTTCATGTTATGTGTTTTTTACCAAAATAAAAATATTTTCTTATCTGAGCACTTATGGGTATTCCAGCTGTGTTTTGGAGCCAAAAAGCTATTGCAGCCCAGAGAACAAGAACAGAGGACTACATTAGCTGTAGGACACAGTCTTGCACTTTCACATGCCAAAAGTGAGTTCTCTCAGAGTTGACAAAGTGAGGCCCAGGCTGACCTGATGGTGGACATATCCAGTCACATGGGACCTGCATTCCTAGGACTTTGACACACAGCATCACCACACAGTGATCAGGGAAGCAGCACTCAGTATACATAGCCAGGAAGAATGAGTGGCTCACTCCACCTTGAAAGCTTTCTCTACAGCTCTGCTTGTTGAATCCTTGCTCTTCAGAACTCAGCTCTGATGTCACCTCCTCTGGGACATCTTCTTCTGTCCTTCAACTCAGAGTGAATTGTTCATGCCTAGGAGGTCCATAGAACTTTGTACACTTTTTGGTTATGTCTCTTAGAAAAAGGCAGTGTAGTATAGGGCCAAAACCCCATACTTTGCAACCATAGGCTTTATTTGAATCCTGACTCTAGCACCCACTAGCTGTGTGACACTGGGTAAGTTAGTTCATCTCTTTGCATCTCTGTCTGTGACATGAAAATGATGATGACGATGGTGATGATACTGATGATGATGATGATAGCACCTACCACACAGAATTGTTGCAATGAACAACACATAGTGAGTGCCCTGTGATTGCCATTGCTATGGTTAGCGCAGTTTGGCCATGGTTAGAGTTACTTATTTGAATCCCACTGCACTGAGTATATTATCAGTTTTAGTAGGTATTTGTTGAGTCCCAGACTTTACATAATAAATACTTAATAAGCATTTGTTGAATTGTTTATTGAATTGAAATTAATCAAGATGGATATAGGAAAAACAGTATTGAATCAGACAATCATCAATGAAAATTTTGTTAAGTGATGGCCAAAAAAACTAGCCTGTGCAAAGATTTAACACATTGACTACTACACTAGAAATTTTTTTTTCCTTGGGGCCATGGTGTTTTATTACAAAAATAGAGTAAGAACATTGAAGCCAAAATGATCCTTTCTAATTTAATGAAACATTTGTTATTTTTTTATTGTTTTCTCTGTGTGAGTTTTATGCAACTTGAAAAATAGTTCTTATGGTTCCCAAGGTGAAGAGACGTGTGAGTTACATATGTTTCATGAGGCCCCAGGCTCAAAATTAGCATGAGTTAAATACAACTCACACAGCAGTTAATGTGTTAAAGACCTTAGTATTATATAAAACAAACACTCTCTGTAATATAATATTGTTGCATAATTATAATTAATAAATTTCTCTAAGTACCAAACTCAATAGTCTAGAACACAGCAGGACACTTAGTGGACATTTTAACAAATGTCTAGTGATCAAGTTTCCTTACTGAGTTTAAATGACAAGGATAAGTTTTTAAAAAAACATGAATCACCCCAACTCTCTCAGGAATCGATTCTCTATGGCAGGTGGTGACAGCCCATCGTGTCATGTGCCACCCATTGAGCAGCCCAGAACACATGCTTCAAAACCCTGTGTCTCCCTTTGAATTTAACTTTTTATTTCAAAATAATTATAGATTCACAGGAAGTTTCAAAGGCAGTACAGAGAGGTCCTGTGTTCCCTTTTTACTCATTTCCCCTCAATGGCTGCATTTTATGTAACCCTGGCACAATATAAAAACCAAGAAATTGACATTAGTACAGTGTGTGTGTGTGTGTGTGTGTGTGTGTGTGTGTGTGTGTGTGTGTAGTTCTCCCTCTGAGTTTTAACTTTGCATCTCTGTTAGAAAGCAGGGGAAAGGGCTTCATTGGAGACAGTTCTAAGTCCCCTACACCCCTGAGCAGGCATTGGCCTGAGAGCCACTGAATTGGGGATGTCTCAGCCCCTCACGTCCACAGAGGCCCCTACAGAGATGGGTGGGGAAGCTTGCAGATCGCCCAGGCTCTCCACCACCAGACAAGCAGAAATGCAGGTGTGGAGGAGGAAGGACATTCAGTCCTTAAGATTTATGTGCAGTTTTCCCAAACCCTGACTCTGTTTGCTTTTCCCCTTACTTGGAGATTACCTGTGCCCCAGGACATAATTCTTCAATGGATCCCCTATCCTAGGCTTGGTTCCTTCTGCCAGGCTCATAAACACAGTATTCTCAAGGGTCTGATCCACCTATATGAGGAGGAACAGAGAGGTTGGGCCAAGTGCAGCCGAGACACCTACCACGTAGCCTGTTTATGAAGCTGCAAATAACTCGCTTACTGAGGTGTCAGCAATGGTATTTTATAGGAGTTTAGAACATCTCATAAAGGCCTTTTATTCAGCATGCTTAATTTTAAATAGGTCCTTAAATTGTAGGGCATCTAAATGCCAGTGTTCTTTGAATATTTATATGCTTTCTTCAAGGAGAAAAACAGCAGAAATGGCCAAGACAGAAGGAAAGACCAGGCCACCATCCCAGCTGCTTCGAAGGGAGAGGTTTGGGAATGTGAGTGGTGGTGGCGGCAGGGGCGAGGGGCGGGGCTAGGAGAGAAACGTGGCAATTAAGAGCTCTCCGGAAGCTATGTGCTGAGTTGCAGGTGGACAAACCTCCTCCTGCAAATCACATGGCAGCTGGAGGGTGAGCAGGGCACCTCGCAGAATATGTAATGGGATGCATGTTACCACAAAAGAGCCAGCGCGTACTGAGGGCCTACTATGTGCTGGGTTCCTTTCAGAGCTTAATTGAATCCTCGCCACAACCAAATTAGACAGATGGTCTAATTACCACTCCAGAGAAGACAAAAGTAAGGATCAATAAGTTAAGCAACAGATTCAAAGCCCTGGGGCCAGTGAGCAGTGGACCCAGAATTTAATTTCTGTTTACGCTTGGGGATTTACTCCCCAAGTTTCTTCATTGCACAGTTAAGATGAGTAGAGAGGCAACAACCTGTGTGACAATCAAATGAGATCATCACCATAAACAGTCCAGTGCCCTATGTATAGCATTTGATCAATGTTAGCTCCCACCTTTATTTTATTTATGTTAACACATATAGAGCATTTAACTATATGCCAGACACTCTTCCAAGCACTTTAAAAGTCTCAACTCATTTGATCATCAGAACAACCCTGGAGATGGGTGGGATCTTTATCATCTCATAGATGGGGGATGGAGGTACAGAGAGGTTAACTGAGTTGCCCAAGGTCACACAGCTAGGCAATGACACAGCTGGGGCTCAACCCCAGGTAGTCCGGCTCCAGAGTTTCTGCTCTGAACCACTATTCTGTGCCGCCTCTGTTGTGAGGCTTCTTCACTCTGAGATCACTATGAGGACTGATGGTCTGTATACACTGCTGAGTCCAGGCCAGGGGTTATCACAGACAAGCCTGCATCAGCATCACCTGCAGGGTTGCTATGACACAGATAGCTGGGCCCCGCCCTAGAGGTTCTGATTCAGTGGGTCTGGGGTGAGACCTGAGAACATGAATTTCTAACCAATTCCCAGGTAGTGCTGATGTTGCTTGTCCAGGACTGCAAGTTGAGAACTAGGGGTATAGAGCAAAGGCCAGGCTCACCCTCTCCTACATCCAGCCAGATGGGCTGTAGTAGCCTCTCGCAACTCTCTGCCCATTCACGTCTTCCCAGCCATCACAGTGAAGTCGGGTTTCACCTCCTCCTTAGTATTATCTCTGGTAACCCACATTTCCCCTTTTTTCTTGACCCTCTAGGGATCCTATGGTCAGTGCTAATGTTTGGATGTGATTCGTCTCCACCAAAACTCATGATGAAATTTAATTGTCAATGTAATGGTGTTGGCAGATGATACCTTTAAGAGGTGATTATGATTGTTAAGATGGATTAATCTCTTTCGCAGAGACTGGGTTCCTTCTTGCAGGAGTGGATTAGTTACCATAGGAGTGGGTAGTTTTAAAGTGAGTTAGCCTCTTGTGTTTGGTCTCTGTCACATGCACTCGCATGCCCTTCCCTTTTTCTGCCATGTTATGATGGAGTGCGAGGTCTTCACTAAAAGCCCACCATGCACCAATGCCGTGCTTCTTCAACTTCCCAGCCTCCAGAATCCTGAGCCAAATAAACCTCTTTTCTTTATAAATTACCCAGTCACAGGAATTCTGTTATAGCAACATAAAATGGACCAAGACAGTCAGGGATACTCTGTCCAGCCCAAGATCAGCTTCATGGGCACATAACCAGTCACACAGGCCCTGTGTTCAGAGTGGTGCTTTAATGCTCTTGGTTTCTGTCTTAAAAGTCATAATAATTTATCTTTGAATTTGTGTTTTGTAGGTGAACTCTGAGGCGACAATGGAGCATGGAACTGGGGCTGAGCCTTGGCTCATACATGGTCCTAACTCCTGTTGTCTCTCTGCTTCTCTGGGATGGGTTCTCAGCTGCCTGCTCCCCACTCCTAGCATCCTGGGCCTCGCCTGGCCTCCCCCTTTCCATGCCTGCCCTGTGATGCTCAGGGTCATGACCAGGTTGCAGTGCTTGGTCTGCCCTCCAGGTGGGCCTGAGTGGGGGTTCAGTGAGGGAGGATGTAGTGGGTACCCCATGGCATCTCAGAGTGGGGCAAGGGGGAAGCTGCTTTCACTATGAACCAGCAGCACTGCAGCACATTTAGTGGAAACTTGCAAGAGGCTCTCATTTGCTTTAATCCTGGTGTAGAGGTACAGTCCCTCGGGAGTGGCCTGTCCACTGTCAGGCAGGTCTGTTGGAAGAGGTGATTGACTTATTCACCCCTGGCCAGGGCCCTACACTTGTGTTTTTCTCTGGGCCCTGAAGATTATGTATCTGCTCCAATCTACCCCTCAGCTGGGCTGTCTTGCATCATAGCCATGGGCCTACTGGCTTCTACAGTGTTCAGTACTGAGGGCAGCATCTTCCATATGTCTCTAGTATGGCACGGCACACAGTAGGTGTTCTGTTGGTGCTTGGAGTTTGACCTGCTTAATCTGAGATACTTGAGAAACAGACATGACTCTCTCCTCAAGAAGGTGGGAGTTGACTCATGTAGACTCTTTGGTTCTTTCTTTCTCCTGTTATTTGTTTTTCTTTACAGTATAGAGATATGTAGGTAAATAAGTCAGAGTGATGTATGCAACGGGGGGCCACCTGAAGTGAAAATAAATAAGTCAGAGTGGCATACCCGATGGGGGCCATCTGGAAGAGAATTTAATGAGGGCTCTTCACTTTTGGCCATGTTCAGCAAACTTTTACTGAACGGTGATGAGGTTTAAGAACAAGGGATGTGGAAACGATAAGGTGAAACCCTTCCCTCCAGAAGCTCGTGCTACAATGCGGGGAGGATGAGAACACAGACAATACAGTATAGTGTGGTAACTGCTCTAATGGGGAATGTGCAAGGCAGAGGAGAGCAAGGGGCAGGACGTCCTTATTCAGCCCTATGTCTGCCATTCTTCTCTCATTCCCTCTGTGAGAATGATTTGACAGGGGAGTCACTGTGTATTGAAATTCTCTTAAGAGAAAATGGTTTTCATGCCTTAGGTTTAAGTCTGATATCCATCTTGAATTTATTTTTATGAGAGGTGAGAGGTGGGGATCCAGTTTCATTCTTCTACATGTAGCTATCTACTTTTCCCAGCACCATTTATTGAAAAGAGATTCTTTTCCCCAGTGTATATTTTGTCTGCTTTGTTGAAGATTAGATTACCATATGTGGATGGTGTCATCTCTGGATTCTCAGTCCTGTTCCAGAGGCCTATGTCTCTGTTCTTGTGCCAGTACCATGCTGTTTTAGTTACTATAGCTTTGTAGTACAACTTGAAGTCTGGTAGACTGATACCTCCCAGTTTGTTCTTTTTACTTAAGATTGCTTTGGCTATACCAGGTCTTTTCTGGTTCCATACAAAGCATAGAATTATTTTTTCTAGTTCTGTAAAGAATGATGATGGAACTTTGATAGGGATTACCCAAGAGAGCAAAACACATTCTATGATAAAGACATCTGCACCTGAATGTTTATGGCAACATGATTCACTATTGCAAGGATGTGGAAACAACCCAAGTGCCTGTCAATCCATGAGTGGATTATTAAAATTTGGTATATGTATATAATGGAATATTACCCAATCATAAGAAATGACAGTGATCTAGCACCTCTTATACTTTCCTGGATTAAACTTAAGCCCATTATCCAAACTGAGGTACCACAAGATCGGAAGAATGGGCTTCACTTGTACTCCCCATCAAATTGGTACTAACTGATGAACACCAGGGTGCTCACATGGCAGTAATACTCTCCAGGGATTAGGGGGATGTGGGGGTAAACCCACAACTAAAGGACACGGGGAACATTTTAGGGGGGAAGGGCACGCCTCTAACCCTTGCTTGGGTGAGGCAAAGACATAAAATGTAACCATAATGTTTGTACCCTCACAATACCCTGAAATAAAAAAAAAAAAAAAGGTAAAATGGGAAACTGCTTCCCTCGACCAGGCACACCCGGTTACCAGGGTTTTCATGGCCTTAGTGGTCTCATCCTACTCTGGAATTATTCCATAGTTTCTCTCTATTTTTCCCCTGAGTAGCTGAAGGACGAGAGACAGCATCATTAGAAACTTGTTTTCCTGTGATATGTTAAGGAGAGTAACAAGCATGTCTTTTTTTCTGAGTTAAAGATGATGGCACCAATAGAAGAAAGTCTGGGGAGTTTCGTTTCCAGGTGAAAGAGCTGTGGGAGGATCCAGACAGAGAAGGGTCACAGACCTCCTCTTTGTGAGAAGCTACAGCCTCATTCAGGTAGGCATTCATGAGAAAGTCAGGGAACTCTACCCTGGACTCTTTTATAAAAGTCACTCCCTAGGAGTCAAAATTTAAATATGGTGTTTGTTATAGTGGTTGAAGTGTGCTCGGCCTGGAAAGGTGCACATCATGGCCACATGTCATTCAGTTATGTGGCCACTCCTAATGGCAAAAGCAGGTGGGATACATGGGCTAACTGTGTGCCCAGAAGCCATCATCAGCCAACCTCTGCTGTAGGTACCATATGTCACGTGAGGTTAGCACACTTGTAGTGCAGGAAAACTGTCCAAGGGAAATTGATAGCCTTTTGAGCATAAATCCTGGAAACTCAAAAGGCATGTCAGGTATTGTGGTGATGAGAGAAGAATGTGTCACTCTAGGAAAAATGTGTTTTAGTTTCTGTCACCTTTGCATTTACTAAGGCTTGGTCTGTCTTTGTCGCCCACTAATTAGCTCATTTAAAAACAATATACTGGATGCCTGTGGATGTGTCAGAAGTTCTTATAAGTGCCGGGAATACAGATGGGCTATGAGTCCTGCCCTGCCCTGCTGTGTGGGGCCCCTAGTCCAGTGGAGAGATAGAGAGTTAAGTGCTAGAATAGTAAGGGAACTATCTTAAGTGCTCTGCCAGGAGCCTTCCTGGAGGAGGTATGGGGAGAGAGTGAGGCTTTTGGCAGGTTATACAGGGGTCAGGGGAGATATTGAAAAGAAAGGAAGCAGGAAATCAATCCTGAGAGATGAAGGTCTAGCACTGAAGCATCAAGTGTTCAAGAGAATTGAGTTTGTAGTGAAAGCGATCTCAGGTCCATATCCTGGCTTTGCCACTCACTGTGTGACCATGGACAAGTTGCTCAACTTTTCTAAACCCCAGTTTCTTCATCTGTAGAATGGGTACAATAAACCAGACTTTGCAGTAATACAATAACAAGTTTTCAATATGTGGTATCTAATGTGATAATTCTTAGATATGGGGCAGAGCAAGAAATGCATTTCAAGTGGGAGCAGTGGCAAGAGCACAGGGGAGCAGTAGCGAAATGTCTGGGACATGGTGAACTGGCTGAGAGTTGGGTTCAGAGCTGAGCTGTAGGGCAGGGGTGGAAGGCAATGAAGATGGGTGGGAGGGTGCCCTTGAAAGGCCCTGTAGGCCAAGCGGGTCTTTGAGCAAAGGAGTAGCAGAGTCACATGAAGCACAGCCACCTTTGTGTGCTGAAAGTCCATAAAGCCACACCCCTCTTGGGACCCTTTCTGCCAAAAACTGGAGTTGTAGAGAGAAGTGGAAGTGAGGGGAAGCATTGCATCTTTTCCTCTCTGCTGCTGTTGACTTTTCATGCCCCATTCTCTAAGTAGAATGTGACAGTCAGTTGGCACATTGGAAAGACAAATGACATCATGGCATTGACATATACAACCACGAAAACCCTCTAATGTAACCATTTAGTTAGAAGTGAGCCAAGAGCTGGCACAGAAAGAGGAGCCAGGCTTAGTTCACTAATTATACTAACTTCAAAACAAACAGAGGATACGGGCTTAGCAAATGATGTAGGGAGATATCAACATGTATAAACAGGAAGGCATAGGAGCCATATGTTGGCCATTCTCCACCCACACAGCTTCTCCAGACACGTCCATTCATCCCGCACTGCCTGGGGATGATTGGCAGGGAAGGGAATGTGCAGAAATGAGCATCAACTGCATAGCGACTACTATCCTGTGGCCTCCAGCTCTGCTGTCTGTGCTGCGTTGGGTGATAGCACACAGCATCCCCTCTTGGCCAGGTGGGTAGACTGACCCACCTCAGGGGCATTCGTGGGCTTCCTTCTTGAGAATCTTAGGGTCTTGAGAATGTTGACCCAGGGATCAGAAGTGCTGGGTTTAATTAAAGGTTAGTTCTGCCCCTTGGCTAGTTCGATCAATTACTTTGACTGTAAAATGGGGATGATAATGTCTACTCCACTTGCAAGTACGAGTCATTCATTCTTTCAGCAACTATTTCCTAAGCACTTACTCTGATCCAGACAATGTGCTGGGCCCAGGAGACAGGCCCTTACAGAGCTCCCAGTCTGGTTGGAGAGGCAGCCCCGTAAACAGGTGTTCATGCCTAGGGCACTATGGCAGCCAGCAGTTGGTGTCTAACACAGCTTGAGAAGGAAGCTTCCCGTAGGGTCCCCATTTCTGTGCGAAGCAAAAGACAGGTCATGTGCTGAGAGCAAGGGGCATGAGGAGATGGTGGAAACTCAAAGAATATGGGCATGAAATGGTTGATGAGGGGAATATGAGAAGCAGCTGACCAGGGATTGCCCGATGGCGGCTAGAAGGCTCGTTGTGACAATGAAGGAGGCTGTGTGAATAAAAGCAAATGATAAACAGCTCAGGGCAATAGCGTTGTCAGGTTTTGTCACAGCTGTGTTGGTCCTTACCGTTACTTTTCTATATGGAGCCTCCACCTGGCACACTTGTTGGCTAAACTAGCCCCTCTATTTCCGTGTTTCCTGACACATCTGTGTGAATTTCTGCCCTGTCCAATCACCTCCATGTCCCTGCTCCTTCCGTTCCCTTCAGATGGCCCCAGCCCATCCTCCGAGGCTCTGCTCCAGGCCTACTTGCTCCAGGAAGCCACCGGGGATGCCGCTATCTCTGTATCTGCTATGTGAGCACCATCCCACCCATTTGGGGACCAGCAGCCCAGGCCACCAGGGCCTACCACTTGGCCGAGTCCACATTCCCTTGGTTCTCTCTTAGGTGTGCGCTCAGTCTCCCACCCGACTCTGGTCTGCTGACTCTGGGGGTGGGGGAGTTTGTGTGTACCCTTCTCATGGAATGGCAGGTCATTATTCGTGCATGCTGCTGTGGCAGAGATGGGGTCTCTGCTGCTGTCTGTCACTCACCCTGGTTTTTTAACTTTACTGCTTCCTTGAATGGCATGAAGACATTCAGCTCCTACCCAGCTCTCCAATAGTCTTAGACCCTGCAGATTAGAGCAAGTTGGTGCCTCTAACATTCAGCCCCTACTCCGCAGAGAATCGATGGGAGGGCCTGCCCTCACAGGGCTGAGTGAGGAGGTGGGAAACAGACCATCTCGAGGGTGATCGTGCCTGTGCAATAAGGATGCTCCAGGTTAGGTGGGTCCCACAGAAGCAGGGACCACTTCTTGCCTGTCTCATGATCCCGGGTCCTGGCACTCAGTAAGATCTCTATTTCCTCTTCCCCTCCTTTCCCTTCATTTCCTTTTGTTTCCCTAAAATGTCTGTGCCTTTGCTGAGCACAGACACTATGCAAGGACCAGAGGATTCAGAGTTGAAAACACAGTATTCTCATAAAACCCAATCTTGGCTCTTCAGTTCCTGGCATATCCCAGCTACCCTCAGATATCTGTTAATCTGAGCAGAATTTTCTGCAGAAGAGAAACTTCTGGCCCTCTGAGGATGACTCCCCGACACCTCATTGCAGCCAGTACTCATTTCACAGGAACCATTGAGCTTCTGCCCGTGCTCAGCATCTCCTGCCCTCAGGGCTGAGTAATCCATGGGGGACAGAGCCAGGCACAAGAACCTCAGTGTCAAGCTGTGTGAAGTTTCCCCAAAACACAGATGCTTCTAGAATGCTGGAGCTGTCTCTACCAGAAGGACCTTTTCCACTCCTCATCAAAGGAGGCACTAGCTTGCTCTAATCTGCAGGGTCTACGACTATTGGAGAGCTGGGTGGGGGCTGAATGTCTTCATACCATTCAAGGAAGCAGGAAAGTTAAAAACCAGGATGAGTGACAGACAGCAGCAGAGACCCTGTCTCTGCCACAGCAGCGTGCACAAATAAGGACCTGCCTTTCCATGAGAAGGGTACACATAAACTCCCCCAAAGGCAAAAGGATTTGGCAGGAGGAGTATTGTGGTCAATAGCAATGCAATAGCCAGTGCCTACAGGGCCCTGGCAGTATGCTAGGGATGCCCTTATCTATTATTTTTCTATCCCTTGAGGGAAGTACCCCTACTACAGGAAAAGATGTCAAAGCTCGGAAAAGAGAGCAGACCGGGGGGTGATGGAGCTGGGACCCAAGTGTGGGTCTTCCCCAGTCTCCCTCCCATGTTCTGAAAAATGAATCCATCAAAGAATCAGATACTGGTTATTATACAGTTGCTTCCTATATGTCCAGCCCTGAGCATGGATCAGGGGGCAGGTGGGGCAGGGTTAAAAGGAGAGAAAGTTGCAGCCTCCACTCACTGTTCAAGTGAAAAACCCATCTGGGGCGCCACTGCAGGCCCAGCCACGTGAAGGAGGCCCATGGGCCATGCAGAGGAGTGTAGACTCTATCCTGAAGGCAGTAGGCTGTTGAAGGGCTTGCAGAAGGGGCAGGTGGCTAGCATGACAATTTTAGGGGGACCACGGAGGGTGGCAGAGTAGAGAGTGGATGGGAGAGGTGCAAGGCTGGAGGCTATGAGATCTGTGAGGATGCCTCGGTAGACTCTGTTCCATGGAAGGGTCTGTGCCAGGTGCTGTGGGAAAGCAGAGGTTTGGAATGTCTTGGTCCTGCCCTCACAGAGCTGGATACCACACCTGTGCAAATCCCTGGTAGATGTTCTCATGTCAGGAGAGACCCGTGGGATCAGAACGGAGAAGGGAGAGAAGGCACGCAAGCAGGGAGGCTTCTGAAGGTGGGGGGTGTTCACACTCAGCATTGAAGGAAGGAGAGGGCTTTGATAGGTCAATACAGGCAAGGAGAGGCCAGGAGGAGGGCACATGGATGGGCAAAGCCCAGGACACAAGCTATGGCTAAGACCAGCAAGGCTTTCTCTAAAGCCATAGGAGAGCAGGTGGCAATGAAGCTGGAGAGGAGTCTGGCGCCTGCCAAGGAGCCCAGGCATCATGTGAAAACTGAGAGCCTCAGAAAGGCCACGAACTCAGAGGCTGTTGTGGCAGGACAGGCTGCCAGAGGGAGCCAGGGTAGGTGGGCATGGGGCCAGAGAGAGTCTAGCAGGAAAGAGAGCCCATTCCACCTAGCTCAGTGGTGCAAACTTAATATGGAAACACCATTAGCAGCAGCAGGTGGCTCCAAGCACTGGTGAGGTGGGGCAGTGGGGGACAAGGGGAAGAAGTTTGCCAGAGCCTATGATGGAGGCTACGACCAAAGAGACTATGGTCATGGCTGGAGTGCCGCCTGAAGCAGAGAGAGCAGGGGATGAATGCCCTGGCTTCTCTTTTTCTCCTGCCATCTCATTGGCTGAGCCAACCAGAAGCCCATTGACATAGCAGCTTGGCAAATATAGCCTTAAGAAGTCAGCCCCTCTGTCCTGCAGGGCAGAGTAGGAAAAGAGCAAGTAATGGACTCAAGTAAAAGCAGTCCCAGGGCCAGCAGGGCCCGCAGGACATGTTTTGTGATGCCCCCACCACATGGCTGTTCATGTGATATGACAGACCTTCTGTGGATATGCTCCCATGGGCTGATGAATAGTCTGACTCCCAGGCTCCGGTCTTTCTGTGCCCTCTTTGGAGGCCATGGAGTCCTGGGGTGCAGGCTTAGCAGCCCAGTGGAGACAGAGGGCATGGGGGATGACCCCTGGGGACAAGACCATCAATGAAGGCCTGCCTGTGGGCTCCAGGTCTCACTTCCCCGCCACCTCGGGCTCCCTGCTGCCCACACCTCTCGCTCCCTTTTTGACCAGTCAGCATTTCTGTGCTTCCTCATGGTAATTGCCATTGACAGCTATTGACTGGTGGTGGCAGGGCTGAGAGCTGAAAGTGAGAGAGTGAAGGATTTCTAATGGTCTGGCCATACTGCTCCAGATGCACCAATGGGGTTGCTCATCTTTTGTGCAAATTCCAAAGCCTATCCCTCCTTTATTTCTCATTGCCCTTCCTTTTAAAGAGAACCTCTTTGAGCTCCAGGTAGGGGTCACTAACTCCAGGAAGACTTCCCTGATTGCTCCAGCCCACAATCTGATAGCAGGTGTGATTGGTATCAACCCTTTAATGCCAAGACTAGCATATCTTATTAATCCATTCATGTATTGATGGACACTTGGGGTGTTTCCACATCTTTGCAATTGTGAATTGTGCTGCTATGAACATTTGAGTGCAGGTGCCTTTTTCATAGAGCCACTTTTGCTCTTTTGGGTAGATGCCCAGTAATGGGATTGCTGGGTCAAATGGTAGTTCTACTTGTATCTCTTTAAGGTATCTCCATATTGCTTTCCACAGAGGTTGCACTAGTTTGCAGTCCCACCAGCAGTGTATGA
>NW_012136080.1:15940210-15947023 GCF_000956105.1 Propithecus coquereli
TCAGTATACCATGCTGAACAAACACTTTATCACCATCATGCACATCATTCCATTCTGGGCCAGGAGCTACTAATCGTTTATTCTTTCTTTCATTTATTCATTTCTTTATTCGCTTAAAATATCGATTGGGTAGTTAGCACTTGTTACTTCTGTTCTAAAATTCAAAAATACAAAGGCAGTGTAGAGCAGTTAAGGGCATGGCTTTGGCATCAGCAAGACCTGGGGTCTAACCCTGCTGGCTGGGTGACTGGACAATTTACTCCCCCTCCATGTTTATCTGAGTCCCCATCTGTAAATGGGAATCACAATGCTACCTTGGTTACATAGTCTCTGTGAGGATGAAGTGTGGGAGAGCCCATGCCCAGCACGTGGCCAGGACGGCTGAATGCAGGCTGTTATGACTGGGGTCGTTGTTCTGAGAGCTGATTCTCATCATGGTGTCTTAGTCACCCCAGCGATGCCAGGATGCCCACATAGATGGTTCTCTCAGCTCCCACCACCTTAGGTTTGGTGGGTTTATCAACCTTATCTTTGGGGTGGGACTGTGAAGTCTAGAGGACTATGGGGCCAACTCAGGGTACCACACAAGCACCCAGACTCCTGCCCTGCTGGGACCTCTGTGTCACATCACTGGGCATGCAGGGTGACAGAATGTGGCCAACCTACTTTGCATCAAGGACCTGAGGTCAATTTGGTTGCCTTTAGTGCAAATTCTTCAGCTCCAATGTCCAGTAGAGTTAGGGAGACTTTCTTTTCTGAGGAGTAAAGGCCAAAGGAGTGATAGTGATTCTAACTTAGTTCACATGGGTGGCATCTCACACCTGCTATGGCAGAAATGAAGCTCCATGTCACCACATCATGTGTTGAGCTGCAACAAGACCACTTAGGAGCTGAAAGCTGACATGTGCAGCTAAATATTCTTAACTAGGGAGCACAATGAAGCCTAAAGCCATAGTGAAAACATCCTTCAACATTAATATTATGATTAGAATAAATGAGACAGCGATGCATGCTGAATGAAACAGTGGGTGACCTGGGAATGTGAGAGTCAATGGATTGTGGGAGTTTTGCTTATTCAAGCATGATGTACCATTTTGGAGGTGATGGTGCCACTTCTCCAAGGGAGAGAACTGGGCCATTGGTGTCCTTCTCAGAGAGGAGCCAACATGGATAGGTGGAAACATGGATAGGCACAAGGAATGGGAGATCTAGTCGGTGGTGTCAGCTCCAGCACTGACCAGCTCTGTGGCCTTGATAAGTTATTTAGCATCTCTGACATTCAGAATTCTCATCTTAAAATAAGAGTAATCATGGAATCATCACAGAGATGGTAGGAACATCAAATTAAAGAGTGTGTAAAGAAGTTTCTCTAGAGCTAGACAGTGCTATATAAATGGCATTTTTACAACAAACATAAAAATTTAGAGAAGTTTCATTTATGGTGGTATTCGGGGCTAAAGGCTTCCACAAATAAAGATTCTTAGATTGGTAGAATTTAAGTGGGTTTTGTGGTTCATCCCTTTATTGAAAAGGCTCCTTTTATAATACATTCTGTTATACGTCTCTGCCTTCTTAGACACTGCCTGCTGCTTGTTGCCTTTTTGTTTGTTTAGCCTTTATGAGGCTGTCAGCTGCTATTTTTTCTTTTCTTTTTCATTATGGAAAATTTCAAACATATACAATAGTACAGAACATAGTATAATGAACCCCATTTATCTATCATTCAATTTCAATAATTATCAATTCATGGCTAGTCTTTTTCCTCCATACTCTCTCCTCACTTCCTTTCTATCCCACTGCAGGTTATTTTAGAGTGAATTCCAGCTATTCTATCTTTTTACTTCTAAATATTTTAGGTTATACCTCTTTAAGAGAAGAACTCTTAAAAATCATAGCCACAACACCATTATTAAATTGAGAAAATTAGCAATAATTCCTTAATGTCATTAAATAATTAACTTGTGTTTAAATTTCTCTGCTTTATACATTCTTTTACAGCTTGTTTGAATCAGGATATAAATAAGGTTCATACATTGTGATAGATTCATATCACTCTTTAGTCTCTTTTAATCCATAATTTCATCCTTTATTTTTTTCCTTTGCTATTTATTTGTTGGAGAGTTCTGGTCTGGGTCATTTGTCCTGGAGAGTTTATCTCATTTTAGATTTTGATTGTATTATGTGGTATAGTTTAACGCGTTCCACTGTTGCCTATATTTCTTGTAAATTGGTAGCGAGATCTGGAGGCGTGATTGTATCCAGGTTAGGTGTTTTTGGCACGAGCACTTCGCAGGTGGTGCTGCGCCCTTGCAACAGGAGGCACGTGGTGTCTGGTTGTCTTTTTGTCATGTCTGCAGACATCGATGCTCACTGCCTGGATCCATTCATTCACAGGGGTTGGCAAAATGTTGATACACGGATTCTATCACACCACCTTTGTTCATTAGCTAGGATACATCTATAGATACTTCTCTTCAGCAACTCTGCCATTACCTTGAGGGAGAGTTCATTTAGGAAAATCAAGATAAATGCTTGATTATTTCCCCCCCTCTTCACTTAAACTAATTTTAAGATAATTAGTTGATTCACTTGTACCTTCCAATGATGACTAAACAGCATATTTTGTTTTTATAAATGCATGGATTTAAACATATTTGCTATCTTTTAATCTATTACAGTGTCATTATCATTATTGAGGCTTAAATGGACTCCCCTTGGCCAGTGGGAGCATCTTCAAATTTTCTCCAGTGTCTTTTTTTTTGAAACAAGGTCTCACTCTGCGGCCCAGGCTGGAGTGCAGTGGCCTCATCATAGCTCACTGCAACCTCAAACTCCTGAGCTCAAGCGGTCTTCCTGCCTCAGACTCATGAGTAGGTGGGACTACAGGGACGTGCCATGACGTCTAGCTAATTTTTCTATTTTTTTGTAGAAACAGGGTCTTGCTCTTGGTCAGGCTGGTCTTGAACTGGCCTCAAGTGATCCTCCTGCCTCAGCCTCCCAGAGTGCTGAGATTACAGGCATAAGCCACCATGCCCAACCTCCTGTGTCCTTTTGACATGATCCTAGAAGTCTTTGATAATTTCCATGCTTTTTAATGTCCCAGACTCATCTTGTAAAATTTCTGCCCCAGACTAGTCATCAAACATTTCTGAAGGATTCCTGATTTCTTTTAGTAGAAAAATGGGTATTAGGGGTGCTCATTGTCACTGGTTTAGTTTTTGTTTCTATGCTTTTAATGGGCAGAGATAGGGAAAGATGTGTGTGTGTGTGTGTGTGTGTGTGTGTGTGTGTGTGTGTGTATAAAAGCATATATTTAAAATGAAATATAGTGTCAGTTAATACTACCACTACCAATTCAGTTTAGGATTATAGAATTTTACATAACTTCATTGATCTTATGCCTGTATGCCTTTTCTCCCTTACAGAAAATATAATTTCTCAGTGTCACCAGATAATTACTCATGTGCTTCACTGAACAATACACAAGCAACAGCCTAAGAATAACAATATGAACACGACTATGAACATTATGATTTAAACATGAAACATGATATTAAAATTTTTTGCAGTTCTTTTTGTCCTTAGGATATATTCCACTAGGGGTGAATTTTGAGTCAAATTATTGTGTTTTAAAATAATTGGAATAATTCTGCTCTGTGTGGTTATACCACTCACTGAATACAGAGTTAGGTTCACGTATTTCATTTTGCTTTTGATTTTAAAGGATTACTTTTCTAAAATTTAATTTTGTTTTATACTTATGTAAAATATTTACATGGATTCAAAATTAAATCTATGAAGCAAGTTATATTTAAAGAAGTCTAGCTCTGATCTATAGTACTTTTAATATAATCGAATATGTTTATACATTTGTAAATCCTTTTTTGTGGATAATTGGCAGCAGACTGTTCACTTTTTCTACCCTGTATTTTGTACTTAATCTATCCTTGAGAGTCCTCCATAATAGTATATAGACTTACTCCTCCTTCCTTCTTATATCTGAAATCATTTCTTGTCAGTATCACTATGCCTGTCTCTAGGAATCTACTAACTTCAAGAGTTTAGTCTTTGTGCTTTGAAGAATAGATCTCCTAGTTTACAAGGATTGTGTGTTAACTAAGATTAAACAGGTTCTGAATAAGGACCCAAGGAACTCTACAATAAGGATGGGTCTGGTTTTTCTGACAGGTATCCTGACTGCTGAGCCTTGTTGCCCAATAAAAATTTGTTAAATCAAACTGCTTCAAGATGTTTTAGACATCTTCACAACGATCAGAACAGTCACTGCAACAATAGGAACCACTATTAATAATATTCACACCAGATATATCCATGACATGTTGTCCTTTTGGCTGGCAGAGACAGTGGTGTCTGAAAATCATTATTTTGCCATTAGGATTTCTTCTAGGAAACCTGTAATTTGTGGGGATCATGCAGGCTTAAGAATAAAAAAAAAAACATCATTTGGTAGGATTCATCTTAATGCAGTGTTGTTCTGTAAGTCAGGAAGGGCTCATCACTTCTCTTTCATAGCACTACTTTATTTATTAATTGATTCATCCATTCAGGTGTTCATTAAAATAACAGTTTTTGAGCATCTACTACATCCAGACACCATGCTGGAAATTAAAACTGAGGGTATTTTCCTTCTTCCTCTGAGCCCATTGGCATCTTTTCTTATCTTCCTGGAATATTCCTATGACCTGTCCCAGAGTGTCAAATTCTCCTTTCACAGAGGCATGTTTAAATCCAGGCAAGTGGTAAGGACTGGGCCAGTGTTTGCAACCACTTGTTCGGGTGTAAGGGAAACAGTGGGTTCTTCCAATCGTGTGTCCTCAGTTCATCCCGCTGAAAGTATCTGTTTATTTTTGATAGTTAAATCTGAAATGGACTCAGGTCAAATAAATTCGGGTCTTCATAAAGTACTTAGACATTTTTAAACTGAAAGCTTTTATTGGTTAAGCATTAGTAATATAGTTGTTGTTGCCTGGAAATAATTGGCCCCTTTTCTAAACATAAACTCTTCACTGTTTTCTCACAGCTGACAGGCTGTTCAGTTCTGGGACACAGTTTGCCTTCTCCTCTGCAGAACCTGCCCTTTTTTTCAACAAAATGTGAATAAGTTAGGCATAATACTGCTGTGCAATGCTGTAGTCTTCTGCTTAAACAATTTGCTTTTAAAGGCTGCTAGAAATTGCTCTACATACAACTTCAGGCTGCGTTACTAAACTACCTCTTGGGGTTACTTTGCACAAAGGAGATGATATAAAGAGAGAGCTTCTGAAGGAGCATACCAGCAGGCTGCAAAGCACACTGATAAGGTGAAAGACAAGACATCTCAGAAATGGTATTCTTATGCACGCACCTGCGTACACATTCGCACACTCACATGCACGCATATATTTGTACTTAACAAACATACACTCACACATACTTGTACACACTCACACAAATTCATACATGCACACATTTGTATGCTCATATACACATTCACATACCTACCAATACATGCGTACACAGATATACACACTCTCATACATCCACCCACTTACATTCATACATCCACACACTCATGTACACTTATGCATAAACACTCATAAAGCACACAGTCAAATGCATGCACACCTTGCACACAGGTTCAGATAAATGCATACACTTACACTTTTCTTCATCATTATGGGAGTTTGAAATGGTCATGTAAGACGGAAGCTATTCTAGTCTCCCAATGCTATCCTTTCTACTGTGTTTAGAAACCAGATATCTATCTGGATGGAAAGCCATTAATTTTGTCCTAGGTGTCTGTGGTTCAAACCCAAGGGACGGGTTTTTGCAGTAAACTTTAGCCCGAGAACCCATGTCTAAGAATTAAGGACGAAAATATTACAATCTCTGCTCCCCAGCTGGGAGAGATAAGGCAGAAAGAGGGTCTGGGATATGTCCAAAACCTTCCAGGGAGGCCACAGGTAGCTGAGCACAGCCCAGAAGCCAGCTCCCCCGAATCCTTGTCCATTCAGGCTTTGAGCTGAAGTGACTTGCTTGACACTCCCAGGAAAAGATGATTGTTTTTAGTTTCTAAACAGTCTGTACTGTTAATGAATCCTTTAATCAAACTCATTAGTTGTGTTTTTCATTATCTAAAATGACCCCTGGAATAAGGCCCCCCTTCATCTTTTGGAGGAAGTAACAGTATATTTTGCATCTCATTTATCAAACTTGTATGAAGTAGCAATTATGTGCATGCTTCATGAGCCAGGAGTACTCTGAAATTGCTGGGAATGTAATTTTTCTGAGCACTATTTCATTGCTGCCTGTCCAAGTGACAGAAAACAACGCTGATCATACAAGTGAGACTCTCTCTTCCTTCAGAGAGGAAATTAAAGGATTGCTTGCTTAATGCAAGTCCTTTCCTTGGAAGGCCAAATTTACACTGAAGATGATTTTTCTCTGGAAAAAGAGGCCTAAAGTTTAAACCCTCACACCCAGCAAACCCTGTGTCAGGTCACGCCAGGTAGCCATGAGCTGTGGCCAAATTAGGTCTGCCTGGACCCCTGACAGTCATCTACTCAGAGCCTCTCACTCAGCCTCTCCTAATGGGCTTTGAGGGAGCTGGAGATAGGAGGTTTCTTTTTATCAAGTATCCTTTTGTGACTTCTGGTTTCCATCTGGCATGTAAGAAGCTTGGAAGGTTCATCCTAAAAATAAGTAAAAAGCTCAATAAACTGAAAAATTATGTCTATTTATGTCCTACGCTCACTTTTTAATAGAATTATTTTTTCCCTTCAGTTGTCTGAGTTTCTTGTATATTCTGGATAT
>NW_012136080.1:15949893-15951943 GCF_000956105.1 Propithecus coquereli
TAGGCATTTATTGCTATAGACTTACCTGTTAGCACTGCTTTTACTATATGCCACAGGTTGTGGTATGCTGTGTTGCCATTTTCATTTGTTTCAAAAAACCTTGTTATTTCTGTCTTAATTTCTTTATTGCCCCAGTGGTCATTCAGGACCATGTTGTTTAACTTCCATGTATTTGGATAGTTTCCAAAGTTCTTCTTGGTATTGATTTCTAGTTTTATTCCACTGCAATCTAAGAAGATATTTGATATGATTTTGATTTTTAAAAATTTATTGAGACTTGTTTTGTGGCCCAAATGTGGTCGATTTGGGGGAATGTTCTATGTGCTGATGAAAAGAATGTATATTCTGCCATTATTGGGTAGAATGTCCTGCAAATGCCTGTTAGGTACTTTTGGTCTAAAGTCCACTTCAAGTCCAATATTTATTTGTTGATTTTCTGTCTTGAAGATCTGTTTAGTGCTGTAAGTGGGGTGTTGAAGTTCCCCACTATTATTGTATTGCAGTCTATATCTCTCTTTAGGTCTAGTAATATTTGTTTTATGAATCTGGGTGCTCCAGTGTTGGGTGCATATATATTTAGAATTGTTACATCCTCTTGCTGAATTGATCCCTTTATTATTATATAATGACCTTCTTTGTCTTTTTCTTACTATAATGACTTAAAGTCTATTTTATATGATATGAGTATAAATACTACTGCTCACTTTTGGTTTCTGTTACTGTGGAATATCTTTTCCACTCCTTTACTGTCAGTCTATATATGTCTTAACAGGTAAAGTGAGTTTCTTATCAGGAACATATACTTGGATTATACTTTTTTATCCATTCAGACAATCTACATTTTTAAGTGGAACACTTAATCTGTTTATGTTCAAGGTTATTACTGATATATGAGGTTTCATTCTTGTCATGTCTTTACTTGTTTTCTGGTTGTCCTAGTTTTTAGTGTTTCCTATTGCCTTTCTGTTGAACTCCCATGGTCTCTCTCAGATAATATATTCAAAGTATGATCATCTACACACATTCAAGTGGATGAAGTGGACATGAAATGCTTCTAGTCAGCCATCTCGGAGAGAAAAAACACCCCAACCTAGAATTCTGTACTCTCTGAAATTATCATTCAAAAGTGAAGGAGAAATAAAAATTTCCTTAAACAAAAACTGAGGGAATTTCCTTACTTGTTATTGGCTGTGCAGAGTTTCTATTTCTTTATGATTCAGTTGTGACACATTGTATATTTTTAGAAATTCATCCGTTTCTTCTAGGTTATCCAATTTTTTGGTATATAATTGTTCATAGCAGTCTTCATGATCCTATTTATTTCTGTGGCACCAGTTGTAATGTCTCCTCTTACATTTATGATTTTATTTATTTGTGTCCTCTCTTTTTTCCTAGGTGTAGCTAAATGTTTGTCAATTTTATTTGTCCTTTCAAAAATGCAACTCTTAGTTTCATTGATTTTTTTCTATTGTTTCTCTCTTCTCTATTTCATCTATTTCTTTTTTTAAAAAAAAACTTCAGAAGACAAAAAACTTTATTGCAATAAGTTAATTCAGTAGGTATACCCAAGAAAGCGTGTATTATTTGGTTAGGGCAATAAGAACCTCTAGCATGTTGCCCATATGTTCCCACAAGCTCTATTCTGCTGCTGCTTGAGAGCTCTCCATCTCTGTCATTATCAGCTCCATGTTTTCCTTCTCAATGTGATTTTTGCCAGTTCTTTCTCCTGCTCCTGTTTGGGTTTCTGCTCCCGGCACCATCTATCTCCAATGACAGACATGCCCTGAATCTGCTTAAGCCCGATCTCCATCAACCTCCTCTTAAGCCAGTGGTGGGCTCCAGTGACTGCTGTTTCCCTTGGCTCAACCCTCTATCCTATTGCCTGCTCCTGCCACTAGAGTTGGGATCGGGACCCCAATCTGGAACTCTTGTTTCCAGCTACAGCCTCCTCTATTTCATTTATTTCTGTTCTAATCATTGTTATTTTTTTCCTTCAGCTAATTTTGGTTCTTCTTTAATTTCTTCTTCTTTTTTTCTAGTTCCTTAAGGT
>NW_012136080.1:15951993-15954526 GCF_000956105.1 Propithecus coquereli
TTTCTTTCTTTCTTTCTTTCTTTCTTTCTTTCTTTCTTTCTTTCTTTCTTTCTTTCTTTCTTTCTTTCTTTCTTTCTTTCTTTCTTTCTTTCATAGACTTAGGAGGTATAAGTGCAGTTTTGTTACATGGATATAATGTACAGTGGTGAAGTCTGGGCTTTTAGTGTAGCCAACACCCAAATAATGTACATTGTACACATTAAGTAATTTCTCAACCCTTACTGGCCCCCCTCCCACCCTCCCACTCTTTGGAGTCTCCAGTGTCTACTATTCCACTCTCTATATCCATGTGTACACATTATTTAGTTCCCACTTATGTGTGAGAATATGTGGTATTTGACTTTCTATTTCTGAGTTATTTCGCTTAAAATAATGCCCCTCCAGATCTGTCCACGTGTATGAAAAAGACATGATTTCATTCTTTTCTACGGCTGCGAGTATTAAAGATCCAGGTCTTAAATCCTTAATCCATCTTGAGTTGATTTTTGTATATGGCCAGAGACAGGGGATCAGTTTTATTCTTCTGTTTATGGCTATACCAATTTTCCTAGCACCATATATTGAAGAATGTGTCCTTTCACCAATGTATATTCTTGTCAACTTTATTGAAGATCAATTGGCTGCAAATATGTGGCTTTATTTCTGGGTTCTCTATTCTGTTCCATTGATCTATGCGTCTATTTTTATATTAATAAAATACCATGCTGTTTTGGTTATTATAGTCTTGTACTATAATTTGAAGTCAGGTAATATGATTTCTCCAGCTTCGTTCTTTTTGATCAGGATTGTTTTGGATATTTGGGCTATTTTTTACTTCCATGGGAATTTTAGGTTTGTTTTTTCTAATTTCGTGAAAAATGACATTGGTATTTTATTAAGGATTGCATTGAATCTGTAGATTGCTTTGGGCAATGTGGTCATTTTAACAATATTAATTCTTCCAGTCCATGAGCATGAGGTGTTTTTCCATTTGTGTCATCTTCAATTTCTATCATCAGTGTTTTGTAGCTTTCCTTATAGAGGTCTTTTACCTCTTTGAATAAATTTACTTCTGTGTATTATATTTTAATTTTTGTAGTTGTTATAAATGGGATTGTCTTCTTACTTTCTTCTTCAGCTAGAACTTTACTAGGGTGTAGAAATGCTACTAACTTTTGTACATTGATTTTGTGTACTGCAACTTTATTAAATTCATTTATCAAATCTGAGAGTTTTTTGGAGGAGTCTTTAGAGTTTTATGAATATAAGATCATAACATCAGAAAACTGGGATAATTTGACCTGCTCTTTTCCAGTTTGGATGCCTTTTATTACTTTCTCTTGCCTGATTGCTTTGGCTAGGACTTCCAGTACTATGTGGCATAGTAGTGAAAATGGGCATCCTTGTCTTGTTCCAGTTCTTAGAGGAAATGCTTTCAACTTTTCTCAATTCAGTATGATGTTAGCGGTGGGTTGGTCACATATGGCCTTTATTATTCTGAGGTATGTTCCTTCTATGCCTATTTTGTTGAGGGTTTTTACCATGAAGGATGTTGAATTCTATGAAATGCTTCTTTTGCATCTACTAAGATGATCATATGGTTTTTGTCCTTGATTTTGTTTATGTGTTGTATCACATTTATTGATTTGCGTATGTTAAATCTTTGTTGCATCCCTGGCATCCAATCCACTTGATCATGATGTATGATCTTTTTCATGCGCTGTTGGATTTGGTTTGCTAGTATTTTGTTGAGGATATTTTCATCTATGTTTATCAGGGACATTGGTCTATAGTTTTCTCTTTCTGTTATTGTGACCTTGTCTGCTTTTGATATCAGGAAGATATTGGCCTTGTTTAATGAGTTAGGGAGAATTCCCTCCTCCTTGATGTTTTGGAATGTTTCAGAGGATTGATATTATTTATTCTTTGTATATTTCATAGAATTTGGCTGTGATTCCATCTGGCCATTGGCCTGTCTTCGTTGGGACATTTTTTTAAAAATTACAGATTCAATCTTGCTATTCATTATTGGTCTGTTAAGATTTTCTGTTTCTTCCTCATTCAATCTTGGTAGGTGTATGTTTCCAGGAATTTATCCATTTATTCTAGATTTTCTAGTTTGTGAGCATGTAGTTGTTTATAGTAGTTTCTAATGATCTTTTGTATTTCTGTGGTAGCAACTGTAAGGTCTCCTTTTTAGTTTCTGATTTTATTTATTTGCATCTTCTCTCTTCTTTGTTAGTCTAGCTAATGGTTTATCAATTTTGTTTATCTTTTTGAATAACCAACTTTTCATTCTGCTCATCCTTTGTATTGTATTTTTAGTCTCAATTTCATTTACTTCAGCTTTAATCTTTGTTATTTCTTTTCTTCTGATAATGTTGACTTTGGTTTGTTCTTGCTTTTCTAGTTTCTTTTTTTGTTTGTTTTAACAACAAAGAATAAGCAGAGAAATTAGTCTTCTAGTTCCTTGAAGTTAATAGATTGTTTTATTTATTTATTTTTTTTATTTCAGCATGTTATGGGGGTACAGATGATTAGGTTACGTATGATG
>NW_012136080.1:15957756-16013510 GCF_000956105.1 Propithecus coquereli
TTTAACCCCTGATGTTTCCTCTTGGTATTCCTTTATGTTTCATTGGTTTTTTTTGTAGTGACATTTTTCATTCCTATTTTTTCTTTTGTATATCTTCTATAGGTTTTTTGTGTGTGGTTACTATAAGGCTTTCATGAACCATCCTATACTTATTTCTCTTTTAAGCTGATAATAATTTCAATAAAATATAAAATCTCTAACTTTTACACCGCCACATACTTTGTTATTTATGTCACAATTTACATCTTTTTATATTGTGTACCCATTACCTTTCTTAGCACTTGTGTCTTTTAGCTTTTATACTTTTATTTTAAAAACTTAAAAGTGATGTACATACTATCATTACAGTATCACAATATTTGTCTATATATTTACCTTTACCAGTGACTTTTACACTTTCATATGTTTTAATGTTACTATTTAGTATCATTTCTTTTCAACTTGAAAAACACTTCTTAGCATTTATTGTAAGGCAGGTCTAGTGGTGATGAACTCCCTCAGCTTTTGTTTGGGCAAATATTTATCTTTCCTTTATTTTTAAGGACAGTTTTTCTTGATGTAATACTTTTGTTTTGCAGTTATTTCTTTCAGGACTTTGAATATGTCACCACCTCACTCCCTTCTAACCTGCAAAGTTTCTGCTGAGAAATTTGATGATAGTCTCATCATGCACAGCTCACCTGTACATGATAAGTTGCTTTTCACTTGCTGCTTTCAAAATTCTATCTGTGTGAATTCTGCCAGATATTTAAAGAAGAATTAACACCAATCTGTCTTAAACTATTCGAAAACATTGACAACAAAGAAACACTTCCAAACTCATTCTGTGAGGCCAGCATTATACTGATACCAAAGCCAGACAAAGACACTATAAGAAAAGGAAACCACGGGCTAATCTCCCTGATTAATATTGATGCAAAAATCCTTAATAAATTACTAGCAAACCAAATTCAACAGCACATAAAAAATTATTGATGATCAGGTGGGATTTTTTCCTGGGATGTCAGGGTGGTTCAACATACACAAATCAATTAATGTGGTACATCACATTAACAGAATGAAGGATAAAAATCACACAATCATCTCAACAGATGCAGAGAAAGAAGTTGACAAAATTTAACACCCTTTCAAGATAAAAAATCTCAATAAACATGTATAGAAGGAATTTTACCTCAACATGATAAAGGTCATATATGACAAGCTCATATCTAATATCATATTTAATGATGAAAAAGTGAAAGCTTTTCCTCCAAGATCAGAAGCATGACAAGGACACCTACTTTTACCACTTCTTTTTTTGTTTTCGACCTGTGATGGGTCCAATTTCTCCATATACTCACCAACCTTTGGTATTTTTAACTCTGATAACATGTCTATTCTGGTAGATGTAGGAGGCAGAAACTTTGGTGATTTTTGATGTATAATATTAATAGTTGTACATATTTTAGGATACATGTGATATTTTGATACCTGTGTACAATGGATAATGACCAAATCAGGGTAATTAGGATATCCATTACCTGAAACATTTATCTTTTCTTTGTGTTTGGAACATTACAATTCTCTTCTAGCTATTTTGAAATATACAATAAATTATTGTTAACTATAATTGCCACTTCTATTCAAAATAGTGCTGGAAGTCCTAGCTAGAGCAATTAGGCAAAAAAATGAAGTGAGTCATCTAAGTTGGAATGGAACAAGTAAAATTATCTATTTTTACATAAGATGATATGATCTTATATGTAGATGATATAATCTTATTTAAAGTCTCTAAAAATTTCACGCACACACACACACACACACACACACACACACACACACAAATTCTGTTAGTCCTAATTAGTTAATTCAATAAAGTTGCAGGATATAAAATCAATGTATGAAAATCAGCTGCATTTCTATAAACTAACAAGAAACTATCTGAAAAGTAAATTAAGATAAAAATTCCATTTACAATAAAATCAAGTATTTTATTCAAAAAGAATAAAATACTTAGAAATAAATTTAGTCAAAAAGATGAAAAACTTTTACAATGAAACCTATAAAACACTGATGATAGAAGTTGAGGAAGACACAAATAAATGAAAAGACATTCTGTATTCATGTATTGGAAGACTTAAAATTGTGAAAATGTCCTTACTACACATAGCAATCTACAGATTCAATGATATCCCATACAAATTACAATGCCTTTAAAAAAATAGAAGTAGAAAAAACAATCCAAAAATTCATATGGAACCATAAAAGACCTTTTAATAGCCAAAGAAATTTTGACAAAGAAGAACAAAGCTAAAGGCCTCATACTTCCTGATTTAAAAATATATTAGAAAATAACAGTAATTAAAACATCATAATACCAGCACAAAGACAGACATATAGATCAATGGAACAGAATAGAGAACCCAGTAATAAACCTAAACTTAGATGCTCAAATGATCTTCAACCTGGGTGCCAAGTTTATACAATGGGGAAAAAATAATCTCTTCAACAGTGGGGTTAGGACATGCAAAAGTAAAAAATTGTACCCTTACCTTACACCTACACAAAGTCAATTAAGAATAGATTAAATATGTACACCCATAATTTGCTGAAATAAAAAAGAAAAAAAAAGAATAGATTAAAGACTTAAACTGAAGACTTAAAACTATAAAACTCCTAGAGAAAAACATAGGAGAAAACTTTTTGACTTCAATTTTAGCAATGATTTCTTGGATATGATACTAAAAGCACAGGCAGCAAAACAAAAATAGACAAGTGTGATTACATTAAACTAAAATGCTTCTTCACAACAAAGGAAAAGGCAACCTACAAAATGGGAGAAAATATTAGCAAACCATATATCTGATAAGGGGTTAATATCCAAAATATATAAGAAACTTCCTCAACTCAATTACAAAAAACCAAATGACCCTACTAGAAATAGACAAAGGACTCGAACAAACATTTCCCCAAAGAAGGAATACAAATGGCTAACAGGTATATGAAAAGATGTTCAACATTGCTAATCATCAGGGAAATGTAAATTAAAACCATAATGAGGTATTGCCTCACGTATGTTAGGAAAGTTAATATGAAAAAAATAAAAGATAACAAGTGTTGGTGAAGATACAAAGAAATTGGAACATTTGTACACTGTCGGTGGGAATGTGAAATGGTGAATTCACTTTGGAAAATAGTATGGAGTTTTCTCAAAAAGTTAAAAATAGAACTACTATATGATCTGGCAATTCTACTTCTGGATATATATCCAAAGAAATTGAAATCAGGATCTTAAGATAACTGCACTTCCATATTCACATTATTCACGATTGCCAAGATATGGAAACAACCTAAATGTGTATTGCAGATGAACACATAAATAATATAAACAATGGTGTATTGTTCAGCCTTAAAAAAGAAGGAAATCCTGTCATATACAACAACATAGATGAACCTGGACTGCTAAGTAAACCAGTCACAGAAGAACAAATACTGTGATCACACATATGTGAGGTATCTAAAATAGTCAAACTCATAGAAGCAGAGAGTAGAATGGTGGTTAGCAGGGGCCAGGAGAAAGTGGAATGGGCAATTGTTGTTCAAGGGGTATAAAGTCTTAGTTGTGCAAGATGAGTAAGTTCTAGAGATCTGCTGCACAACATAGTGCTTATGGTTAATAATACTGTATTGTACACTGGAAACTTTATTATGAGAGTAGATCTCGAGTTCAGTATTCTTACCACACACTCAGAACACATGCACACACATACACACAAAAGGAACAGGAGGAAACTTTTGGAGGTGATGAATATGTTTATTACTTTGATTGTGGTGATGGTTTTATGAGTATATGCATATGCTCAAATCCATCAAATTTTATACATTAAATATGTGCAGTTTTTTGGTATATAAATTACACCTCAATAAAGCTATTAAAAGAGAAAAAAATTAAAAAACATACTGTTGGGCTGAAAAAAAATATTGAAGGAATTTGTTGCCAGGAGACTTGTCTTACAAGAAATGTTAAAAGAAGTTCTTTAGAGACAGGGAAATAACGTAGGTCAGAAACTTGGCTCTACATAAAGAAAGGAAGACTATTTGAGAAGGAATAAGTGAAGATAAAGTAAAAGCTTTTATTTTTCTTACTGTTAATTGATCTAACAGAGAATGATTTATTCAAAATAATAGCAACCATATATTTGATTATGCATGCAATATATATACATATGTATGCTTATTTATATATATGCTTATATATAAGTGATATGAATGACAGTAAGGGGAGAATTAGGATTATTTTGTTATTTTAAGGTACTCACACTACCTGTGAAGCAACATAGTGTTATCTGAAAGTGGACTTGGATTAGTTGTAAAAGTATATTGTAAACTCTAGGACCACCACTTTAAAAGGTTAAAAAGAAAAAGAAGAACAAATGATATGTTAAGAAAGGAGAGAGGCCGGGCGCGGTGGCTCACGCCTGTAATCCTAGCTCTCTGGGAGGCCGAGGCGGGCGGATTGTTTGAGCTCAAGAGTTCGAAACCAGCCTGAGCAAAAGCGAGACCCCATCTCTACTAAGAATAGAAAGAAATTAATCGGACAACTAAAAATATATAGAAAAAACTAGCTGGGCATGGTGGCACATGCCTGTAGTCCCAGCTACTTGGGAGGCTGAGGTAGGAGGATCGCTTGAGGCCAGGAGTTTGAGGTTGCTGTGAGCTAAGATGACGCCACGGCACTCTAGCCCAGGCAACACAGTGAGACTCTGTCTCAAAAAAAAAAAAAAAAAAAGAAAGGAGAGAAAATGGAATCATGAAATGCTCAATAAAAACCACAAAAGGCAGAAAAAGAGTGGAAGACAAAAATAGAAAGAAAGAAAAAGGGCAACAAATAGAAAATAACAAATATGGTAGATATTAATGCAAATATATCAATAATCACTTAGAATGTCATTGATCTAAATGCACCAATTAAAAGAGATTGCCAGAGTGGACAAAGAAAATGAAACCCAACTATCTTTTGTGTACAATAAATCCTCTTTAAATATGAAAATACATAAAGATTAAAAGTAAATGGATGGAGAAAATATACCATGCTAACACTACCCAAAAGAAAGCAAGTCCAGCTATATTAATTTCCGACAAAGCAGACTTCAGAGCAAGGAATGTTATCAGAGATAAAGAGTGGTATTACTTAATAGTGAAAGAGTAAATTTTTCAAGAAGATATAACATTCTTAACATGCATGTACCTAACAACAGAGTGTCAAAATATGTGAGGTATAGACTGATAGAACTACAAAGAGAAGTAGATGAACCCGTCATTATAGTTGAAGACTTCAACACCCCTTTATCAAGAATGTTCATTTCCAGCAGGCAGAAAATCAGTAAGGACATAATTGAACTCAACAACACTATCAATAAACTGGATTTAATGGATATCTATAGACTACATTATCCAATAGCAGCTGAATACACATTCTTCTCAAGGTCACATGGAACGTTCACCAAGATAGACCATAATTTGGGCCATAAAATATACCTTAAGAAATTTAGAAGAATAGAAATCATGTGATGCCTGCTCTCAGAACACAGTGGAATTAAAGTAGAAACCAACAATAGAAAGAAGCTGGAAAATAGCAAAATACTCGGAGATTAAACAATATACTTATAGATAACATGTGGGTCAAAGGAGAAATGTTAAGAGAAATTTTAAAATATTTTGAACTAAGTGAAAATGAAAACACAATTTATCAAAATTTGTGGGATGCAGCAAAAGAAGTGCTTAGAGGGAAAAGAAAAATGATCTAAAATCAGTCATCTAAGCTTCTACCTTAGGAAACCAAAGAAAGAAGAGAAAATTAAATCTAAAGTAAGGAGAAGGAAAGAAATAATAAAATTAGAGCAGAAGCCAATAAAACTGAAAACTGGAAATTAATAGAGAAAATCAATGAAACTAAATGCTAGTTCTTGAAAAGATCAATAAAATTGATAAGGCTCTAGCCAGGCTAACGAAAAATAAACACAAATTACTAATATCAGAAATGAAAGATGGCACATTACTACAGATCCTATGGACATTAAAAGGATAATTAAGAAATACCATGAAACTCTATGCTGACAAATTGATAACTTAGATGAAATGGACCAATTCCTCAAAAGATATGATCTGCCAAAATTTACACAAGAAGAAATAGACAATTTGAATAGACCTTTATCTATTAAAAATTGAATCAATAATTAATAATCTTTCCAAATAGAAAGGAATCAGGTCCAGATGGGTTTCCTTGTG
Organism: Propithecus coquereli; assembly: GCF_000956105.1. NCBI lineage: Eukaryota > Metazoa > Chordata > Mammalia > Primates > Indriidae > Propithecus > Propithecus coquereli. The sequence goes on from NW_012136080.1 coordinate 15,964,024, forward strand.
TTCCACCAAATATTTAAGAAAGAAATTATAATAATTCTCTATAATCTCTTTCAGAACATGGAAGCAGAGGGAATACTTCCTAACTCATTCTATGAGGCCAGCATTACCCTAATGCCAAAACCAGATAAAGACATTACAAGGAAAGAAAAACAGAGACCAGTCAGTATTTCTCAGGAGTATAGATGCCAGAATACTTAACGAAATACTAGCAAATCAAGCCCAGCAATGTATAGGAAGAATTATATAACATGATCAAGTGGGATTTACCACAGGTATGTAAGACTAGTTCAAAATTCAAAAATTAATTAATGTAATCCATCATATCAATAGGCTGAAGTAGAAAAATCACATGATCATATCAATAGAGGTAGGGAAAGCATCTGACAAAATCCAACACCCATTTATGATTTTAGAAATCTTATAAAGTAGGAATAGAAGGGAACTTCCTCAACCTGATAAAGAATACTTACAAAATTCCTACAGCTAATAACATACTTAATGGTGAGAAACTATTAATAGAAGCTTTCCAACTAAGATTAGAAATAAGGCAAGACTGTCCTCTTTCACCACTGGACAGAGCCTGGCACTCAAGGGGCACCCTATGTACACTCCTGTAACAGTACCACTACAGTTGTCTCCCAAGTGTCCCCAATTACTTGTTGTTCCTTGTCAGACACTCCTGATGACAGAGTAGTATCTTGAGAAGAATGAAGGCTCTAGTGTCCCACTGATGTTGGCCCCTACTCTGTCACTTCCTTTCTCTGAGATCTAGACCTCTCATTGCATACATGAGGATAATAAAGCCCTCCTTTTGTGTCTGTTGTGAGGATGAGGATAGGGCTCGATATATCTGTGGGGCATCTGGTACCTTGCTGTTTCCTTCACACCTATGTTCCATCCTATGTTTCCATCCTCACCTGACTGTACATTGGATACCCTTGGGGATTTAACAAATACTCAAACCAGAGTTCTTGCCCCAGTGATTCTGATGTAATTGGTCTGGTGTGACCTGGGTCTTGGATTTAAAAAATCTCCTTAGGTGTTTTTATTATGCAGTCATTTGAAGATCATTGGTTTACCAGAATATAATGACTTCCCCTGGTGTATTCCATGAAAATGTATGAATAAAAACCCTGGAATCCTTAGCCCAATGGGTAGATAAGGGCAGTTTTGGGTTCTGATGCAGTCCAGAGAGACAGGTGTTAGGTAATAGGGGGCCTTCCCACTGCCCCTCCACTCCAATCCCAAAAGTAGTTGCCTCCCCTGCTTTTCCAGAAGGCCAGCTTTTGCTGAGGCATCCGAGGCTGGTCTGACGCCCAATTTCCTGCCAACTCTCACACGCCTCAGCTGCCATGGATTCATCTTCCTGGCAGCCTCAGGAGCCAGCTTTTCACAGGGTGCTGTTCCTGGTGGGTGGGAGATGCATACACACCTATGTCCCCAAGAGTTCCTGTGGCCTTGCCAAATCTCTTCTTCCCAGCTTTCCATCCTCACCCCTTCCAGGGGAGAGAAGCACTTCATCCTTTGTTTCTTCATTTCAGACTTAGCCAGGTTCTAGAAGACCTGACCTCATTTAGACCAGGTTGTCAAAAGCTATGAAGTGACATGAGGAAGACTGGAGAAATTTAGATATATCCCAATAATGAAATTACTTGGACTAGGCCAGCACTGTGATACCACAAGTGCCTGTGGGTGGTGGTGGTCTAGGGCAGCTTAAAGTTAAAATATGTCATTGTCAAGTAGGAAAAATTTTGGAAAAATTTTTGGTACTTGCATTAGATATGCCACAGGTGTTCAAGCAAGTCCTAGTCGGAGCCTGACCTAGAGAGACAACATTTTACCAAGTTATTAGGAGCCAAATTTGCTGGTTCTTCCCCAACTTTACAAACTTCCTAGCACAAGCACAGATATTTCCTAAATCACTCTTATATGATGTCGGAGTGTGGAGGAGGGAACATCATGGGAGGCTAGATACATTACCTTGCCTTAGAATGGAAGTTCCTTCCCATCCCTAGGTGAGGGTATATTTCAACCTTTGAAATTTTGAAGAGGTCATTTTAAAACACCCTGGTGTCCACAAACCAAACATCCATACTCCTACATGGGCCAGAAGGTGTGCGGTAGATGTCTGATTCATCCTGATGTGAACTCAGCCCCAGGCTTGGCACACACCACAGTAGATACTCAGTAAACATTGTAGGAATGGTATGCTACATACATAAACAAGTGCACCATGGCAAAGCCATTTGGCCAAATAATTGTTATTGGGCGCCTACGTGGTACCAAGCACTGGGCTAAAAAAAGTAAGCAAAAACAGACCATGTCTATCCCTCCAGGAAGCTTACAACCCTGAGAAGTCAGTGAGATCATCACAGGCATCATCAAATTAGTGAATTTTTTCAGGGTGTAGTCTCTAGTCTGGTATGGGGCAGAGGTTTTAGGGAAGTTTCCTGAAATGAAATATGAAGTGGGAATTAATTGGATTGAGAGTGGGGTCAGAGTTTTCCCTGCAGAGGAAATAGCTTCTGCAAGGGCCTTGAGGTGGAAGTGTGGCTCATGGAAGTTCCTTGTTGGGAGCATAGACAGTGGAGGAGAGAGTGGAGTAAGATGAAGTTGGATAGCCTTGAAGGCAATGGGTTAGGAATGTAGCCTTTATCATAGGAACCCCGGGTAGCCAGTTCTGTCATTGAAGCATTCTTGTGTGGGGCCTGTTTGTTTTCACTATAATCCCTCACTCTTCTGTGCATGAGTCTTGATGGTCTGTTTTCAAAATGTCTCCTCTCCCCCCAGGTGATTCTTATGCATTATCAAGTTTTAGAGCCATTGACTTAAATGCAAAGTTGAAAAATTAACCTGGTTAAGCCTAGTTAATTCTCCTTAGCCTCCATCCAGGGAACTACCAAAAGAATAATGGCACACTCACCTCCTGGTGATTGGATGGGTGGGTGAGGGTAACATTCTGGACAGGGCTGAGGGCAATTTTCCGAAGCAAGATGGCAGCATGAGACATTAGCACCCAACACTCAGCAGCTGAGGGATGGGTGCATCCTCCCACCTCCTGGAGCTAATTTGAACCCCATTTTACAGAGCCAGGTAGAGTTATTTCACTGCTGGTGCCTTTCGTACTCCGTATGCCTATCTCCTCAGAAAGGGCCGGGGGTTTTCTCTTTGGGATCACACTCCCTACTCAGGGTAGTACTGAAATGGGAGTTGTCACTCCTCAGGAAGGCTCCTTTAATCCTGAGAACTGCCCTGGTACTTCTCAGGATCTTGGTGTCTTTTAAGAAAGAGTTCCAACAGGCACAAGAAAGGAGATTCTCCAAGGAGAATCTGGGGTTTCCAGCACATGGCACATGCTGGGGAAGCCCAATGCCTCTGCTCAGTGTCAGGAAAAGTCTCAGGCTTGGGATGCAGGAGCTGTGGGCTCTAGACTTGGCTCTCTTGTCAACCTCCTGAGTGAGACCGTGGTTGCTGGAGTTGCTGTGCCTGTTTCCCCTACCGCTGAAGGCCCAGTGATGGTGTTTTCACCTTGTGTGCCACTTTGATCGATTGGCTGTGCCTTTGTGGAGCAGTGTATTTCTGGGCTCAGAGGAAAAGAATTCCATGGCTCATTATTAGTGGCGCTTACCATGGCTGAAGGAAGAAGTTCAGGTCTAATGATTACATCCTTGGATGGATGGTCTTGAAATTCTCTTCCTACCAAGGCATTTGGAGAACAGTCCATGAGACTTTCCCTGACTTTGCTAAAACTCATTCTTCTTCCCTTTCCGTCAGCTCATGAAGATTTTTTTCCCCCAGTTCAGGACCATTGGAAGGTACAAAATACTGCCTAGTGGTAGCTCCGTTTTTATTTTGGTATATAAGTATTATTGGACTTTTCCATTATTATGTAATTTTAAAATTTAACCTCTTGATTCTTTAATTAGAGCAGAAGATTCTCAAGGGCAAGTTCTCTGGTCACCCTACATCCCCTAGAAGGCTTCCTACAGATTGTGAATACACGCCTGTTGAAGAGGGTGTGGAAAGGCCTCTTAGATTTGATTTAACTGTCTGTGGTTAGTTGTGAAGTTCTTGGTGCCCAACTGGTTCTGGCCTGCAAACTTGATTTGTAATGTAGACAGTTTTAATGCATGCTGTTGGTGCTCTACCAAGATCCCTTTGCCTACATAGGGGCCTTTTCAGCAGCATCTCACTTCAGACGTCTTGTACCATAGTCCCTCTTGATTCTTGAGGTGACTCAGGAAGTTCAATAATTCTGCATCTTCCAACTTGAACCTGTCAGGTAGCCTCTTCTATGTAACTAGCTCCCAACTTCTTTGTCATACCTTAGGTTGCCATGGTTATTTCCCCCAAATATGGCCACTTTTGTGCACTTTCTGAGTTACGAATCAGGACTCATGGTAGACATGGAATATTTTAAATCAGGACTGTGCAGAGAAATCCAGGGTGTACAGTCATGATGAGGTCTGCTCCGGGGTATGGGTAAGCCAATGATGAGGCAGATTTCGCTGAGGATCCCGTAAAGAAGCGATGGGTGTCCAGCTGTGGGTCAGGCAGCTGGGGCTGATTTCTGGGGGAGTGGGGTCCTTTGTGTTCCTCAAGAAGCTTCCTAACCTGGTTTTGTCTACAGCTACACAACTCCCCACCTACCCCCTCAGACTGCTGACAGAGCCTTTGTTTCTGAGTGACGGCACTACACAGTTCCTGCCATCACAAGTTGGGAGGTGTAAGATGAGGCCCAACTTACAGAGAATGGCTGCTTGTCTTGCTATGTTTTGGTAACTTTGAAGCCTGCTCAGCTCACGTGGCCCAACACTCTGGGGTTTGCATTGCTGACAGTCCTTGCATTCCCTGCGCATTCCCCCACAGTGGCTCAGGAATGAGGAACGCCACATGGAATGCGGGCAGACAATTGGTCCCACTCTGTTGCTCGAGGTCTGCAGCAGCTGCTCTCCAATTAAGCATCCTGGTTCAGACGAGACCACTGACCATCAGTTCACCTAAATAAATCCACTTCTTCAGGAATGCTGGGGATTTCACACAAGGCCTCACATGGCTTCCCTTGGGGCTTTTGAGTTTTGGAGACTTTCTATGATTACACACTGGCAGCATTGAGTATTGGGAGCAGCTAAGCCCTCTGAACCCTAAAGCTGGGAGGACACATGGCTGTTTGCCCATTATTCGCACTGTGGCAGGTTGTGAGTGAAAGTTTCTCCTCCAAGAGTGGGTCACTCTCTGGAGGGTTGTCACAACTCGGCTCTCTCACAACTTACTTCTTCACACTCAGGACTCTGGAGCCCTTCCTCCCCAGACTGAGGCACCCTGCAACAATAGTCAGCAAACTATTGCCCATGGCCAAATGTGGCCCACAGTCTGGTTTTGTCCATGAAGTTTTATTAGAGCACAGCCATGCCCATTTGTTTGCAATTTGGTCTATGGCTACCTTCAAGCTGCAACAGCGAGTTGAGTAGTTGCAACAGACACCATATGGCCTACAAAATCTAAAATATTTTCTATCTGGCTCTTTACAAAAAAAGTTTGATGACCCCTGCCCTATACTATCTAAGTAAACTCAGCATCAAACCCTATGCTGGGACTTGGATAGAGAGGGGATTGATTCAGGGAGAGACTGGGCCAGAGCTTCTCTTCCTACCAGAAGTTTGTAATATTTCTTCTTGGAAATATCATAAACATCTGGCAGAAGGAAATGTGAGGCCGCATAATGCAGGTTTCCAAGTCATGTTCTGTTGAGCCCTAGTTCTGTAAGATGCCCCGCAGTAAAGGGTTTAGAAGTTATGAATGTTTTTGAAACACATCTCTTAACCTCCTCTTGAAGACTAACAACATATATTAGTATATTAAATACTCTGAGAAGTCCTGTGGGTAACTAACCTATTTATATTATTTAACATAATACTGTTTTTCTAATGGAAATTCTAAAGGAATTTCTAATGGAAATTGATCACAGAATTATTTTTTATATACATACCCCAATCATACTCCACAAAATCTAGAAATACATTTGGGAAACAATGGCCTCAGAGAAAAAGTTCATTTCATGAATTTTAGAATTATTTATTTGTTAATTCCAGAATACTCTCACATAGTTCTAGAAGAGGGTGGCAAGACCCCTGATGCAGCCTTTCCCTACACAAAACCACTTTTTGTGGGTTTGCAAAACCCAGGGTGCCAAGAGTTTTCTTTTCCTTCTCTTAGTGACTCCTGGGCCAGAGAGTCAGAGAGAGATGCAAACAGCATTATGCATGGTGAAGGTGGACAACAGAGAGAGGCCTACACCTGAGGTCACTTGGGGCCTTTTTGCTCCTGTCTCCCCTGAACTATGCTGATGTCGGCACCAGCCCTCAGCAGGGTGGCGGGGATAGGGGGAAGCCCGCCTCTGTGGAATCATCTCGTAGGCCCACGCATGGTGAAGGATGGGCATCTTGAGGGCAGGCAGCTCCACTAGAGAGAGCCCCTAGAGACTGGCATGAACTATACACACACGCAGCCCCTTCTTGCCAGTCTCTCCTATCTCACATATTGGCATGAGTGGCTGAGAAGTGAAGGAAAGGGTATATACTTCTAACAGTGCTTCTGTTGGGAGTTTGGGATTGAGCATTGCTATTATGGGCCAAGGCTCATTAACATAGGGCGAGGCAGGAAATGGTGTCCCCCTGTGGAGAGAGCTGATGGATACAGAGTCTCTAAAGTAGCTTACAGTCTGGTGGGGGAGGAAGACTGATAAGCCAGTACAAGACACTGCCAAACCCTGCTGTGTGGATGCTGTCCTGGAGGCCTGACAGGATCCTGAGACAGCAAAGGAAAAGCCAGACACAGCCATAAGACAGACGGGATGAGGTGGGAAAGTAATGGGAACACATTGAAATATTTAAACAAGGGCTAGAGAAAGAATTTTGGTGCAGTCCACCACTGTGAGTTCAGGCCTTATCCCTCAGGAGATTAGATAAAAGATATACAGGCTTATGCAATGGAAAACACGAACACATCCGTGAAGCAGAATTAAACCGGCTGTGAAAATGAGCAGAGTACCTAACAAGTAATTAAAGAAATCTGAATAAGGCAGTAATGAGAATTTATTTTATCTGGATCAGAAGAGTAAGACTTTTAAGAAGGAAAATAATTAAAAGGTGGAAGGCTGTGTGAGGTTGGCCTGTCGCACACTACTGATGGGATGAACATCACCATGACATTTCCATATGTCACAAGAGCCTTCAGAATGTTGCTACCCTTTGACCAGATGATTTTATGTCTATAAATCTATCTAAGGGAATGAGCAGAGGTGGGGAAGAAGAAAGCTTTATGAACAAAGATATTTGTGCAATATGAGTTACACTATCAAGATATTGGAAGTCTTCTAAATGTTCAGCAAGAGAAGGATTAAATAGATTGATACTTGCACACAATGGAATATCTTGTAGACTGTGAAAATCATGCTTACAAAAACATTTTAAATGGCATGAAATTCTTTTGATATAGCATTAAATGAAAAAGGACAATACAAAACTGTAGATTATCTAAACCATTTATATATGTGTAATATGATAGATAAAATGTTAAAAATATTTATGAATGGTAGAATTCTGAATAATTTTAAGTTTTTTATTTTATGTATTTTCTAGGTTTTCTGTAGTGATCATGCAGTGTGGTCATAACCAGGACTTTTGAGCAAATTCTTTAGAGGTTCAGAGATGGAGAAAACACTGTCCTGGAATAAGCAGGAGATGCTTCCTGGGAGAGCTGAGAGTTGAGAGGACCCTATTTAAAATGACCAGTGCTGCTGCATGAGGCAGACCAGGTGGGTCTTACTATTCCCACCTGATAGCCCAGGCCTGACACCTGTGGGTCCATGCCGCGCTCAAGGTATGCGGCAAACATTAGCTGTCAGGGGCAGAACCCACCTCCCAATTCCAGGCATGTGGGCTTTTCATTAGGCCCAGCTGCCTGTGACCGAAGGAGCTTGAGGGCATCTACTCCTTATCTCCTGGCCCTCGTCCTCTGATTGTTTATCTGCCGTGGCTCGGCAGCAGCAAGCCTGGGATGCTTGCCCTGGTCAGGCTGCCTCGCTCCCATCTGCTCCCTATGTCTCAGCAGCGATTGCTCCAAATCGGCTGGGACCACTGCTTGGAGCTGGCAGCATTTGGGAGCCCACTACTCCTAGGTTCGCTGAGACTAAATCTCCACCAAGGCAGTGAGCACAGACACAAGAATCGTCTGCTCCCACTCAGCAGCGTCTCATACTGGGAGTGACTCAGCAGGCCCTGAGGTGCCTTCCAAAAACTGCTATTTGTTTGAGCAACACTTGATCAGGACGTGCATGCTGGGCTCTTTGCAGGTTTCCTGGGGAAAAGCAGCATCGGGGGCTGTGCCAGGAAGCTGAATGTGTGCTAAAGCAGGCCGCAGGAAAAGAGTGGGTGGCTTGGTGTGAAGAATAGGAACGCTGGTGACAGACAGCCTTGGGTTTGAATCCTGCCACAGCCACCACTCAACCAAGAGGCCTGGGTCAAGTTGCTGAATTTTTCTCAGCCTTAATTTTCTTCTTCCATCACGGGCATGATGATACCTCACAGGGAGAATTAAACAATATGACAATGATGTTCCATAAATGTACTATTATGACTAATAAAAATGATCACTTTATTTTAAAAATCTTTACTACTTACCATTAAATATAATTGGGTGATATTTTATTTGATTCTAAACATGTTCTGACTGAATGGTGCAATATGGGACATGAAGGAGAAGTTTGGAACAACTGGAGCTTTTGTCTGAGACACTACAAGAAAGATGGGCACACTATAGTGGCTTTTAGGAGGACAACATTGCCGAGCAGAGGGCAGCGTGAATTTGAGGGCAGGCCGTGGCAGGCCGTGGCAGGCCCCACAGCTTTGCCAACAGAGGGAGAACTGTAATGCTGGGTTCGGTCCTCGCTGCAGGAGGAAGGCAGGGCCACACTCATTCCCATCCTTGTGCCTCTGCTCACTTCATTTTCCAGCCTAGAGTGGCTTCTTGGCCTTTCTGGGTCCCCTTATTCTTCCAGATCTGCTCAGATATTCTCCTCCTGCTACACACCTGTCTCTCCATCCAGGAGTCACCAAGCTGGTCAACAGTATTTCCTCCTCTCTGCCACTCACCTGTGCCTCTGTCTGAGAGGCTGTGCAGAATAGTGGGAAAAACAGTGGTACCAGACAGAACCAGTCTGTGCCACATATCAGTTCTGTAGCCAAGGGCAAGTTATGCAACTGCTCCAAGCGTCAGTTTCGTCATATGAAAATACGAATCATAATTACAGTTACCGACTTTTGAGCACTTATGTGCAGGCATTATCTAAAGAGCTGTAAAGACATAACTTCCCTTAGTTTCTATACAGGAAGGAGGCAGTGGAGTGCTGGTAAATGTTTAACAACTGGCTCTCGAAAAAAAAACAAGCCTAGATTTGTGGTTTGTCAATTGCTGTGGTGTAAACGTTTTCACCGTGGCTGATTTCAGTCTGCCAACTTGACATCACCAAACACGAAGTTGGGAAGAGGTGTGCACAGTCAACTCCCACACACCATAGGAACGTGTATCTGGCATACCTCTGAAGGGGGGAAGGTACTGTCATCCTCACTCTATGAGTGAGGAAACTGAGCCTCAGAGCTTAGGCGCCTGCCTGAGCTCACCGGGTGGTGATGTCAGAGCAGCACTCTAACTCAGGCTGCCTACTACTGCCACAGCCCAGGTTCTTTCTGCTTCACTCAACTGGGTGACCATTACAAAGATCTCCTATAACCAGGGCGTGGTGCCTGGCACACAGTGGGTGCTCAAAAACAATGATTGTCATTGAAACTTTTGTGAACGATAATGTCAGCAGCTGGTTTTCCAGGCCTTCCTCCTCTGAGGCCGAGCACAAGCAACTCTGGAAGAAGTGGGGTGGAGGACTCGGAGGCCGCTCTTTCCACCTCTTTCTCCTTCCTCCAGGCAATTCAGATCTTCACCTATTTTTCTGGTGAGAACATTTGAAAAATCCCTTCTCTGTTAAATTATGACCTCTGCAGCTACTGGAGGGCAGTTTGTTATTTTACACTATTTAGTACAAAGTTTCAGAAATACATTCGAGATGGTCCATGTCCAAAAGGAAAGGAATGGTCAGCAATCCTAAGCTGGTCACTGTGGGGGCTGGGAGGGAAGAACAGAACTCATGCTTCCTTTGTGGTTATCTGCTAGGGACAGATATTTCCAGCGAATACGTGTGATCATCCCTTGGTTATTTAAAGCAGCGGTTTCTAGCCTTTTTGGCACCAGGGACCGTTTTCATGAAAGACAATTTTTCCATGGACCAGGGGTGGGTGGAGGATGGTTTCGGGATGATTCAAGTGCATTACATTTATTGTGTACTTTATTTCTATTATTATTACTATTATTCTATTCTATTATTATTTCTATTATATATTATTCTTGTAATATATAATGAAATGATCATACAACTCACCATAGGTTGGGGACCCCTGATTTAAAGACTCTCTCCCTCAACCCATGTTTGTGTGCGTGCATGCACACACAAATACACAGCCGAACTCCCAAACACTGTGGAGGTAAGAGTGCTGACTAGAGTACAAGGAAGAGGGTTATGAACATAGACTCAGGGTTTCTTTGTGTATCACCAAGGGAAACACTGAGGGAACCGTATGTTTCCTCACATGGGGGCATAGATGGAGGGACACAGCTTCCTTCAGGGCAATGGGCTGGAGTTGGGATTCTCCCCCATGGACAGGGCCAGCACTTCCTCTGGCATCTGCCCAGTGGGATCAGTTTCACCATGGAGACCAATCTCAGGGCCAATGATCTGAGTCAGGGAGCCCAGGCAATGATGATAACAACAAAAATAAACATACCATATGCTTACCCTGAGATCATCTGCTTTAGTCCTCGCAGCCACACTAGGATAAAGTGCCTAAGTTATATCCCTACTTCACGGTCGAGCAGACTAAGACTTAGGGAGGTTAAGCAACTTGCTCAAGGCCAGGAACTGTGCTAAGTGTTTCACAAACATAATATCTCATCTGATTCACCCAGCCCATCCATGCAGTTGGTACTATTGTGTTTAATTTGATAGAAATGGGGGCTCAGAAAGGTTAAGGAGACTACTCAGAGTCACAGAATTAACAGTGGTGCAGTGAATCGGCACTCGGGTGTCCTTGACTTTGGAGTGAGTGCTCACGACAAATACCCATAGGCTTCCCTGGAAAACCTGGGATTACTGACCCGGCCCGAGTCCAGGCCTCCAGCCTGCCTTCCAGGAGCTGCTCTGGTGCTGCCGCCCAGCATTCAGCCAATGGTTCTAGAGAGAAAAGTGTTCTTATTTCTCGATATTACAACTCCACATGCCTTCTCATTGCTCACAGGTGCTGCACAGGTTCCTTGTCTCTCTCTTCCAAAGCATGACAAGTGGGCAAGAACCACCCCTTCTTAGTTGGGAGTGAGTGTTGTTCCAGCTTGGCTAGAGGAAGGCCACACATTTCTTTGGCCTCTGGACCCCTTCACTCAGTCTACCATGGATTATACGAGACCCACAGCAATCAACTTCCTGCAACCCCAGCCCCTGTGTTTAGCTGGCTGGTGCCCAGGACTCTGGGGAGCTGGAAAAGTGGGTGGTGCTTTCCCAATGAGAGGGACAGCCTCACTGTCCTTATTGCTGCTGCCCTGGTTCAGACCCTTGTTATCTCTCAGGCTGACTCAGGCTCTTATTATCTCTCATCCAGGAATGGCTGCATGGAAATGCAGGGCTCCTTGTTCAACAATTTTAAGAATTTCAAGACAGTCACAGGAAAGCACTAAACCAAGCATGGACCCGAGTGCGGGGCTAGTGTGACTGCACAGGTCACACACCTAGGCCCTGATCTCACCCGCACTGTGGCATTTGCCTCCTAACTAGTCTCCCCGCCCCTCCTTTCTTGCTCCCTGCAAGCCATTCTCCGTGAGGCAGCCACAGTGACTTTCCTTGACTGTAATTCTGTAACATTCAATGCACTGACTTACACCTCTACAGACCGAAGGCCTAGGTGAATGTAGCAGGGGCTCCAGAACTGGTCCCTTTAAACCTGGATTTCTCAACCTCAGCACTATTGACATTTTGGATCAGAACATTCTTTGTCACAGGGGGCTGCCCTGTGCACCTCACGATATTCGGCAGAATCCTTGCCCTCTACCTTCTAGATGCCAGTAGCAGCCCCCACCTCTCACTACCCCCTGTATTATGACGATCAAAAACGTCTCCAGACTTTGCTGAATGTCCCCTAGTGGCAAAATTGTCCCCAGACAATTTGAACATGATGGCAGCATGGAGGTAAGCAAAGCTGGGGGGTGCAGAGAACCACTGCTCTAAGCCTGAAGATGCTACACCTGGGGTAGAGCCCATGGGATGCATGGGCAGCAGGTGAGGAGAGAGCCAACTCCCACTTGGCCCCTGGAGTCAGACCATCCAGGCTCTGTGGGGACTTTGGGTGAGAGTCATGGTTGTTTTTTCCAACATTTCTCTCTACTTCTTCCCTGAAATCTCGACACACCCAGGTAAAGCATCAGGTCTGACTCACTAAAACTTTTTACAAATCTGTTTCAGCTCTCAGCTTACACCATTCTTTCGATATTTTACAGAATTTTAGAGTTTATTTAAGGTAGGCCAATCCCCTGTATTTCAGATGATAAAACTGCATCCCAGAGAGGTACAGTGATTTGTCCAGTGTCGTGGACATCTTTTGCATTTGCTGGTCTAGTCTCCATCCCCCTCTTGTAAGGTAACACTGCTGTAATTTTCTTTGGGGAACCACTCCTCTAAACTCTCGTGCCATGTGGTGGGGCTTGAGCTGACATGAACTTCCTGCTTTGGGGTTCATCAGATGACCCCAAACTGGCCAATCAGAGTTAGTTCTGGGGTTTGTGCTAAAACTCTTGGAAATGAGACCCCTCTATTCTTCTGGGGTTGCTGAGCTGGTCAGGTGAAAGCCTGGAGTCTTGGGGCCCACTCATGCAGGGAGCCCAGGTGAACGTGATGGCAGCATGGAGGCAAGCAAAGCTGGGGGATGCAGAGCCTAGGTCCCGTGGGCGTCGTTTGAGCTCCTGAGTCTGCTCAGGTCTGCAGGCAAATACACTGCCAGACTTTTCAGTTTTGTGAGCCCATAAAGTTCTTTCTGCGTCAGATAGTCTGAGTTGGGTTCCTAATAGTTATATCCAAATGGGTCTTGACATATCTGGGGTTGTAAGTGCCCTGAAGGCCCCGTGTCTAGGTCTCCCCCAACCCCAAGCTCAGGGCTTATTTATAGCAAGATGCTGCTTGTAAAGGCTTGTGCAAGAGCTTTGACATGGCCAATTTTGTGTGTGATGGCCCCAGGAATCAGCCCCCACCCCGGCAAGGGTCACAATGAGACAGTGCTCTGGTTCCTGGTGGCATATACTTACCAGGCTGCTGCGAGGTTTCTTTACCACTCATTAATGCATTCATAGGAAACATCCACCCAGAGACGCAGCAAGGAGCAGGCCTCATAAATCTTTTAAACTGACATGAAAGAAAGGCTTTGATTTTTCCAAATCCAGGGGAAAAAGGGTAGCTTCTCTGTTTTAAAAATATTTATCTTTTAAGCATCTTCAGACCCAGAGTTCATCAAGTCAATCTTCCTTTTAGCCATTAAAGTGAGCTGTTAAAAACAGCCAGAATAGAGATCAATTTCTTTTTCATTTTGCTGCCCCATGGCTCTGGCTCTTACAACGGGGTCCCTCCTTGGCAAGCCCAGACTCCTCTGGCTGGTGCTCTGGGCTTTGCAATATCTTGTCTGGTCCAGGAGCAGCTCCCATCCAGTGGGAGAGACTGATAAGTAAATAAGAAATTATGCTATAGGGGCTACGTGTATGAGATAGGGGTACACAGTGGAGGGGTGTCCAGTGCAGTTTGGGGATCAAGAAAGGCTTGACCCTGGCAGAGGTGACATCTTATATTTGTTTTTGAGGATAAGAAGGGATTAGGTAGCTGGAGAAGGGGAGGGAACATTCTAGGCAAAATAAATAGTAGGCAAGCACAAGGCAATGTAAGAAATTAGTGGCACTTTTGAGATGGTTGATATGGTGAGTGGTCAATGGTCAGTGTGTGGTCAGTTTGCAGATTGCCTCCTCAGAGAGGCCTTCCCTGACTGCTCATGGGAAGAGCATCTCCTACCAGCTCTCACCCATTTGTACTCTATCCTATCAACCTGTCATTTCCTTATAGCAGTTGTCAAATCTGCAGTCTTTCTTGTTTGTTTTTTTTGGGTGGTTTATTTTATTTTATTTTTATTTCAGCATATTATGGGGGTACAAATGTTTAGGTTACATATATTGCCTTTGCCCAACCCGAGTCAGGGCTTCAAGCATGTCCATCCCCCAGAGGGTGCACACCACACCCATTAGGTGTGAATATACCCATCCCATCCTCCCCCTCCCATCTGCCTGACACTCGATGAACGTTATTGCTATATGTGCACTTAAGTGTTGATCAGTTAATACCAATTTGATGGTGAGTACATGTGGTGCTTGTTTTTCCATTCTTGTGATACTTCGCTTAGGATAGAGCTGGAACCCAGTCTACTAAGTGAAATATCACAAGAATGGATGGTTTATTTTTTAATTGTGTCTCTTGCCGTTTCAGAGAAGGGATTTTGTCTGTCTTGTTCATTGCTGCATCCCCAGCACCAAGAGCAGTGCCCGGCATAAAGCAGGCCCTCAGTCGACACTATTGCAGGAATGAGATATGTGTGTGTGCGTATGGGTGTGTGTGAGCGCATCTGTGCCCACAAGCCAGAGATGGGGCCGGAGAGATGGAGGGAAGTTCCATCACAGAGTGCCTTGAAAAACATAAGAATGGGTTCACATTTCAGTTTAAAGAATGTAGGGAACCACTGAAAGAATTTACGCAGGAGTTTTTGCTCAGTTAACTTTGAACCTCAGAAAAATCTCTCTGACAGCAACATGGAGGGTGATTTGAAAAACGGGAGGGCCTTGGAGGCAGAAGAACTGTTAAGAGGCTGTTAGGGTCGTCCAGGTCAGAAAGCAGAAGGCAGGGACTGGGGTGGAGTGGGAAGGATATATCTGAGAATGTGAGGAGTAGAAGCCACAAGAATTGGTGCTGGACACGCCGTGGGGAGTTAGGGAAAGTGTGTTGCTGGCAGTGCTCTCAGGCTTGGAACTGGGCTCCCTGACCCATATCCCACAAGTGCCGGGTCAGGGGAGATGTGTGCATTCAGAAGGGAGTGTGCTCGGGACAGAAGCCTGGGTCGGAGGTGGAGTATTGGGTGTAGTCAGTGACAGTGGACAGTTGTAGCCACGCCAGTGGAGAGAAGCAGAGCAGTGGGTGGAACCCTGTGGAGCATCAACATTTAAGGTTACAGCAGAGCTGGTGGCCATGTCGTCATCTGTGCCAAGGCAACTAACCCTGGTCCCATGCTGTCTGCCTTTCCCACAAAACATCTTTTTAACCAACGGATGGCAAAGAATCCTCCCCCAGAGGAGAAAGCCTCAGCCAGGGAAGTGGGACCAAGTGTTCGGTGAGCAGAATGGGACAAATGTGTAAGTGGGAAACTGAGGCAAGCAGTAAAATAAAAATCTTCCCCTACCCCTGTCTCCCAGAGATATTTCATGCATGATACAAGGAAATGTGTGAGTGTGTGTATGTGTATATCTACACTCACAAACACGCACACACATACACATATACATACATACATAAAACGTATATCCTGGAGAACTTCTGAAATCAGTGCACAAAGAGTTTCTTCACTGTTTTTGCAGTTGCACGTATTCCTTCACACACATATGCCGTAAATTTACATGGCCCAGTCTGCTATTGATGGGCATGTAAGTGTTCTAATCTTCTGCTACTAGAAACGATGTTGCAACAAATACTTTGGCATGCATGATTTTGTTGTGCGCACGTATATGGGGCAGAATTCCTACAAGAGGAATTGCTCTCCACATTTCCAGTTTTGATACATATGGCTGATCTGCTTTCCATCACAGGTGTGCCAGCTTCTACTCCTACCAGTGTGCAGTGCACAAGAGTGTCTATTCCTCACACCCTCATCAGCACAAGGTGTGGGCAAACTTTTTTGATCTTTGCCGATCCAATAGGTGAAAAATGGGATAATTTTCAAAAAATATAAATGAGGCCAAGCACAATTTTATTGTTTTCTCTTTAATGCATATATAAGAATAACACCTATTGGATGTTGGGCAGGGGGGAAGGGGGAGGGAGGAGGGGACTGGTATTTGCATACACAAAGAGTGCAATGCGCACCACCCGAAGGATGGACATATTTGAAACTCGGACTTAGGGGGGAAGAGGGGGCAAGGGCAACATACATAACCTAAACATCTGTACCCCCATAATATGCTGAAATTAAAAAAAAAGCCAAAAAAAAAAAAAAAGACATCTGTAGAACAAGTTTAAACCATACCACGCAACACAAGCACAGCCCAGACATGTAATCAACACTAAGCCCCACTCATGGTGGGAATTAAAGAGAGGTTAAAAAAAAAAATATCGAGAGGGTACAGATGTTTTTGTTACGTGGTGACACTGTATAATGTTTAAGTCAGGGCTTTCAGTGTGCCCACCACCAGGACAGTGCTCATTGCACCCAACGGATAAGTTTGCAATCCCTACCCGCTTCTTCGTTTCCAGTGTTCTTTATGTCTTTTTGTGCCTGTGTGTACTCGTCATTTAGCTCTGATTTGTTAGTGAGAATATGCCAAGCATGAATTTAAATGTTCAAGAACCATTTCCTCTAAGCTCTTCCTGGGCTTTACCCCACCCCACTTCCACTTTTGGGGTCTGTTTATTGTGGTCTTTTTTTCTTATTGATTTCTGGGGAATCATTTTATACTAGGAAATTAGCATCTTGTCTGTGATATAAATGCCAATATTTTTTACCAGTTTACACTGTGTCTTTTGACTTTATCCTTGTTAAGCTCCCCATGTCTTGTTCCCTACAGTACCCAGCGTGGGGCTGGGCCATCAGCTGTACTCAGCTGAGGCAGAGGAAGCCAGAAGAGTTTGGAGATTTAGATTGAGCCAAAAAATAGAGTAAGTACATCTTCGTTATTAGTGGATTCCACGTGTTCCCCGGGAGCAGCCTGCCACATGAATGCCGCAGAGACAGGCAGCCCTGAGTATGTGTGGGGGGAGGAGAGCTGTGTTTATTCAGCCTCTTACAGAAAACTCGCCACGTCTAACACCTTTGAAGCCAAGTGAAATCAATATCTCTGAAATGGACTGAGAGAAGTAGGGGTCAGAGCCTCAGGCCCTGGGCCAGAAATAGCAGGGCACAGTCTTAAGACAAATCTGATGGGGGTGGGTGTGCAGGCAAAATGAACAGGTGGCAGCCGGAGGTGCAGGTGGGTGGCAGGTGATTTGCTTGTTACCATTGCCAGCTCACATTTGTCACTGTTCACTATGAGCCAGGGCCCGGGGAAACAGGATCTTTCCTTCGAGGAATTCACAGATCAGATGAATGAACAGATGATGCCAGAACTATGTGATGAGAACTCTGGTAGAGATAGCAAGGGGCGTTGGAAGCCTCAAAGAAGGCAGCCCAATCTGCATGGAGAAGTCCGAGAAGGCTTCCTGGATGAGGTGGCATCTAAGCAGAGTCCCAAAAGACAAGTAGTACTTAGCTAGTCAATGAAGAGTACATGAAGGTAGATATACCTGGTGGAAAGAGTATCTAGGGTGAAGACCTGGAGGGGGCAGAAAATCATCCCTTCAGAAAATTAAAAGTGGCTCAGTGTAGCTGTAGGGCAGGGTTCTAAGAGATGGATGGGAGTGATAAAACATGCCACTCAGGATGTAGACTAGGGCATATCATGAGTGTGGGAGCAGAGATGGGGGTAAGGATTGAGAAATATTACAGAGGTGTTAATAGAATCTGCAGGACTAGATGGAATATATTTGATGGTGGGGAGAGCGGCATTTTGGAGTGAGAGATGAGCCAAAGAGTTCTATGTTTGGCAACAGTGAGGGGGATGTAGGCGGAGCAGATTGGGGGAAAAGGTGATGAATTCAGTTCGCTCTGAATGTGGAGCTGAGAAGCCTGTGGGATATTAGACTTGACGGTGGGATCTGTGGGCCTGAAGCTCCGTGGGGAGTCTAGGGGTGGAGAATAGGTGTGTGAGTCATTGGCAGGCAGTGGAAGTTGAAGCCATGGGGTCAGCTACAAGCACAGGGGGTGGGCTGGAGGGTGTGGGGAGTGCACAGGGTGAGAGGACCCCTGTACTGAAAACAGATATCTTGACAACAGCAAGAGTTAAGAACTGGCTAAAGATGATCAACCAGAGAGGGAGAGATGGGGAAGGAACCAAGAGCAGAGGGACAGAGAACAAGAAGGGAGTGGTCTGCAGTGTCCACAACTGCAGAGAAAGGGGTCTTGGGGCCGGCCTGGGCAGCAAACATCTGCTTGGTGGACAGGGTAGCACTTGGAAATTAGAGGGTCTGTGTTAGGTAGAGAGGACCTGGCTTAGGGCATGGAGCTTGGTAACAGGACGAGAGCCAGTTTCTTGCATATGTGCAAGGATAGGTGTTTAGCTGGTCTGGAGCTGAGTTACTGTGTGATTGTTGCGGGGATAGGGAATGTTTTAGTTGTGGGGGGGAGGAGTTTATTGCTTTTTCACTCTTTCCATGGTTCTTCACTCCTGCATCGTGGTATCCAGGTGAGCTATCTAGGCTCTCTCATTCATTCATCCATCAGTTTTTTTACTTCATTCATTGATTGGATGATGCTTATAGAGAGGGCTTAGAACAGTGCCTGGCACATAGTAAAAGCTCAATGAATGATAGCTTTTTTTTTCTTTTTTATCACTTGCCATTTTGAATTGTTGACTGTGGCAGACCACCCAATGGAGGTGACTCCACTGAGTCATGTCCTCGTATAACCCCCACCCCTTGGGTGCAGGAAGAACCTGTGACTTGCTTCTAACCATTAGAATATGGCAATGGGAAGTCTTCCCTTGATTTAATTGCATTACACAGCAAAGGTGATGGGATGTAACTCCCATGGTCACATTATGTTATATAAGACTCCTTCCTAGCAGACCAGAGAGACTCTTCTGCTGGTGCTGAGGATGAAGCTTGCCATCAGGTTAATTCTCTAACACAACAGGGAAATGCAGCAGCATCTAGGAGGCCCTCAGACCTACAGTCACAAGGAACTGAATTCTGCACAACCACATGAGCTTGTCAGAGGACCTCAGCTCCAGAAAGGAGCAGAGATTGGCTGATACCTTGTTTGCAGTCTCAGGAGACCCTGAGCACAGGATCCATCTCAGCTGTGCCCAGACTGTGGAACCACAGAAACTGTGAGATAATAAATGTGTGTTGTTTCAAGTTGTAGTAATTTTTCAATACAACAGTAGAAAATTAATACACTGATATTCACCCATTTAAAAAATGATTATTAAGTGAGCACCAGCTGGTACAGTGTGAAGCATCGGGTAGAGGAGTAGATACACGAGACATGTGCTTATCTTCAAGGGCTCCCAGGAAGTTCCTGAGAGAGTGAGTTCCCAAAGCAGGAATTGACCAGTTGGCAGCGAGGCTAAGGGGCTAAGGAGAGGCTTCCAGGCAGAGGGAACAGCATGTGGCAAAGCCCACACACCTGAAAGGGCTCGAGTGTGCTGGTTGGTGAGAACTTCAAGGGAGGAAAACATGGTATCTGGAGTAGATGTGAGCAGGCCTCTGTCTTCTATGGCCATGACAGCCACACACACACAAAACTGCAGAATTCTGAGCAGAGGGATAACTGTGGGGAATAGATATTGGGGTGAGGGCAGGTACTCTGGTCTTTGCTGTTGGTGCAAGGCCGGCATGGCACTGATGTGCTTTTTCTGGGGTGTGAGCTGTGATCTCAGCCATGTCCTTGGAGTCCTCTAGGGAGGAGGTGGCTCCGGTCAGCTTGAGGCTAAAATACTACCTGTGGGGGTCCTCAGAGCTCATTGTGTGGATGGTCCCTCCTCCCAGAGCTGTAGCTGTAGCCCAGGCATTCTGCGGTTTCTGACCATTCTTACTTGCTGGAAAAATGCTCTTGCTTCATCCCACAGAAGGGAGGTAGGGAATAGTTCAAAAAAGACTTCCAGACGAGATGGTATGGTTCATCACTCCATTAGCAGAGACACCAGGAGACATTTTCCTGTTTCTCCCATCGACAATACAAAAACCTGGAAGCAAGGCATGGGTTTCCCACGTAGGTACACAGACTAACTTCTGAACCCAGCCTTTCTTCTCTACTCCAAGCCTCCTGCTAAGAAGAAACACTGACTCCTGTATTTTGAATGCACCACACTCTGATTTCTCCTGCAAAGCAAACTTTTATCTCTTCTCAGGACAGGACTGGAGCAGGGCAATGTTTCCTGATGGGCTTTTTATTGGAAGGAGGTGAGTGTTTGCTCTGCTCATGGATCAGATGTCTTTCTCCTGCCTCTCCTAGCAGGCAGCTGTGCCTGGTGGTGCCTGGTGGCTCAGGCTGCCCTGGAATGCAACATGAGTGCCTGGGCTAATGGCCACGGTCTTACCAGCCCTGGAGACTGACAGGCAGTTGTTATTTTTGTTTGGAGGTCTCAGTGCTGTGAGATTGGTGTCTCCTCCCGTCTCAGCAGGAGCCTTGGGAATCACACTCTTAGTGGCAGCTGTGTTGCTGTAGATGTGACAGTAAATATCCAGAAAATTGAATGCTTTCTTGATCTTCAATTTAAGAAGTCATTTGCTGGATGGTGCTAACTACGAACATCATTAAACTTGAGAAAGCACCCTTCTGCCTCACTCCTTAATTAAATGAAAGAGAGAAACAAAATTCTAGCTTTGCGAAGCTGCAAGTTCGGGGCAGAAATGCCCTCCAGGGAAGAGACTTGGAAGGATGCAAGGTCTGGCTGCAGTCTCTGTCACTTGGGTGTGGCTGTGTGGGCATGTAAACACAGAGACCCAGTCTTGCATTGTCTCCTGGCCAGAATCAAAAGGCAGGGGCAGGCTGGGAATGGGGCAGTTAGAAAAGGCCTGAAGAACTGACTGTTATGGATTGAAGTATTTAATATATCCCCCACCCCGAATTTATGTGTTGAAGTTTTCTAGTCCCCAAAGTGATGGTATTTGGAGATAATGCCTTTAAAGAGGTAATTAAGGTTAAATGAGCCCAAAGGGTGGGCCCTAATCCAATATTACTGGTGTCTTTATAAGAAGAGGAAGAAACACCAGGGACACACATACACAGAGAAAAGGTCACATGAGGACACAGCAAGAAGGCAGTTGTCTGCAAGCCAAGGAGAGAGGCCTCAGGACAAACCAACCTTGCCAACACCTTGATCTTGGACTTCCAGCCTCCAGAAGTATGAGAAATAAATTTCTTCTGTTTAAGCTGCCCAGTCTGTGGTACTTTGTCATGGCAGACCAAGCAGACTGATACACTGACCATCCCCTGAGACCAGAGCAGGCAGTTGGGCAGGTAGGAGGGCAAAGTTTAGAAGGTCAGGCAGCCCCCAGAGGCCCCACCCACCACTACATCCAGAGGAGGGTGGGAAAGGCGTGGTGCTGGGGTGGAACTGTCCTGCTGGCACGGGCTTTCGGGCTCTACTGTGCACGAGGCATTGCCTTCTCCGGCTTTCCCTTACCTGCAGCAAGTCCTCCATTGGAACTGCCTTCTTTGGACACTCTTCTCCGGTTTGGCTAGTGGAATAAGAGGTGCTAGGGTCCCTTCCCAAGGGAAGACACATCTCTCCTTGTTTCCTTGTGGAAAGCCAGGGAGGGCTGGGGCACCTGGCTTAGGCCAGTGGCCTTGGGCTAGTGAGAGAGTAAGAAGGTGCTGAAGGTCAACGTTAGGTCAAGGGCTGGTCAAAGGGCCATGGAGCTCCATAGCCATGGAGCTGCTCTGGTTGGTTCTGCCTAGGCCTCCTGTCCCTGCAAAAGGAATCCCCCTGCTCCATGGGGCCAGTCACACAAGGTCTTGGGACCAAAACTCTAGCATGATAATGTGAATTTGGCTAGAAGAGTCCCTCTGCCCATCTTCCTCAGGAACCTTTGGAAATGGTGGGCCACTAAGGGAGGACACAGGTTAAGGGTCCTAGCCACGTTTATTTTTTCCTACATAGAGCTAGAATTGGAAGTCCAGAGGGGTTTAAATACCCCCTTGGGCTTCCAAGAGGCTCATTGAGCCCACCAGTGTTTGCCCTGTGGCTGGACGGCTGCAGCACTGGTCAGAGGAACTCTGCCCACCCCTCTAAGTGGAAAGTTCCTAAAGGTGGCCTATCCTTTGGCAGTAGGATATATGTGACCATGGTGTCTGATCTGGACTGTCTAACATTCCTGGTCCTCCACTTTCCTGACCCCTAGGTTTACCAGGCTCTCCTGAGACTGGTTTTCTGACCTCTGCCTGCACCCGTGGCAGGGACTCCTCTGCAGGAAGGGAGGAACACAGCATTAGACACTCTGGCTTTGTCTGTGGTGTCGTGTGGTTCCAGTTACATGAGCCAATACATATTCTGCATGGACCAGACTGGTATGAGAAGAGCTTCTATTGTCATCCTGATAAACACTGTGAATCTGGGTATTTTCTTATCCTGGTCTTGTCCTCAAAATGAGGATGACACAATCTGCCTCCAGGAGGTGTAGTGGAGACTGAGGAAGTTGCCGTGTGGACAGTCTGTGTATCAGTCCCTGAGGCAGGGAAAGCTGCAGGAGTTTGCCTGCTGTAATTATTTGTAATATTGCTGCATCCACAGAGTCACATTTGCGATGAGTCCTTATCTCTCAGCTTTCTCATCTCTCTGGTCTTTGCAATAACCACAGCACTGGTTCTCTCTGAATCCATTTATGGCATCCTTGCCATGGCATTGCACAGAGGGGACACGCAGGTTGCTGAGGGTTCTGGTCGTGTACCCCATCCTCCTGCCCTGACCGTGCACTCTCTCTCACCTGGCTGCCCATCCTCCTGGACCTCTCAGAGGGACAGACATGCTTCTTCCTTACACCCATTCCATCCCTGAAGACTTGATAGCTCTGATATTTGGATATACAGATGGTCTCTGACTTACAATGGTTTGACTTGGAACTTTTTTGACTTTACAATGGTGTGGAAGCAATACCCATTCAGCATATACTATACTTTGAGGACCCATACAACCATTCTGTTTTTTCACTTTCAGTACAGCATTCAACAAATTGTGCGAGATAGTCAACACCTTTTTATAAAATAGGCTTTGTGTTGGATGATTTTGCCCAACTGTAGGCTAATGTTAGTGTTCTGAGCACGTATAAGGTAGGCTAGGCTAAGCTATGATGTTCAGAAGGTTAGGTGTATTAAATGCATTTTCAACTTATGAAATTTGCAACTTATGATGAGTTTATCAGGACGTAACCCCATTGGAAGTTGAAAAGCAGCTATATTCTTCTCAGCAGAAAATCTAGCATTCCAATGTGTTTAAAAAGATTCAGTGCTCTGTTTCAAATTGTATTGTGTGAAAAGTTGTTAGGCAATAATCTGTGGACTGATGAACACAACATATTGAGTGCAGAGTCCTTATAAATGAATTGTGTGCTTCTTGAAAATATGCTTTGATAATAAAATGTAAGTTTGCAAAAAATTGAAACAATAGGCATGTATTTGTTGGTGAAGTGCCCTGGTGTCTGCACCTTTCTTTCAAATAGTTTAGCCAACCTGGCTGAGAGAGAAAAAGGGACAAATGTGACAAAACTATGTGACAAAAATATGCCCCAGATATAGATGGGTCTTTCTAATAGTATTCGTTTTATTTTCTTTAGGATTAAAATTTTCTAAATATAATGTTGGGAGAAAAAAAAAGAATAAAAGCCATCTGCTGCAACACAAAATAAAAGTGGGTAATGTTAATTGTCAATAAACATCCTAAATCAGGTATACATATATTTTGAAACTCACACAGTTTTTTATTAGGCATTCCAGGTATTTTTGTTGAGCCATCTGGCATCTTTATTCAGGTTCTCAGTGTTCACAGCTTTAGTTCTGAACAGTTTGCCCTGACCCATTTCTCACACCTGCTGTGTTCTGCCTTCTACCCTTGGCTATGACCTGGCAGTTCATTCTCCTCTTCGCCCTTTCCTTCCCTTGACTCTGAAGGGAGGTCCTTGGGAGAGTAGATCTAGTTTTTCAAGTTGACCATGGTGTCTCTGGTGGTCTTGGATAGACCCCTCTCCTGGTGGTAGAAATTCCCCTATTCCATGGAGGCCTCCTGATGTTCAGAAATTGAACTAGAATTTATATAAATGAAACCAAATTTCTTTGTGCTTATCTGTTATTGCAAAACATAAAAGCTGTTGCTTTGATTTTCACAAAGCTTAGAGAGTCTGTTTGGGATGGCCTGCCTTAAAGTACAAGCCATGCGGCCTCTGTGAAATCCTTGGGAATCCCGGGGGGCACCTCAAAGCAGTATGCAGACAGCTCCGCAGCAGCTGAAATGAGGTACAAGGAGAAGCCTGGGACTGCCAGCCGGAGGACACATGCCTTGCATATTAACACACTGTGGGCCCACAAAGCAAACATAGCTTCCCAACATACACCCCCAAAGCAAAAATCCCAAGTGCAGATCCTGTAAGGAAACATAGATGAACTAAAAATTGAGCTACATCTCACACAGGCAACTTCACATAGTATGCTCCTGGGCGAGTTGCAGTAGGGATTTCATTATTAAAAATTGTGGATGAGTCACAAATGGCACGGGTGAAAGCCAGAGAGAAATGAGATGGTTAACCCCAACATCCTGCAGCACCTCCTTGCAAACAGTACAGTTTTCAGACTCAGCCCAGGTCTTCCTGTTCCCAAGAATCCTTCCCTGCCCTCTCAGCTGATGGGAAGACATCCCCAGGGCTCCTTTCTTCCATCCCTACTGTCTCCCTTCCCCATGTCCTACCCTGCACTGAGTGATCGATCATTCTGTGGTTTCCATCAACTTAGTGAACTTCCCTGACATGTTGGCTTGTCCATGACAGACCTTTCACCTTTCACAACTTTAGGAGGTTCCACCCACACAATATGACATTGGGAGAAAAAAAGAATGGTTAAAAGCCACATGCAACTTGACTTGTGCAACATGGTGGTCCTGACCCTTGCGGTGTAACATCTTACCTCCTGAATGTTATGTACAACATTGAAATCTTCTCCACCAGTGTGGGCATCTCACATTGGTTGGCTGAAATACCTTAATGTCTATCCACCAGCAAAGTCAAAACTAAATTAGACAAGCACAGCCTTCAACTGGACCCCAGGGAAAAGACCATACTCCCCTTTAGGAGGCCAAAGCCTGGGCTTACAGTGTTTCATTCTCCCCAGCATTAGCGGGGGTGTGGCTGGATGGAACCCCTTGATCTGAGCCAGCTGCCTTCCCAGAGGCAGGAAGCGTGGATGGGAGCCTTGTGGGAGACTCACCTAGAGCCGTGCTGAAGGCTATCTATCCACTCAGGCAAACACTGGCTTCCTCCACCTGATCTTCTATGACATGACTGTTTGAAGAAAGAATGTAGACAATGTCCAGGACTGAGCTTGTTCTCTCAGTAGCCACATTTTAGAGGAAATCCTGAGTCCCTGCTTAGAAAGCAAGGACTGGGAGAGGACTCTTTCCCCTCCAAAATCCTGCATATTATAAAAGATTAATCTGACCCCAGAGGACTGATCTTAAACTCCTCCACATCTGTTCTCAGAATGGGTTCTTTCCATAGGAGAGGCCTGAGAAAGGCCTCTTGCCCCTGTCCCCTGGGCACATCCAGAAAGGCTAACTGGGATGTTTCCTTTATTAAGTGTTGTATTAGTTTCCTGTGACTGCTATAACAAATCCCCACAAATTGGGTGGCTTAAAACAATAAAACTTTATGCTTTCACAGTTCTAGACGCCAGTGATCTGAAACCAGAGTGTCAGCGAGCCATGCCTTTCTGGGGGCTCTAGGGGAGAATCGTTCTTTGACTCTCCCGGCTTTTCGTGGCTCTGGATGGTCCTTGTCTTGTGGCACATCATTCCAATTTCTGCCTCCTCGTCTTCTGGGTCTTCTCCACTGTGTGTCTGTCTTACAAGGAAGTGTGTGATTACAATTAGGGCCCACCTGGATAATCCAGGACAAGCTCCTCCTCTTAAGATCCTTAACTTAATCTTAGCTTTTGCTGTATACGGTAATATTCCAGGTTCTGGGGATTGTGACATAGACATATTTTTTGGGGCCCACCATTCAACCCACTTGAGGTTGTTAGCTGCTGGAGTGGTCTGCATCTTATCGTGCTCTCCAAGAGTGAGCACGAGCCTGGCACAGAGGGAGTGCTTGCCCGGTCCTTGCGGAGTGGAGGGCTGGATGCAGAGACAAAATGCACACACAGAGTGGCCATGAATCTTAAGAGGTGTCAGTGGCTGGAAGGAATATGGTGTAAATTCTGTCCCTGTCCCTGTCCCTGACAGAATAGCCTTCTCTCCTGGTAACAGGTTTTGAGACAAAACATGGCTCAGAACCGTGCTTGAACAGGGCAGTTGTATCACACTCCACAAGTCATAAATAACCAGGGAGAAAATCGATTCCTGCAGCAGTGGTAGAGGGGAGGTAAGCTGGACATTTAATTTTTATTTTTTGGGGGTCAATCAAGAGCATATTCATGTGTTGGAATGTGATGTTTCTGCTTCTCTTCCCAGGAGGGTGATTGCTATACTTTGATACAAACCAACTACCTCCTGGCCATTTGAGGTGGATTAAAGACCTTGTAAGAGGTAGGGCTGGAACTCTGGCCACGGGGCTCCTGGGATGGCCATAAAGGGGAGCCAGCATGAGCCACTGGCTCTCTGGCCTCGGCCATCAATGGCTGTCAGGGAGGACACCCCCAAGACTGAGCTAAAGGAGCCAGGAAAGCTGGGTTGGTGGTGCGCTTCTCCTTGGTACTCTTGTACTGGATTTGGGCTGAGGAAAAATGGGCAGAAACAGAGGCGAGATGGTTGAGAGTCCAAGGCTGGTTGGGAGAGGCTGACAGAACAATTCCTCCAAGGCCTGGTGGCCCAGAAAGTGAAGTTTGACTCTCTCATTTGGCCACACTGGGTCTCTTCTATGCACACAGCTGCTGAGTATTGTTGAAGTGCTAATGTAGGCTCTCTTCTTGTCAGTCATACTGAGCTGCCACTTGGAGTCTATCCTGGTCCCCCCATGTTTGCGTGTGATCTCTAATCCCTGAACAGGAAGCAGGACAGGACCCTCCCCCCTCCACCTTTAGTTTCTCCTCAGCCTATCTACAATTGTCCCCTGCCTAGAGAGGTAGTTCAGAACATGCCTCTCACCATCTGCTTCTTCTACCTGTTTTACCTTCCCTTTCTCTTTTCCACCAAGGGTAGGATTTCTAGGTCCAGTTCCTATTTAAAAGAGATTTTCCCATATGCCATTTCTATTCTATCCTTTCCTTTCACCACAATGGCTGGCTGGCTACAGAGAAACATGATTTATGCAGGAGAGGCTAAAAAGCACATAGTTTAATGTTTTCCAAATATAAATCCTATTTTTCTCATTCTGTCTACAAGCATATGTGACTGTGGTATGCATAGAATTGTGTCAGTGATGGTTTCTTTCCTTGAGGAGCTCACATTTACAAAAGAAGAAAGAAATTTCAGCTTAAAAAAATTTAAAAAACCCCCAAACCTTCAAAGAAACCCAACAGTAAGAGCTCATCATTCTAAACCAGGAGGAAGGCAGAGCTCTGAAGGACTCTTCTCATTGCTCTGGAGGATGGAACCTCCAGCACAAAGTGGAGGTTGGAGTTAAGAGTTAAAAAAGATGGTGGTTTCTGTGTCCTGGATAAAGAACACACCAAATATTTGCAATAAGTGAGCACAATAACCAAAACCGTGAATTGAGATTTCCTTCACATTCCACTGTCAAGGGGAATTATTTGTCTCCCTTGCATTAAAAGCATTACTGCCAATGCATATTTAATAATATACTTATCTTTCCTAGCAAAGATTCCAGTTCAGCCTGCCTTTTCCTATGGCTCAAAGTGTGAACTCTCACTTAAGCTAATAAATATCTGACCTTCCCAAGGGAAGTATAAACAAAATCCCCACTTTCAAGGATTGTGATCATTCTTGCTAGAGACATGCACTAGATCACCATACCAACCTTGTCTATTATATCCTATGGCACAGCAGATTAGCTGCTTTGTAGTTAATTCAGCCAGTTACATATTCTTTATAGGCAAGGGTTTAGCTTTTAATCTGATGCCATCTCTATCTCACGCAATTTTTAAGATGGTCGAGTGATTTCACTACCTTAAAGGTTGCATATAATTTGATAGATAGAGCTCAAATGTTTCCAAAAGTAAAAAAAAAAAAAGTCGTTTCACAAATCAATTTCCTCAACAGTTCAATTTTTTTGCCATGAGTTCTCAATTTAACCACTAGCACTGGACCATTAAAAAAAATCTATTCTTAGATAATAACACCTGAGAGGTCAAGCACACTTCTTAAAAATAAATGTCAATATAGTCATTTTATGTTACTAATTATTTGCATTTATTTCAATAGGTTTCTCTGATCAAAATAGCAATGAATGCACATTGTGGAAGAATTTTAATCATAAAAATTTACAAACAGTAAGGTGAAAATTCTTTTGAAATCACCATGAATAGATAACCACAATTAGCATTTTGGTGTACACTCATCAGCTTTTTTTCCTGTTAGTTTGAACCACATGAAATTGTACACACATATACATACACACGTACTCACACACACATAAGCAAACTTTTATATTTATTTCAAAACTTGATTTGTTTTTGCCTAATATATCTGGAACATATTGTACAATTCTGTATGTTTACATGTACCTTTTGTAAAAGTATCACATGGGGTTTATTAAATGAGTCTCACAATTTATTTAATTAGCCTTCTGTCATTGGACATTCGGGTTATTCTCTTCCCCTACTTTTTAAATTTGCTACTATAAATAAGACTACGGCCGGGTGCAGTGGCTCATGCCTGTAATCCTAGCTCTCTGGGAGGCTGAGGCAGGCGGATTGTTTGAGCTCAGGAGTTCAAAACTAGCCTGAGCAAGAGCGAGACCCTATCTCTCCTAAAAATAGAAAGAAATTAATTGGACAACTAAAAATATATAGAAAAGATTAGCCGGGCATGGTGGCGCATGCCTGTAGTCCCAGCTACTCGGGAGGCTGAAGCAGGAGGATCGCTTGAGCCCAGGAGTTTGAGGTTGCTGTGAGCTAGGCTGACGCCACGGCACTCTAGCCCAGGCAACACAGTGAGACTCTGTCTTAAAAAAAAAACAACAACAAAAAAAAACAAAGACTACATTACACATTCTTGTTCCCATCTGACTATTTTTTAAGACTAAATTTTTAGAAGTAGATTTCCTGAGTCCTCAGGTTAGAATATTTTAAATAATATTGATGATGCAGACCAGAAGGGGAGGGTGGCTGTGGAAAGGACACCAGGCAGGTGTTCCACACACCCAGGTTTGAATCCATCTCATCTAACAGCCTAACCTAACTTTATCCTTTGGGATTTTGAAGAGTTGATATAAAGATTAAATAAGATATTCTACATAAAGTGTCTACTATATTCCTGGCCTCTAGAAGAAACTCAGAAGAGGTTAGCTCTATCCATACTAAGGCTCCGTAAGCTGGGGCACAGCAGTGTTTGTTCAAAGGTGAGTAACCTTAATGATGGGCTGCAGCCACTATAGCGGCCAGTGATGTCTTTTCCTTCTCATTCTCAGATGCCCTCTCTTTCCTCCCAATCCCCAATCCCAGAAGCCAAAGAGTTTGTCTCTATCTGTTCTAATTCATGAAAGATGAAGACTTTCTTTTAAATTCCTTACCTGTGACTTGAGAAGAAGGAGCCAAGAAGCAGAGCAGTGTAGGATTCATAGTGTAAGGCTGCCTGCTGCCCAGCCTCATGCTTTGCCATCATGGGCGGGTTAATTGAATGTTCTATGCTCAGTTTCCCCTCTTGCAAAGCAGGAACGAAAATAGTAGTCTTTAGATGCCAAGGAGAAGTTAACATAGGTAAAGCACTTAGTACAATGTCTGACACATAGTTAGCACTCAGTAAATGTCAGCTATTGCCACTCTACCTCCCCCATCCTGCCCAGCCCCACCCAAGCAAGCTCTGTAGGAGCAGACATTTTGACTGCCCTGTTCACTGCCAATTCCTAGTGCCCAGACCATGCCTGCCACGCAGTAGGTACTCAGTATTTGTTGAACAAATGAGTAGTTCTCTGAACCTCTTCATTACCAAAGCATGACTACAGATGCTGCTTGTGTCACTTATTTGTTGTTGCTGTTGTTTTTCGCTCATGACAGAGCCATTCTAGAGTTGTTCCTAACTTCTTTCTCTGTGGGAGAAAATGCTACAGTTTCTTGGTTATAAATATTTAATGTGACTTTAGTCGCAGAAGCATATTCCGTTAGTGCCTTTGGAGTCCCTCCTGAGTCTGCACGCTCTGGCAGGCACTTGCTCTGTGCAACAAGTATTTATGGATCCGAATCAGAGGCGCAATGGCCCAGGCCTCTCACTGTGTAGCATCACGTGGGAGAGCAGTCTCCAGCCACTGGACACCTGGATTCGAGAAGAGCAGACACCCACATACACATCCAGCCAGATCCCCTGCCCGCACCTGGGGCCCCAGTCTAACGGTAGGCATTTCTCGCCCTGAATTATGGGTGGTACAGAGGATGATGAGAGCAGGAATCAGCAGCAGAGAGAATTTATGCGAAGGTGATGATGCTGAGCAACATCTCAGCTCACTTCAGCCCGACAAACTCTTCATGGAGCACGTGCCATACACCTGGCATGTGGCTGGATATCAGGAAAAAGGTATGAATAAGACCCAGGGAAAATAAATAGACCATAAGACTCTCAGCAGAAGAACTGTGTCTCCTCTCAGGGCTGTCACAGGGTCCAGAACAATGCAGTCAGTAAATGCTGAATTAATGTACCATTGGAAAATGAGTGCTCAGCTGCAGCTGCGTTTTATGTGCTCCCCAAGGTGTCTGAGTGGAAGGAGCAGCTGTTTTTAGGGGATGGGGATAGACCGTACACACAGAGATGCCCACAATGCCAGGCTCTAAAATAAAGTGACCTTGGATTACAGTCATTTTCTGCATCAAAAATAATTGAGATAGATGGTTTCCCTTGAGAACAGAAACTTTGAATTGGGGATGTGTGGGAGTCAGAATAATGCCCCACCATGTCTACATCTTAATCCCTGGAACCTCTGAATATTTTAGCTTATATCTGAAAAAAGGACTTTGCAGATGTGATTAAATTGAGGAGGTTGATATGGGGAGATCATCCTCGGTACTGGGTGTGCTCAATATTATCACAAAGGTCTTCATAAGAGGGAGGCAGAAAGATAAGAGTCAGAAAAACTGATGTGATGACAGGAGCAGAGAGAATGAGATTGGAAGATGCTACACTGCTGGCTTTGAAGCTGGAGGAAGGGGCCATGAGCCAAGGAATGCAAGTAGACTACAGCAGCTGGAAAACACAAGGGAACTCATTCCCCGCTAGATCCTCCAGAAGAAACGCAGCTCTGCCAACACCTTGGTTTTAGGATTTCTGACCTCCAGAATTGTAAGAGAATAAATTTGTATTGTTTAATCCACTAAATCTTTAATAATTTATAATTATTACAGAAAAAAATACAGGTTTTCCTAGAAAACCTGGGTATCGCATTGGTTGTTTCACATACGTGCCATACAAACTGTTCCACGTATGAAGAAGTCTGTTTAGGAATGGCTCCTGGGAGGATGGGATATCGAAGCTCACCACAAAGAATGGACGTGACTTCACAGGACAAAGACTGGGCTGAGAAGCAGAGGAAGAAAGATGCCTGCAACAGAGATAGAAGTATGCACCTTCCTCACTGATTGGATGCAGGGACTTTGCTGGGGGGTGGGGTGCAGAGCAGGGTAGGCTGGAAGATGTTACCTGGGAAGGGGGGCTGGGAATGAGCATAGAGATCCCCAAGTGCCAGGCCAGCATTTTGTTGTTATGATAGTAATAACTTCTCCCATCCTCTGTGGCACTCTCCCCAGTGAGTCTCATTCTCACCATTCCTCCAAACTGCTCTTACCCAGGCTACCAGTGACTTTCTTGTTGCCAGGTCTACTGGTTAATACTCCTCTAACTTGCCCATAGGGCTATTGGCAGCACTGGACACAATGGATCATTCTTTTCTTGAAACTTTTCATCCAGCTGCCATCTGGGACACCACACTCTCCTGAACCTCCGCCCACTCCCAGGCTGTTCCTTCTCCTTTTGCTGGCTTCTCCTCATCAGCCTGAGGATGCCTCGGGGCCCAGTTCCTGATCCTCTTCTCTCTTCTGTCTATATCCACAGCTAAAGTGATCTCATCTGGTTTTATGGTGTGACTACATATTGATGACTGACTTTCAAGAGTTTATTTCCAGCCAAGACTTCAACCTTAATGTCCTGGTTCATGCACCCCATACCCACTGGATGTCTCTACTTCAATATCTAAAAGGCTTTTAAAAATGAACATACCATCAACCAAAATCTTCATTTCCACCCTAAAACTGCTCCTCCCACAGTCTTCCCAATCTCAGTAAAGGCCAACTCTGTTTTTCCAGTTGCT
Organism: Propithecus coquereli; assembly: GCF_000956105.1. NCBI lineage: Eukaryota > Metazoa > Chordata > Mammalia > Primates > Indriidae > Propithecus > Propithecus coquereli. The sequence goes on from NW_012136080.1 coordinate 15,996,683, forward strand.
CAGGCCAAAAGCCTAGGAGCCGTCATTGGTCCCTCTTTTCCTTATACCCCACATCAAACTTATCAGCAATTTTTTTCAGGCCTACCTTTAAAATACAACCAAGAATTCTGTAACTTTTCATGATCTTCACTTCTGCTATCGTAGTCCAAGCTCTTGAGAGTTTTTGCCTGGACAGTTGCAATAGACTCTTAACTTTCTTCCCGCTTCTTAAAGTTTCTTCTCCATGGAGCAGTCAGAACGATTCTTCTAAAACAAGAGTCAGACATGTGAGTGTTTTGCTCAGAAATCTCCAACATGCCACCCTTACTCAAATAAAGCTCAAGGTTCTTACACTGGCTTACGATGTCCTGCGTGGACAGGTCCCACTCGTTCTCTGCTCTCACGGCTTCACTCCCCCCTGCTCGCTCTGCTCCAACCACACAGGTCTCTGTTCTTCCTCAGCCACATCAAGATTTCGTGTTTACTACACTGCTCCTTGTGCCTGGAAGGCTCTGCCTTCAGCCATCTGCCTCTCTTCCTCTTTCCTTCATTCAGGGGTTTGCTCACATATCACTGCCCCAACCACCTTAGATAAAATAGCACTTCCTGTCACGATTTCCTTACTGTGCTTAATTTTTCTTGCTGGCAGTGTTATCACCTGCTGTCTACTTGTGTACCTGCTGTTTTCTCATCCCACTGGAATGTGGTCCCTGTGATAACAAGGACTTTATTCATTGCTTAACCCCAGGGCCTAGGAACTTAATACATGTTAGAATAAATGAATGAATGATGGATAATAATAAAAAGTGACCATTGATTCACTGTCCTCAGTGCTCCAGGAATGGTGTTAGATACTTTGGCATACTTTCATTTTTCTCATCTCATCTTTCTATCAAACCTGAAAAATAGGTAACAGTCCTACTCTGTACATGAGGATGTATTTCATAGGCCACAGGGAGCCACCAAAGGTTTTTGCACAGAGCAGTGATAGACTCTCTTTAGGAAAAGGCAACCCAGGGTCCAGGACAGAACAGGCAGGTTTGGGACCAAGGGGGCACCATGGTCACTTCACCTCCATATTCTGGGCATAGATGATGAAGTCCCACACCAGAAAGTGTGGATGGAGAAGAGAGGATGGACACAGGAGACAATCCAAAGTGAGACTAACAGGCTTTAGAAGTCCAGGGTTCAGAAGACGTGTTTCTATGAGGCAGAGAGGGGTTTAATTGCTGCAGAAACAGGCATCCCAGGAAGGAAACGTGATTTGAGCTTGGTGTGAGGTAGGCTGAGTTTGTAGGCCTGAGGGACATCCAGGTAAACATGGGCAGACGTAGAGGGACACAGGCTCTGAAGCTCAAAGAAGAGGCAGGTGGGGGCCAGAGATTGGGCAGAGGTACCTGCTAAGAGATGATTAAGAGTGGGGGGCAGGAGAGTAGAGATGGTGAGGACAGGCCAACCGGACTATGGAGGTCCTGTCCTCATGATTAGGGATGTGAGCTTCCATCCTGTGCCACTGGAGGGTTAGAAACAACATTTCTCTGGATGTTCCAAGGAGGGGATGAGAGAAAAGGCCGAGAGGCCAGCAAGGAGGTAGCTGTGGAGACGCAGGCCATAGAGGTGCAGCCAGAGAACCCCCTGAGGGAGCCATAGGAGTAGCACCCTTTCTGATGCACCCCTCAAATGGATGCTCCTCTCAAGTACCTGTTTTAAATAGCCCTCTGAGCATCGTGGTTAACCAGTCTTCTCAGCGGAGGCTGGGCGGGCTGCCTCCACCAGCCAGGGAGGATCAGAAGCACCTGAGGCCAGCTGGGTCCTGGACATAGGAGCGGCTGGTATTCACTCTGCTCTGTCTGCAGCCCTGTGGGCACTTGGGCTCCACACTGGGGGTGGACTCTGTCCTGAGCCATCTCATCGTCTGCCTTTTCAAGCCATAGTGCCAGAAGGCAAGCCTGGCAGGGATGAAAGGGTGAGAGTCTGTGTGAAAATGTCCTTCCTGAACTATTAGTGAGTGGCAAGGGAAAGGGGTGAGGGCAAGAAGGAAAGAGAAAGCCAGCAGGCTTCCCCAGGAAGGGCCGGCTCACCAGGTGGGACTGTGCTCATGACAGGCTTCTAATCCGGTGGAGTGGAGTCTGGGTGAGAGAGGTCAAGTGCAATCCCTGCAATGATAGGGAGAAGCAGATTTTCCCACAAGCTACCTCCTGTCTGGAAACGAAGAGATTGCAAATTCTAGAGAGGACTCCAAGGGCAAGGGAGAGCACTGGGCTGGGAGTAGCAGACTTTCAATCCACCCCTTCACTAACTGGCCTCCTTGCCCCGTTCATTCATCAGAGACTGATGGATTACTGCTGCGTGTTGGGAAACGAAAGGAAATAGAGGCAAGGCCTGGACACTGCTCTCAAGCATCCTCAAATCTAGTGGGGAAGAAAGAAAACTGAAGGGAAAACTGCATCATGGGACATGTCATCAGAGGATACTCCAAGGACAAAGGTGGACGCTTGACCACCTGGGGGTGGCCAGAAATAGCTTCCCGCAGGAGCTCATGGCTGACCAGAGTCTGAAGGAAGTGTGAGAGCCAGACAGGCAGAGAGGAGGAGAAAGGAGAAAGAGTGTATTTGTTATCTGTGACTATGAAACAAATTACCCCAAAACTCAGAGGGTTACGGCAACAGTGAACTTTTATCATCTCACACCATTTTGTGGGTCAGGGATTCGGGTAGCTTAGGTGCTTCTGGTTTGTGGCATCTCCTGAGGTTGCAGCCATCTGAGAGGCCTGGCTGGGCCTGGAGGATCAGCTGCTTGAGAGTCCTCGTAACATGGCAGCTGGGTCACCGGGAGCAGGTGGTTGAGACAGAGCCAGGCAGACTCTGCAGTGCCTTTGGAATCACATGTGTCATTTCTGCACTATCCCATTTGCTCTGTTAGCCCTGTTCCCTATGGGAGGTGACTTATAAGAGCATGAGGAGGTGGGATCACTGGGGCCAGCTTGGAGGCTGGCTGCCATGAAGGGCATCCCACACAAAGGGGATAACGGAAGCAAAGCCACAGGGTCAAGGCTCAGCCTGGACCAGGTGGGGAGCTAGAAGCAGTTTCCTTTTGGGATGAAAGGTACCATTCACATAGATGGAGAGACAGATAAGGCCAGATCAGGGAAGGCATTGCATACCCAGGGGAAGAGCTTGGACTACATCCCGTAGGTGATGGCGAGGGCCAGCAGGGACCTGTGTGTGATTTGGATGTTCTATGGAGGAGCAAAGCCCGAGACAGGAAGACCAGCAAGGAGGCTACTGCAATCAATGGGGCTAGAGCTGCCCTGGGGTGGTGGCAACTAAGTGTGGACACATGTGTCTTACTTAAGAAGTGACGGAACTTGGGAGCTAATTGAATATGGGATGGGAAGGATGGGGAGAGTTGAGGAAGGTTTCTATTCCTCTAACTGGATGTCTGGGTACGTGGAAGTGCCATTCACTGAGACTGGGGTCCCAGAGAGGAGCAGGGTGGGTAGAGTGGGAGTCTGTTTTGAACATATGTATTTTGAGGGCTTATAGAATTTCCAAATGGATTTCTCCAGCAGGCATTTTGAGGCCCAAAAGAGACTTCTGAATTGAAGATAAGAACCAGCCAGCAAACCCTGGCCAAAGAATGTGTAATTCTTACTTGGGGCTTAACTAAAGTGACCTTGGCTTTTGATGGTTCGGGTCTCGCCTGCTCAGAGCTACAGCCTATTCTAGGGTTGATTGGAAATCAAGGAGAGAGAGAAGAACCAGCCTTTGTTGTGCACCTACTATGTGTTCAGAACTGTCTTGGGTTCTTTCACACGTATTATTTAATTTTTAAAACCCTCACAACAGTGTTGAGAGCTAATTATTGGTTAAACACTCTCCTAAGAATTTTATGTGTGTTAAACCATTCAATTCTCTCAAGGAAACTATAAAGCAGGCAGTGTTACAGATAAAAAACTGAGGCACAGGGACGTTAAGAAACTTGCCTGAGGTCTTGGAAGTGGCAGAGTCGGGGGGCACTGGTAGTCTATTTACAGATAAGGAGCTACCTAAATATTATAATTAGTCTGATTATTGTGTCCAAGGTCACTTGGCAATGAATGACGGAGCCAGGTTGTGAGCTTATTCCTTTACATCTACTCAGATAAAATAAGCTGAGATATGATGAGGTGGCTTCCTGGGTTTTGTTCATGGCATAGAGGGAAAAAGAGAAGGGGAGTAAAGAGAAATGGTTTCCTCAGAGAAACCATTCCCTATCCTTGCAGGCAGGACTGCAGCACCTCTCCTGGGCATCCCTTGTTCCGATGTCTGTGCTCACAGACCTACTGCTCCCAGCCAGGTGAGGCTGGGGAGTGAAGAATTGGGTGCATATATGGAGGGGAGGTAGGAGTACCTAGTGGGGGATAGGAGTCTTACAGTTAGTTACCCAGTTAACCTGACACAGATTAGTCAGGTTCTCCCTGGTATTCACAAGCTGCAAATGGGGTGCTTCAAGGGAGCACCAGAGAGCCTGCCGGGGGAGCCAGTCCTGCTTAGATGGAAAAGGTGGCCTCCTCATTGCATCGGGTCAGGAGGCTGGGAAGGCTACCAGCTGGAGGACAGCAATGTGGCTGCTTGCCATCCCACCATGGGTGCTTCCCTGCTCTCAGAAAGTTTGGGCGACAGCAAGATGGGGACCTGAGGGCCCACTGAGACAGCACAGAAAACAGGAGGTGATGAGCAGAGAGTGGGTGTGGGATGGGGATGGAACCAGGGGCCTCTATTGCCTTGTGCAGTCTTGTCTCTCAGATAGAGAAACTGAGGCATGACTGATTAAGGAGCAGGTCCTGAGCCTGCCAGTGCATTAAAGGGTGCAAGCTAGGGGCTTCCCGATGCCTGGTTTAGTGATCACCCCACCAGGATGAAATCAGGGAAGGTTGTAGCTTCCACGTTGAGAACAGGCTGCTCCAGGGCATCTGTGCTGTCACTGCTCAGTGATGTCTCAGGGTTTCCAGCTAAATAGCCCACAGGCCAGATGCCTGTGGGGAAAGGGGAGGTGAGGGAGGGGTGGTGGGAGCTAGAGAGCTCTTACCCTGCTGAGGAGGGAAGTTACTGCTTCCAGTGGCTTACTGCCATGGGGGAATGTGGCCTTGGCATTGCCAGATCTTCCAGCTTTTCAAGATGATCTGGAAATCTGGTTATTAAAGTAAAATTTTAAAAAAATTACTAACATTGTGGCCAAAAGAAAACATGTCCATGGACCTAACTGGGCCCTTGGACCACCGGCTTGTAACCTCTGCAAAGACACCTGGTCTATATTGTGTGCCAAGCAACCCAAAAATCTCCTTTAAAATTATATGTTCTCAAAAACAAGCTCCACCCACTCAAGGGTGATTCTTGCTGCAATGCCTGGAGCCTTGGGGGCTGCCTCTGATTTCAGAGACCATATTCAATTTTATTCATTCAGCCGATATTTATTGAGCTGAGCTCAGCACTAGAGTTACAATGATAAAGAGGACAGACAGGATCTGTGCTCTTAGGAACTCAGGGAGTCCCGGGAAGCTTGTACAAGAGACGTATCATCACTCTAATAAATATAAGATAACTGACACTTGCCAAGAATGCAAAGCAGAAGGCATGAGGGACGAGTGTAACCAGGCAGCCAGATTCAGCCTGGCAGAGTGGTCAGAGAAGGCCTGGGGAGACCCAGGTGGAGAAAGCTGGAGAGCCTTCTGGGCTGGGGGAGTCATGTGCACAGGCCACGTGGGACTGAAGAACTGGAGGGACCGAATGGAGGGTGGTACAGCAGGAGGGCAGCAAGTCTGGGGACAGGGCAGGAGAGAGAGCTACTGAATGATGTACAGGGACCTAGTCACCCACACCTTGGAGCAGGGAGGAGTGGGGAGGGAGCGACTTGATCTGATTTAAGTGTCTCAAAGGTCACTCTGGTGTGATGTGTGGAGGACCCTGTGGAGGAAACCTGCGTGCATGAGGGGGGCAGCGACAATATGAGAGACTGGAGGACAGGAGTAGCCTGGAGGCAGAGCACAAGGGTAAAAGTAGTCAAAAGATCTATCTGTTTGGAGGTAGGGCCAACTGGACACATGATTACTCTATTCCCATTAAATATCACTGCATGGGATAAGCTAAGAATTACTTGCTGCTGCTGCTGCTGGCAGCAAAGTCCCCGGTTAGACTGGAACTGGGCTGAGGATGATAATTTGCTCTTCATTTCTCAGCCACTTAGGATCTCTCCCCCTTTCTGAGCTAAGCCTGCTGGCCTTGCCGCACCCACAAGCCTCATCAAACAGGGCTCAGTGTCTGCAAGTTAACACTGGCCTTTCTGAATTTAGTTCTTCTAACTAAGTGGTTTCCAAGCACTTACCTGCTATGTTTGTTCTGAGAGATGGTTGGGGGAAACACACCAGAGATTCTCCATGTGTGCTTCCCAGGAGAGTAACGATAGTAGCTAGTTTATGAAGTGCCTGGAACTGTTCTAAGTGTTTTACATATAGTTAGCCAGTTTAATTGGTTTAATTGTTATCTGCGTTTTGCAGATGAGAAGATTGAGGCACTGAGAGGTTAAGTATTAATAACTTGCTCTAGTTCGTACATGGAATAGATGTCAGCACTGGGAAATAAGCACAGTCTATTCTAAAATCCATGCACCTCAGCTCTACTCTTTGTGTGTATGAATACAACACAGTGATTTTAAATACACACAGTTGTGTGTGGGCTCATTCTGCATTTCTGCAAAAGACTCATAAAGTGACTTTGCTCCCATTATCCTCATGCGTCCACCTAGCAGTGCTGCCAGAGGGGAGTTGTCCCGAACACGTCCTTCTTAGTGTTTGTATGGCCAGAGTCCTCTAGCCAGTGGTCCTCTACACTAACCCCTGGCTTAAAGAACCAGAGTGGCTGCTAATTGGACCAGGGATAAACCCTTGATCCAGGAGAGATCTGTTGAAAGGGTGCCAAGAGCCCTGAGGTAGCCAGAAATGAAGGGCTGCTCCACGAAGGGGGATCGTGATGAGTTAAGGAAGCCAGCAGCAGCCTCCCTGTAGGGCTGTGCCAGGAGGATACAGATGCAACTGGCCCAGTAATTACAAGAGGACAGCAGGGTGGATGTGCAGAGCCTAGTGAGGAAGATGGACAAGACAGCAGGCAGTGACAAACACAGAGGAACCATGGCCACATTTCCAGACAGGAGTTTCCTATTTCAAATATTCCCTCTGAACAGCACTAAATTTTTCTGATAAGGATGCTTCTCAGGAGGCTGTGGATGCCTCAGGAGGCATTTTCCTGATAAGGAGGCTGTATAGCAACTAGGCTACACAAGTGGTGGACAGAGACTGGCCAGCTGCTCTCAATTTGCATTACCAGGGAAGCTGGTGCTAGTGAAACCACAGACACACAGGGAGAAGGAACCTCGTTTCCTGACCACAGGCTTCCGTGACAGAAGGGCCTGTGTTTTGTTATTTATTCTATTAGAGCAGGGATGGTTGGGATGTGTGGCCTAACTCCTCAAGGCTCCCAAATGCCATCTTTTTTGGGGACAGCCTACTTTTGACAAAGGCTATACCCTCTGTCATTGTTTTGCTTCTTTTTTTTGGACCCTTAAATTTATGAGATGCAAACTCCTGCAAGTGAGTCTAGGGTGGTGTTTTCTAAAATGTGTTCCATAAAACTCTAATCTTATGACATTATCACTTTTCCATTCTTAGCTGCCCTTTCTCCCCAAAGTGTTCCGATTTTACATAAGTTTGGGACACCTGAGATGAGACTCTGAGAACAAGGAGTACTATACCAGACAAAGGCCCAAGGCCTCCAGGAGCTGTACTTGACATATAGCGGGTGATTGATACAAATTGTTGCAGAATGGACTGAGTCCAATACTCAATGTTGTAAATGCTTAACCATCACTTTCTAGTTAAGGGAGAAAAAGCTATGGATTTTGGTCTTCAGCAAAAGCACGTTTAATGATTAAGCTATAGACATTTTTCAGGCTCATTTCCTTTGTAATTGGGAAACCTGCTATTTGGAAGAGTCATCGAGGACCCCGACACCAAACTTACTGACCTGTTTCTAACTTCACTGGAGCATGTGAAGTTGATGTTGCAAAAGGCCAGTTTAGATTAGACTGGGCTGAAAACCCGGCACAAACATGTCTGTCTCCTTTTGCAGAAAGTGAGCAGAGGGAGAGAGAGGCTTATGCTTTCTGGGCAGTCATTAATAAGCCGCTTAGAAACGGTATCAATTTACTCTGCAGAGAATCAATTCCTTTCAAATGCACAGGACAGTATTTAATATTTCTCAGTACCTGCTATGCACCAGCACTGTGCTAGGTGTTTTCATACAATTTATCTCATTTAATTTTTCAATGATCTGCTGGGGAAAGGGCATATTATGTTGATTTTACTCGTGAAAAACCTGCAGTTTGGAGAATTAAAGTGACTGGCATGAGGGGTCACATTGAGGAGTGTTCGAGGGCAGATCCAAGTGCCCATCATATTGTTTTACAGTGTCTCTGCATGAGCTGGGGAAGTGAAGGTTGTCAGAGATAGGTCTCTGACCCACGCTTCAGAATGTGGACCAGGTGTGCAGTGCTCCAGCCTCTGACCAATCATCCTGTGTCTTGGAAACCCAAGGCGCAGATTCCAATTTGTCACCCACTTGTAACAATCTCCTTATGACAAAGGAAAATGTGTCCTTTTCTGCTCACGCTGTGGGTAAACTTTCACCTTGACCTGTGACTCTCCCCAGACTCTTTCCCCAGACTCTCCTCTCACCATCAAAAGATCAAAAGATCATTTTCTCCAACTGTGGTTTATTGAATGCTTCATTGGCCTTTAGTAAAGAATACAGAAAATATTAGGGTCCTTTCCTCAGTTCTCTTTTCATTGATCATGTCCTGGAGGTGAGCGGTGTACTTTTATATTTAGCATGCTATTAAGGCTAATTATACCTCTGAATCAAAGGAAATTTCTCACATTAAATGGGAAATGATTAAGTGCAGCAGTCTTATTTTCTATCAAGATAGGAAGCAAAAAAAAACCTAAATGTAGAACCAGGATTTCCATAACTAGAGAGACATAGGACCAGAGGCCTTGGAGTGGTAGAGGATGGGGGGAGGTGAAGCTGGATTCTCCTGCCAGGGCGCCCCCTGGGCTGAGCAGTGAGGTAGTGAGTCCTGTCCTTGGTGCTGAAGCAAGTCCCCACCCCCGCCCCCCCCAGAGTAATGAGTGAGGGTTCAGAAAACCATGCCGTGGCTTAGCATGTTGGATACATTGTGTTCTTATTTCTCTTCTAAAATCACAGGCTTCCCCTTGGAAAAAATAAGTTAAATCAGTTCCTTCTGATCTCATTGCATTATTCCCACACCCATCAGCATGACAAACAAGGAGGCCCTGGTCAAGTCTGGGGCTCTGGGACCTCTCCCCGTAAGTATGCTGCCTCCATGCTTGCAATGTGGAGTCATAAGCTCTAAAAAGCGCATCCCAGGTTAGGAGGCATAGACTCTGGGACATGGTATGCTGGCTTAATATTTTCTGATTTGTTTTTAGATGCAGAACATGTGATTGAAAATCTTAAGTGGATTCCTGTGATACATGATAGATTTAAATTCACGGCTTTGGCTGAATCACAGGAAGTGTTTGAAACTCCAGTAACATAGTCCCGTCCCCAGGAACCCCTCAAGAGTCTGTGTGGATACCCTATGGGTCCATGGTGCAAGCCTGAAAGCCACTGATTTTAGTCCAATCTTTTCCTGGACCTTCACTGCTTGTTTGATTACTTTTTATCATTGAAAACCAAGCTCAGGTCACCTCCCGCAGGAAGCTTTTCCTGCCCCCTGTGCTGAGTTAGGAGCTGTGTTACCCTTGCCCTGTGCCCACTTTTATCACTATGTGGATCACTCTGTTGGGTAATAGTGTGTTTGTCTCCTTCAATGGACCCAGATTGAGGGCTGGAATCTTGTGCGCAGAAGATTGTAAGTACACAAGAACACTAGAAGGTTTGTGCTTAATGAGACTCCCTCTCAGAGCAAAGCGGAAACTCATCTAAACCACTCTCAACACCTCCAGGTGTGGGGGACTCACTCCAGACTGAGCTCATCCATTCCACACTAGGCTACTGTGATAGTAAGGGGATTCCTCTTCACTTTGAGCCAAAATGTGTTCCATGTAGCTCCCACTTTTTAGGTCTACATAGAACAAGATTTACTCCTTTCCAACAACTGGACTTTTAAGTACTTAAGGAGAGATATCATATCCCTCCTTCCTGGCTTACCTCTGTCTACTCCTTGTGGGATGTTATTTTGAGTCATTTTACCTGCTTGTTGTTTCCTTCTGCACAAAAAAGTTTTCTATATCCCTCTTCAAGTCTGGAGTTGAGTTTTGAAGTTTGTATAAGCACCTCACATCAATTCTTCTAGGCCTGTTAAGTTATTCTTTAGTTTTAGCCAATTGTGCAGTTTGGAGTCTCTCCTGTGTTTTCTCCTTTATACACTTAGGATCTTTCTCTACCTAACATTAGAGAACTTCTAAACTCAAAGGTAAGGAGATGTCCCACAGCCCTTTTTAGCAGGGTTGAAGAAGCCAGTATTTCTTTTATACGGGTCACTAGGGCTAGAATTAAAGATCAGGATCTGCAAGGGTGGGGAGTTTTGTCTGTTTCGTTCACTCCTGTTTCCCCAGCATGTGAAAAAGTGTTTGACATATCTTTGGAGCTTGGTAAACATTTGTTGAATGATTGAAACATGTCTGACTACTACTGGCATTTCCTGAGCCTGACACGATGGAGAGGCTGCCAAACCTGTGTCAGAAGAGGAAACTATCCCTTGTGGGTCCTCATACTTCAGTATACAATGCGAGGTTCCTCCATCCCTGTTCATGTCTTCAGGTAAGGAGATGACTGGGACAGGGTTAATTTATTTCCAGTAAATGGTGCCTGACAATATAGGAAAGCCTAATGGAGCCTGATGATGGGAAATAAAATGAGTAGAAAGGTGGATAAAAGTACCAATAATAGTTTATATTTGTTGAGGGCTCACTGTGTACTCAGCCCTTCACATATATCATCTCACTTGAATCTCACAACACCTCTGTTGTTTTGTAGAGAAGGACATGATAATTCATGAGTTCACTGCCCATCCATGGCATGGACCCCCTCAGTGCGTGCCAGACCATAAGCTTCCTGAAGACGCTGCCTGACCCTGGCCTTGGCTGAGTCATTGCTGCATCTGTGCACAAAGCAGTGCTTGGGAAAGGTTCATCTGACCGAGATAAAGAAAACTGACAAGTGCAGGGGCAACCAGAGACATTGGGGCCTGCCGAGAAGCTGTTCTTATTGCTGGCGTTGGGGATGATGTGGTGACAAGGCAATATGAAAAGGACAAAAAAATATAAAAATATGCATGTGTTTACAAACATACATATATACACACATACATATATATGCACACAAACATGTATTTAATAATAAATGCAAATATGTTTTCCTAAAGCCAGTTTTAAATAAATCAAAATTTAGTGCTTTGAAAGCCAGGTTTCCTTCTTTGTTTTTATTTTTTATACAGTCAGAATTACTGAAGTATAATTTAATACAGTAAAATTTGCCCCATTTTGGTGTATAGCTCAATGAATTTGGGCAAATGTGTACAGTCATAACTATCACTACAATCAATATATAGAACAGTTCCATAACCCCAAAGAGGTCCCACATGTCCCTTTGCATACAATCTTCTCCTCCCACCCCAGCCTCTGGCAACCGCTGATCAGATTTCTGTCCCTGTAATTCTGTCTTTTTCAGAATGTCATATAAATGGAATCACAAGGTATGGAGCCTTTTGTGCCTGACTTCTTTCACTTAGCATAATGCTTTTGAGATTCATTTATGTTGTTGCATGTAGTTTGTTCCTTTTTATTGCTGTCTCTTCTATTTTTTGGAAGAATTTACGTAATTGATATCATTTCTTCCTAAAATATTTGGTAGAATTCCCCAGTGAAGCCATCTGGGTCATAAAAGTATATTTTACAAAACAGTAATTCACTGGATGTTTTGAGTCCTTTAATGTTGAGCGCAGGAATCACTCTTCCTTTCTTTCCTCTCCAGAGGGACCAGGTTGCCCATCTATCCCTGGGAGACTCTCCTGGCTGCCAATGGGTGGGTCGTAGATCAGAATGTGTGGGGCAGGGACATGGGAAGAGGGAAGGATGAGTATTCAGCAATGACTCAGGGAAGAAACTGGTGGGAGGAGTGGAATGTCAAAGAAATTGTATCCAGGGCTTCCAGAACAAAGCACAGTAAACAGGAAAACAGCAATGCCTCAGTTCTCCTCAACACTTGTTTATTCTGGAGAAAATCATATATCATCAGGGTTACATTGTTGTTTTTTTGCTATTTTCATCCTCCCTAGGAAGAGAGAAAAATCAAACTTTAGAAAGAAGATGCTTCTCAGTAGATTTCCTGCCTTGTGTCCAGACAAAAGTGGTTTGGACAAGTGTCAGATAAATATCTGATTGCTTCTACAGTCTTGGTGAGGCAAAACTTCCAGGTGCTTCGAAGTGTTCCCGATGCTACAGAAAATTCTCAGGATTTAACGCTGTAGGGTCTTCTCAATGGGAACAGTATCAATTTGATCATCCCTAGTCTTGTGTCCTAAGGAAAAATGTCTACAGTTGCTTTAGGCAAGTGTGCTGAGATTCACTCCAGCTAAAGCCTGGGAGGACACAATTTTAAAGGACCCCTCGACCCACTGGAGTGCTCACAATAGCACACATTGCTGGTGTTAACTAAAGCATGACCATCACTGACATTCTGAGTGTAATATACTACCCAGAAGGCTGGGACATCTTTGATATCAACAAGGAGGGTTCTAGACATAAAAAAAGGCAAACTACTAGGGAAAGTCAGGCAGAGGAGATTGGGGTGCCAGGAGCAGGTGTCCCCAGAAGGTTTTCCAGGGAGCATGACACCACCCCTCGTCCTCACACTCGTCCCTCACTTCAGTGCCCCACCTCCTGTCATCAGCCTCACACCCATCTCACCTTCCCAGCTTTTCAGTGGAGTTTCTGGGGTTTTTATTTATTTATTTATTTTTGGAGGGGGAGAGTTCATCTCAAATAAATTGCTCACTCACTCATTCTTTTAGCAAACATTTGTGGAGTAACCCCTCTTTGTCTGATCCATGCTCAGTTAGGGGTCCCATCTTTGTGCTCCATCAACTGACGCCTAAGGTGTGATCTCCCTGTGTGCAATTGCCTGGCTGGTGGGCGGACTATTAATAATAAAAAAGCAATGACACCTCACACTCATTAGGATGGCTATTAAAACAAACCAAAACCGCCAACCAGAAAGTAACCAGTGTTGGTGAGGATGCGGAGAAATTGGAACCCTTATGCATTGCTGGTGGGGAGGTATGATGGTGCAGATGCTGTGGAAAACAGTGTGGCAGTTCCTCAAAAAATTAAATGTAGATTTACCATATGATCCAGCATTTCCACTTCTGGGCACATACCTGTTAGGGATAGGTATAGATGGGCAGCATTAACCACAGGAAAAGAAGAGGGGGCAAAAATGAGGAGGCCAATGAACGTTTAGAACCAAACCCACAGCAGCCAGAACTTGAGGTTAGGGACTTTTCCTGGCCAGGAGCAAGTGCAGAGACTAGGAGCTCATGTCCAAAGGTGACCTTTTCCCCATTAACATACATTAGTATAGTAAAAATCACACCCATCAGCGCCATGACAGTTTACAAATGTCATGGTAAACCCTGGAAGTTACCCCATAGGATAAAATTGGGGAGGGCCCTTAGCTCTAAGAATCTTCCACCCTTTTCCCAGAGAAATAATGAATTTTCCACCCACCATTCAGCATATCATAAGGTATAGACATTAAAGGAGAAGTGTGGTAAGACCCCAGTGTCTTCTCCACTCATGGAGATAGACCTGTTTTCCCCCCAGGGGAAATGTCCTTTTGCTTCATGTACTGAAAAGCCTGCAATAAAAACTGCTTGTGTAGAAGTGCTATGTGTCTGTCATCACTCCATTGCACGGCCCTTCTTGCAGTTCCTCCAGGCAAGGAGCCAAAGAACCAGGACAACACCCTTCCAAAATCAACTTTGACATACCCAAAAGAATTGAATGCAGGGACATGAACAGATATTTGTACACCCATGTTCATAGCAGTATTTTTCACAATAGCTAAAAAGTGAAAGCAACCCATCAATGGATGAGTGAATAAACAAAATATATATACAATGGAATATTATTCAGCCTTAGAAAAGGAAATTCTGACACATGCTACATGGATGAATCTTGACGACATTATGCCAAGTGAAATAAGTCAGTCACAAAAAGACAAATATTGTATGATTCCACTAATATGAGGTACCTAGAGTAATTGAATTTATAGAGACAGAAAATAGAATGGTGGTTGCCAGCGGCTGAGGGGAAGGGGGATGGGGATTCTTTATTTAATGAGTACAGAGTTTCAATTGGGGAAGATGAAAATATTCTCAAGATGAATAAGGATGATGGCTGCACGACACTGTGAATGTTCTTAATGTCACTAAACTGTACACTTAAAAATGGCCAAAATGGTAAATTTCATTTTATATATATATTTTACTACAGTAAAACATGTAATACACTCAATCATCCTTAACACAAGATAAAATAAAGGCAGAATTGCCAAGCTGCTTTTAGATGTTTGTAGGGAGGACGTGTGAGGTAAGTTCTGCATCAGTTTTTTGATTGTAAAGTGCTGTCCAAATGTAAGAAAATGAGATAATTTCCTGGAGAATTGGGAGTCTGTAGTAGTTGGGATGTTTTAGGTCACAACTAATGGAAAAGTGAACAAAAACTGGCTTATACAATAAAGAGAATTTCCTGGATCACACAAGTGAAAATGCTCAGTGGTAGGTGTAACATCAGGCTCTGATTCAGTGTTTCTGTAGTATCTTTTTCTACCCTGCCATTCACTGTCAGCTTCACTCTCTGCCAGGTTACCGTTATTTAGCAAAATGACTGTGACTACTGCAAACCTAATATACACACCTTATGTTGTCCAAAGAGAGTTTCTCTTCCCCCAGAAACCAGAGGCTTTTCCTGGAATTCCTCTAATTGGACCAACTTAGGACTGCACTGATTGACTCAAATTACTTGGGAACTAACATACAGAAAGGATAAGGTCAAATTCACCCTCCTGTATCTGACCTCAAATCTATATCTGGTAGCTTAATTAGATGATTCTTTTTTTTTCCTTTACTTAAGCCAATGTGAATTGGATTTTCTGTTGCTTGAAACCAAAAGATCCCTGAATGATCCCCACCCTTCCCACAGAGATGAGAGAAAAGTAAAGAAAGTACGGTATCTGGCCTTTGAATTATATCATGGGACCTTAGGCAGCCATTTAACCTGCAGCCACGTGGACAGAGCGGCAGCAACGCCCAGCTTTCTGAGAAAGTGTTTCCCATATGCTGAGAGAAACAGAGAAGAGATGGAGAAACAGTACTCTCGGACTCCTTCTAGTTTTCCATTCCTGGTTTAGAACTTTCTGGTCTCCAGCTACATTCTCATCTTTGGGTGCTGAGAGCCAACTCGCATCTTTAAAATAAAGTCTCATTTCCTATTTAATCCAGCCTCAGCTAGTTTCTGTGACTTGAAAACAGAGTCCTAACAGAGTAGAACTCCTCCTTTAATTTATACCTTGCCTTCTTTCTTTTCCAATCTCCTTTGCCCAGGCTTCTGGGTGAGTTTTCTGCACAAAAGGAACTAGACTATGGAAACAAGCTAGGCTCAGAATTACTCACCAGCCCTCCTCCAGTACCAAACTATCTCTGAGCCCTGAAAGGAGAATTTGTGTGCTTTAACTTGCCTTTGTCTTTAGATGGATTATTTCCCAGGAGGCTTCCCAGGCCCCTCACGTTAACATGCGTTTGCTGGGAACAGCCCAACTGCACTCCTGACGACTTTGAGGGGAGCACATGTTAGGATCGAGCCAGGGCCCTTAGGAACTATGTCTCCTGAATTCTCCAGTAAATCCAGAGAGTACAGGCTGATGCAGCCATTTCCTGCCCCTTCCTAGGCCCAGCATAGCATAAATTCTTAC
Source organism: Propithecus coquereli (assembly GCF_000956105.1). NCBI lineage: Eukaryota > Metazoa > Chordata > Mammalia > Primates > Indriidae > Propithecus > Propithecus coquereli. The sequence continues at coordinate 16,012,750 of NW_012136080.1, forward strand.
AACCGTGCTTAGAAACTCACTGATTGACTGGTGGTTGAAGAGATAGCCTCACATTTCTGATTTTTCTTCAAGGACGTGACTGCCTTCTTCTACAAAACAGATCCCTTGACATGATTAGAACTTCTATTAAAGTAATTGCTTACATTGTTCAAGTTTCTCTGCTTAATTGCTTCTAAAAGTGACTAGAACTCAAGAAGGGAAAAGCTGTAAAAGCTGAGTCCGTTCTCCAGGTGGATCCTTTTACCTGCAGATGCGAGCGGTGTCCAGTTCATAAGATAATAAACTAGAGCCCACATCGCTAGCCCCAAGGTAATGGGGAGAAAAATATGGCTGGGTGCTGTGGTTCATGCCCGTAATCCCAGTGCTTTGGGAGGCCAAGGCAGGAGGATGACTTGAGGCTAGGAGTTGGAGCCCAGCCTAGGCAATATAGTGAGACCCTGTCTCTAAAAAAATAAAATAAAACAGAGGTGTCTGTTCTGAGCCAAAGATAAACTATTTTGGTTTTTGGTTGCTTAGTCTCTTGTTATGAAAGTAAGTGGTAGAACACATTGGGCACCTCTTTCCCCCAGAAAACAAAACAAAAATTCTAGAATGTGAGTAAAACTGGTCCTTATGAATGTTCTCTCGCTTCTTTCTCTCTCTCTCTCTCTCTCTCTCCATCTTTTCTCTTATATATTTATCTATCATCTATCTATCTATCTGTATCTAACTATCTGTCTATATCTACTTATCTATCTGTCATCTCTAATGTTTAATCAACT
>NW_012136080.1:16013560-16015695 GCF_000956105.1 Propithecus coquereli
AACAGTAATTCACTGGATGTTTTGAGTCCTTTAATGTTGAGCGCAGGAATCACTCTTCCTTTCTTTCCTCTCCAGAGGGACCAGGTTGCCCATCTATCCCTGGGAGACTCTCCTGGCTGCCAATGGGTGGGTCGTAGATCAGAATGTGTGGGGCAGGGACATGGGAAGAGGGAAGGATGAGTATTCAGCAATGACTCAGGGAAGAAACTGGTGGGAGGAGTGGAATGTCAAAGAAATTGTATCCAGGGCTTCCAGAACAAAGCACAGTAAACAGGAAAACAGCAATGCCTCAGTTCTCCTCAACACTTGTTTATTCTGGAGAAAATCATATATCATCAGGGTTACATTGTTGTTTTTTTGCTATTTTCATCCTCCCTAGGAAGAGAGAAAAATCAAACTTTAGAAAGAAGATGCTTCTCAGGAGATTTCCTGCCTTGTGTCCAGACAAAAGTGGTTTGGACAAGTGTCAGATAAATATCTGATTGCTTCTACAGTCTTGGTGAGGCAAAACTTCCAGGTGCTTTGAAGTGTTCCCGATGCTACAGAAAATTCTCAGGATTTAACACTGTAGGGTCTTCTCAATGGGAACAGTATCAATTTGATCATCCCTAGTCTTGTGTCCTAAGGAAAAATGTCTACAGTTGCTTTAGGCAAATGTGCTGAGATTCACTCCAGCTAAAGCCTGGGAGGACACAATTTTAAAGGACCCCTCGACCCACTGGAGTGCTCACAATAGCACACATTGCTGGTGTTAACTAAAGCATGACCATCACTGACATTCTGAGTGTAATATACTACCCAGAAGGCTGGGACATCTTTGATATCAACAAGGAGGGTTCTAGACATAAAAAAAGGCAAACTACTAGGGAAAGTCAGGCAGAGGAGATTGGGGTGCCAGGAGCAGGTGTCCCCAGAAGGTTTTCCAGGGAGCATGACACCACCCCTCGTCCTCACACTCGTCCCTCACTTCAGTGCCCCACCTCCTGTCATCAGCCTCACACCCATCTCACCTTCCCAGCTTTTCAGTGGAGTTTCTGGGGTTTTTATTTATTTATTTATTTTTGGAGGGGGAGAGTTCATCTCAAATAAATTGCTCACTCACTCATTCTTTTAGCAAACATTTGTGGAGTAACCCCTCTTTGTCTGATCCATGCTCAGTTAGGGATCCCATCTTTGTGCTCCATCAACTGACGCCTAAGGTGTGATCTCCCTGTGTGCACTTGCCTGGCTGGTGGGCGGACTATTAATAATAAAAAAGCAATGACACCTCACACTCATTAGGATGGCTATTAAAACAAACCAAAACCGCCAACCAGAAAGTAACCAGTGTTGGTGAGGATGCGGAGAAATTGGAACCCTTATGCATTGCTGGTGGGGAGGTATGATGGTGCAGATGCTGTGGAAAACAGTGTGGCAGTTCCTCAAAAAATTAAATGTAGATTTACCATATGATCCAGCATTTCCACTTCTGGGCACATACCTGTTAGGGATAGGTATAGATGGGCAGCATTAACCACAGGAAAAGAAGAGGGGGCAAAAATGAGGAGGCCAATGAACATTTAGAACCAAACCCACAGCAGCCAGAACTTGAGGTTAGGGACTTTTCCTGGCCAGGAGCAAGTGCAGAAACTAGGAGCTCATGTCCAAAGGTGACCTTTTCCCCATTAACATACATTAGTATAGTAAAAATCACACCCATCAGCGCCATGACAGTTTACAAATGTCATGGTAAACCCTGGAAGTTACCCCATAGGATAAAATTGGGGAGGGCCCTTAGCTCTAAGAATCTTCCACCCTTTTCCCAGAGAAATAATGAATTTTCCACCCACCATTCAGCATATCATAAGGTATAGACATTAAAGGAGAAGTGTGGTAAGACCCCAGTGTCTTCTCCACTCATGGAGATAGACCTGTTTTCCCCCCAGGGGAAATGTCCTTTTGCTTCATGTACTGAAAAGCCTGCAATAAAAACTGCTTGTGTAGAAGTGCTATGTGTCTGTCATCACTCCATTGCACGGCCCTTCTTGCAGTTCCTCCAGGCAAGGAGCCAAAGAACCAGGACAACACCCTTCCAAAATCAACTTTGACATACCCAAAAGAATTGAATGCAGGGACATGAACAGATATTTGTACAC
>NW_012136080.1:16018355-16020974 GCF_000956105.1 Propithecus coquereli
AACTGGTCCTTATGAATGTTCTCTCGCTTCTCTCTCTCTCTCTCTCTCTCTCTCCATCTTTTCTCTTATATATTTATCTATCATCTATCTATCTATCTGTATCTAACTATCTGTCTATATCTACTTATCTATCTGTCATCTCTAATGTTTAATCAACTGAAGTGAATCAAGTATTTCTGCTGAGCAAGTGAGGCATGGGGCTTTTTAGAAGGAGGCAGACATGCAAATTAGGAAAAGAATCTGCTAACTTTTTATGTGTTGAGACCAAGAATTCTTGATCTCAAGATGCAATAGAGGAGAGATGTATCTGGGAATACATGAGAAAACAATAATTGCTTTCCTCGAATTGGAAGGAGAGGGTTGAAGCAGACAGAAGACCTCCCAGAAATCAGCCTTCATGGGTTTTCAATGTAGTTATTTTTGAAGGATATTAAGAAAATAGGTAGTATTTGTGGGAGTGATGTGGGGGAGGGTAGGGATAGGGGAAGTAATGCTTTAGAGATGCATTAGGACAGAGAAGAGCAATTTGCAGGCTTTTCTGTGCAGTCTGAATAACACCTCATGTTTTTACGGCAAAATGATCAAAGACAAGATTTATGATGGAAAAGGCCCAACCTTTGCTGAAGGCCTAATCTTCAGCAAATCCTCTGGCCTGGTGATGAAAAGTTCTGTGGTTGTAAAGTGGCTGAGGTGACCACTCCCAGTTCTCTTCATCAAAGCCACTACACAGGCACTCAGTAGAGGGGGACAGATGATGGTCAGGTCATGCTTTCCTACTCAGAGAGGAACTAAGTGAGGGGGTCAGCAGCCAGAAAATGTTCACTTCAGCTGATGGGATGGGTAGACAGTGCCTTCAGCTGTGCACAGAGGTTCCAGTGGGTTGTCACTTAGGATGGACCTAACAACAAGGGGACTCAGAGGTGGTCTACAGGGCCTCCTGAAACATGACAGATATTGCTATGGGGTACAGGGTTATGTGGGCTGAATTACTTTTCTCCTCTTTCAGAATCAGCTAGCTATTCCCAAATAAGAAATATTTCCTGGAAAAGACAGGATTTCAACTTTGAATGTCAGCTTTAGTTTCTGTCATCTGTAATATCAGGGTAATAATGTACCTACCTCATGAGGTTGATTGGATGAAAAAATGAAATGCTCTAAAGCCCTTAGTGTAAGACTTGGCACATTTAGATGCTCAATAAATTTCAAATTTCGGGTACTGTTAGCATTAATGTCAGTATAAGTATTTCATATTTTCCCCAGGAGGCTACCTATCAGTCAGGAAAACAGAAACGACCCTAGATCTTTCAAATAGAAAAATTAACACAGGGAATTGGTCATGCAAATAATGGAAGAGCTGAGAAAACCAACTGTGGGACAGGCCAGTGAGGAATGCTAGAGGTTAGCGACAACGAAACTGCTATAGTCGAGAGGAGCAACAGGGGGAGATCACAGATGCGTGGGCCATCAGGCTGGATTGAGAAACATGGTGGGCTCTCCAGTGGGAAGTGGGCCAATAAAGGAAGGATCTGTCTGTCCAGAGGTAGAATCACAGGAGAAATCTGCCATCGTGGCTATTCCTCACTGACACACCACTGAGGTAATGCAAAACAAGAAGAAAGGCCCTAATTTCTTCATTCTTCCTCCCTGCAGTCTTCCACTAGTGTCTCCCGTTGGCTGAACTTACCTGGGAGCACACTGGCAAGGACACCTGGGAAGTGTAGTTCTTACCATGCAGGGTGGAGAAGGAAAAGAGCAAGGGCTGGGTACAGAGCCAACAAGAAAACGGAAGGTGGTAGAGGTGCTGTCTAGCTTTCCTAGCCTTCTTGACCTCAGGCTTGTCCTCTGCTGAATATTTCATGCTTAGCTTGCATATTCAAGCCTGCTCTCAGAGTATTCCTTCCCTCTTAGGTGCCACTGGCTAGCAATAGTTTATTTTATTTTATTTATTTTCTTTTTAGCATGCTTTATTATTCTTTCGGTGTTGGTTATACCAGAACATGCCAATTTTCATGGTTTCTAATGCCATAGAATATAGTTACTAGAATGCATTTAAACATTTTTATAGTTTAAAGAGCTGCCTCTCAGGGAATTTACACAGCAGCACAGTCCAAGACCATGAGGTAAGGAAAATGTTTTAATAGTAACATTTCAACATTTCAGCCTTTAGATTCATGAGAGTTTTTTTCTTTAAGCCCCAGGGCCTTCATTCCTAGAGTCCTGAGAATTGTTTTTATGTGTGGATTGTTTCATTTGTTATCATAATGCTGTGAGATAGATGGACAGGGATCATGTCCCCCTTTTTAAAAAAAGCATAGAGAGTTGAAGAAACTTGCTCAGTGTGACAGCTATAATTGATAGAGATGAGATTGAGTCCTCTTTTCTCTGACTCAAAGCCAGGAGTCTTTCCACTCTGCAAATGTCTTTCTCAAGGGAAAAACAGTAGGTTCAAGCACAATGTGATTTATTGAAGTAGTTCATTCTTTCTTCCAGTGAAATAACTCCTTTTCACATATTAAATTTCCATATATATATGGAGTCCCTTTCTGGAATATTTTATTCTCCCCAATTTAATCTATTTATCTAATCCTGTGTGAATATCATGCTGTTTTAATTAGTTTA